>NC_080065.1:21066406-21407273 GCF_949987535.1 Balaenoptera acutorostrata | reverse complement strand
TCATTTTGTTGAATATTTCTTTTGCTGTGCAGAAGCTTTTAAATTTGATGTAGCATGTTCATTTTTGTTTTTGTTTCTTGTGTGGTAGGTATTTTAAAGATCTCGATCAAGAAGGCCTCTCTGATGAGATGGCATCTGACCCCAGACTGGAATGAATGAACCAACTGAAATATCAGGGGAGAAGAACTTTCCTAGCTCAGGAAAACAAAAGAGGCAAAGACTGAGAGGAGAGTATATTTGACTGAAATGGGGAGACTTGGAAGGAGAATGATGGGAGGATGGATCACAGTGATGACCAGAGCCCGGCGTTGTAGTCAGTTGCAAAATTTCTAAAACTGGAGTTAAAAAATTATAGAGCAAATTTGGTTTCATGTAGTTATTTTCCAACCTACCAGCAAAGAAAATACAGATTCTGGGCAGTCAGCAGTTGTTGTCTATTTTATTCACTGCTTTATTTCCAATGCCCAGGAGACTGCTTGGTCAGCACTCTATAAATAGTTGAGGAAAGTCCCTAATAAAATTAGGATATGGTCACAATTGGTATAAAATTATTCACTCATCTCTTTTTAAAAATTATTTTGTTTTTACTTTCTTTTTTCATTTGTATGTTTTTTTTAAACATCTTTATTGGAGTATAATTGCTTTACAATGGTGTGTTAGTTTCTGCTTTATAACAAAGTGAATCAGTTATACATATACATATGTTCCCATATCTCTTCCCTCTTGCATCTCCCTCCCTCCCACCCTTCCTATCCCACCCCTCCAGGTGGTCACAAAGCACAGAGCTGATCTCCCTGTGCTATGCGGTTGCTTCCCACTAGCTATCTATTTTACATTTGGTAGTGTATATATGTCCATGCCACTCTCTCACTTTGTCACATCTTACCCTTCCCCCTCCCCATATCCTCAAATCCATTCTCTAGTAGGTCTGTGTCTTTATTCCTGTCTTGCCACTAGGTTCTTCATGATCTTTTTTTTTTTTTCCTTAGATTCCATATATATGTGTTAGCATACTGTATTTGTTTTTCTCTTTCTGACTTACTTCACTCTGTATGACAGACTCTAACTCCATCCACCTCATTACAAATAACTCCATTTCGTTTCTTTTTATGGCTGAGTAATATTCCATTGTATATATGTGCCACATCTTCTTTATCCATTCATCCGATGATGGACATTTAGGTTGCTTCCATGTCCTGGCTATTGTAAATAGAGCTGCAATGAACATTTTGGTACATGACTCTTTTTGAATTATGGTTTTCTCAGGGTATATGCCCAGTAGTGGGATTGCTGGGTCGTATGGTAATTCCATTTTTAGTTTTTTAAGGAACCTCCATACTGTTCTCCATAGTGGCTGTATCAATTTACATTCCCACCAACAGTGCAAGAGTGTTCCCTTTTCTCCACACCCTCTCCAGCATTTATTGTTTCTAGATTTTTTGATGATGGCCATTCTGACCAGTGTGAGATGATAGCTCATTGTAGTTTTGATTTGCATTTCTCTAATGCTTAATGATGTTGAGCATTCTTTCATGTGTTTGTTGGCCATCTGTATGTCTTCTTTGGAGAAATGTCTATTTAGGTCTTCTGCCCATTTTTGGATTGGGTTGTTTGTTTTTTTGTTATTGAGCTGCATGAGCTGCTTGTAAATTTTGGAGATTAATCCTTTGTCAGTTGCTTCATTGGCAAATATTTTCTCCCATTCTGAGGGTTGTCTTTTGGTCTTGTTTATGGTTTCCTTTGCTGTGCAAAGGAATAAACCTACCTAAGGAGACAAAAGACATGTATGCAGAAAATTATAAGACACTGATGAAAGAAATTAAAGATGATACAAATAGATGGAGAGATATACCATGTTCTTGGATTGGAAGAATCAACATTGTGAAAATGACTCTACTACCCAAAGCCATCTACAGATTCAATGCAATCCCTATCAAACTACCACTGGCATTTTTCACAGAACTAGAACAAAAAATTTCACAATTTGTATGGAAACACAAAAGACCCGAATAGCCATTTGTATGTTTTTAGTGAGTTTTAAAACATATACATTGAAGCAAATGGTTCCAAAATGCTCTAAGATGAAATAATTCCCTAAAAAGTTGTCTGCTGTCTTCCTCCTCTGCCTCAGCCAACTTCCTGTGCTCACTGATGCTCAGTTAAAAGTATTTTTGATTTTTTTCTATTTATCTTTTAGCTTGAAAGATAGAACTTTAGTGGTAATCAAGGCACACATTTTTATGCTATGCAAATACATATGTCCTTGGTTTCCCTCAATACACTCGTAAACTATGGTTATTGTGGAGGTGGGGAGTTCCTATGTGCTTTTTCCTATGTGCGTATCCTCAACCTCACCTTCCAGTGGTGCAAAACATGTCTCAGTACATTAGCTCTTCCCTTAACTTATAGTCTTGAGGAAGTCTTCTCAGTCTTTTCTAGCCACTCCAATCTGGTAGGATTGCTCTCTAGAATCCAGTGCCTGAGGGATCTCCCTTAATCGTCCTGTTCTCTTTCCTCCCAACTCTCTCTTGTGTTCACTCCTTCTTTTCCCTAGAACTTCTGATCTTCTGCTTCAGTCTGCTTCCATGGTTTGGTGGAGCATCTGTCCCCTCCCCAACTGCTTCCTGTGACAGGATGCATGGTAGGTAAAACTCTTTGAGATCTTGTGTCATAAAATAGAAAAGAGGCCAAACACCCTGAAAGAAACACGACGAAAATGTAAAATGAGGTTTATTGGCAGAATTTAGGGCAAAAATCTAGCAAAGCAGACAATGGTTCTAATTGCCCAACACAGAGAGGGACGGAGGTTGGAGAAGACGGATGCTTCCCTGAAGCAACTACAAATGTGGGTCCCTGATGTTTTAAAAATTTCCAATCTTGAGTTGTGTTTTGGGTCTATTTTTATCCATCATGCAGAGCTCTTAGTGAGACATTTTCATTGGGAAATTCATGTCTTTACTTTTAGGAAATAAATTGGAAGCTACATTGTTGATTTTCCTGAGTCCCATTTTCTCTTCTCCTTCAGGATCTCCTATTACTCAGCTACTCATCTTCCAGTTTTCGTTCCTACTTTCCATCTATTTGTCTTTTTGCTTTACTTTCTTGGAGATTTTTTCAACTGTATCTTTTAACTCTTATTATTCATTTGTGCTTTTATTTGTCATCTCTTTTGGCTGACTGCTGGCCCAAGAACCATATTTTGAGTAACAAGAATCCAAAAGAGTCTCATTTTCATTTAATAAGCTTTATGTTTGTTTATTACTTGCAAGTCCCATTCATAACCAAAAGGGGGCAGACCTCTAAGACAGACCCTACAGAAGGCAACAATATAGAGATAGAATTTAATAATACTGCTTTGTTTGTATTACCATACTTTTAATAGATTCCATCTATTCATACCTTCATCTGTTCACTTGTTTTCTATACATATTTCTTGAGTGTTCACTACATGACAGATATTGTTGTAAGTTCTATACATGCCAAGAAAAATGTTTTCCTCAGTGTCTGCTATACATTAAAGTGATAGTGATAATAGTGCAAGAATAGGCAGATAAAGCAAAAATTGTTAAGAAAATAATTGAATGAATGAAGTTTGGAAAACCTCACCATGGCTATAGAAGACTGAGGGGCTGGGATATTATTTGCCAAGTCTGGATTATGTGCAAATAGACCGAGTCAGGAAAACACCTGATTTCTTGAGAACTCAGAGTTGCTAAAAAATTATATGCGGAAATGGATGGTTGAAGTGAGACTGGAGACTTGACAGAGACAGAATCCAGATAGATGCGATGGTGGTCATTTGCCAAAATTTGATAACAAGGCAAAAATTTTGTTATGTAGGTATGAAATCAGAAAGCATTGAAGCTGTAGTTTCAGGGATATAATAAATCAAAGTAAATTGAAATATCACTTTTGAATTCAGTTTGGAAAGTATGTCGTGGAGCTAGAAAAGTTCCAATGAGTTTCTGACCAAAAAGGATGTTTGAAAATTTTCAATCAGAAGCTATTTAGCTGGATTTAGAATGGTTGAAAATTTGCATGACCTCTTATCATGTGACATGGATCCCACCAGGTAGAAATAAGCCATAATCTGCAATAATTATAAAAGATATACTTCCCCCTGTTTTGCCCACTTTTGGAACTGAAGTCTTAACTCTACTACTTAATATAATTCCTAAGTCCCAGGCATCTTATAGACTCTGTATAGAAACATTTTGTTCTTTTGTATTGGATTTTAGAAGACCCAAACATTTTATTGAAATGATTCAACCTACATTTTACAGTGTAAAATATGCAACACGTGCTAGAATGTGAACCATCTCACTACAGATTTGGAGAAAACCTTGAAGAAGTACGAGTAATCTCTTCTCTGGCTGAGTCTGGATCAAACTTTTAAATTCATTTATATTATTCCACAAATATTTACCAAGCAATTGTTCTGTCTCAGAGACTTTGCATGCAGGAACACTGGTGAGAGAGAACAGCGTGGAGCCTTTGTTTGCAATGTGACACGTGCTGCGGGGCTGTGATGCTTACTTGTTCTCTCAAGGATTTCTCATCTTTATTTAAGCACAGGTTCTGAGGATGAGTGTGTGATGCCGCAGCCCTTTGCATCTGTGTTTAGCATCGCTGTTGCTTTTTCTCACTGCGTTAACTCTGCCGGTTCTTCAGGACTCTCCTGACTTGTGCTGTAATGGTGGTGGGGATCAGAGGAGGTGCGGCTTGAATTGTTTTTTGAAATATTTATTTTCTGTTCAAAGTCCCAATTAGAAGTGATCACCCAGAGTGAAGAAATAGAAATGACACTTCCCATGGAATATCCAACATTTGGTTGTTACACTGTATAACTCCCAGATCACTGCCAGTTTTTAATGCATCAGTGTAGTTTTACTGGAATAAATAGTGAGTGTAATAACATTGATAAAGCTAATATAACATGATATAAATGATGTGCTATAGCCCTTAGTAATTTAATTATGTAGGATTGCTCTTGAGTAACTACTAAATAGTGTTTCCCTTCTTTCCATCTTCCCTGCTTTCCTTCCTTCCTTCCCTCCTTTCTTTAATAGATACTAAGGCACATGCCCTGGAATGCATGAGCATATATTCTGAAATTCATGACCATATAGAGAGCTGGTACCAATTAGAGTGATGATTATAAGTAGGTACATTGGAAATACAAATTATGAAATTAATATTATAAGTTAACATTTATATATCTTTAAATGTAATCTCTGAGTATTTATATCTATAACTAATTATATATATTTTTTATTCACATGATTTACAAATAAAATGTGAAATAATTTGAGGATGAAAAATTTTTTTGACAATATCCTTATCTTGATTTTCTCATCTTTACAATGGGAATTATGATGAGTTGTTGTGAAAACAAACATGAATAATGTCATAAATGTTAAATAATATAATAAGCATGTAGCACTTAGTGTGTTTCGTGGCTCATAGCTAATACTCAAAAACATTAGAATAATGATAATGTTAATAAAAATAATAATTGTTTTTAAAGAGTCCTTTTAAATTAAACTTCCAAATAACTTTATTTGTTACACTTTCATCCTATTTACATTTCTTAAATGTCTTTTCTAGACTATTGGATTGCTGCCTTGTCTTAAATGTCTCTGAAAACTCTGATTGCTTTGCCATTGGAAGTCCTCAAATATTTGAGGCCATCTGAATTTTAAATGAGTTCAAATCTTGAGGTTGTTCTTTTTCTCCTAAAGAGTGCCTATCTTTGATTTTTGCAAACACAATAAACTTGACATGTTGTAACTTTAGCCTTGTTACCAACAAGCTCTTTAATTAGGGTCTTGATTGACCATATCCAGGAACTGCTTTCATGGCATTTTACAAAGTATTTATTTTTGAAGGATACTATGCTAAGTTCTCTGGTTATTGTAAGAGATGCCTTCAGACTGCCCTTGTATTCAAGAAACCTACAAACCAGGAATGAAACTAACTGTGTACATAAAGATCTGTAATGTGAGGTGGCATGCAATAAATACTTTAATATAAGTAGAGAGTTTTGTGAAAGCACGGGGGAGGAGAAAATTAATTCTAGCTAGAAAGGTCATGGATAAATTCATGGTGGTTACGATACTTAAATTTAGATTTCAAGGATGAGTATATTTACAGCAAATATAAAAAGTGTAGGTGGGAAGAACCCCCAGGTGAAAAGAAGGAGGAATTAAATCATAGAGGTAGAAAGACTATAATTGGGAACTGAGAAGTGGTTTTCCTGGAAGACAAGACAGATAGTGAGAAATTGGCTGGAAAGAGAGTTTGAACCATGGAGAAATGCCTCTTCCATTATAGATTCTTTCTTCATTTTGTTTGAGTTCCCATGATAAAATTCAAGATACGTGGTCATCACCTCCCCACCCCATTCTTCATGATTACTTATCTCCATTCAGCTTGACATTGTTGTTTACTTATCAAAAATTTCTTTCATAAAATTTAAATTCTATCTCCTCAAATGGTTTCTTTAAAAAATTTTAATCTACATTTCATGGCCCCTAGTGTGGATTCCTCTTATAATTTCTTCCCAAAATAAACCAACCTTTTGATTAATTCTGATGATTTAAGCAGTGGTTGAATATTCAGAATAGTACTTTTACTACATAAGGTCACACTTGTAATTAAAAGGGAACACGTCACTTGTATGATGACTTTAGTAAAAATATCAAAGCTATTAGAAACATTAAGTGGCATATAACTCACAAGTTTCTTTACATTTTAAAATGTTGATTTCTATAATTTAATTATGGTATATAATTATTTGTGGAAGTATTTGGTTGGTGTCATAAGAAATGAAGAAACATTCTGATACACTGCAAAAGATGAAATTTGGAGAGCTATTTTTACTTTGATTTTTTTTAATGGCTCTGATAAGTGTTTTGTAACCCTGAGTTTTTAATCTCATAAATTATGCCAGGAATATTTGTGAAATCTTCATATAAAACTAATTTTGTTGCAAACATATGTACACATAACTGACATGTAGTATGTTCATGTTTCTATGATTGTTTCAGAGTTAGCTTAAATACAACAAAAAGGGAAAACTGACAGTTCTGTCAGCTTCTTTTCTGGGTAGCTCTGAAACTTTGAGGTATATAAAATAGGTTAATGATAACCGTCCCTAGAAACCTCAGATCACCTTTGTCAGTAAATTTTCATTCAGCATAACAGACATTCTATGCTTCATTCCTCTTCAGTAACATCAAGGTTTCACTATGGAAATTTTTTGTTATTGTTGTTAGCAAAATATAAAAGAACTCAATGTCATATGCTCTGAGGATGCCAGAAGCTTTCTAGATGTCCAAAGTCATATGCAGCAAATATTTTTGACCAATGAACTTCAATTCCTGGATTGACACTGAAAATTTCTCTCAGCCAGATTTGTAAAGAAAACCTGTGACCATTAATTAATGGGGACATTGAAAATGACATGCCAGGCTGCGTGGTTCTATTTACAAATTTTCTTTTTTTCCTACCACTTTATTGAGCAATATTTCAGTTGATCATTATTTTCTGGCAATTTCTATTGAAGTAACACAAATTTTATGTTGATTTTTTAAACAATTTGTTCCAGATTTAGTCATAAGCAGCTATTTATTTTTTTGGTTATTTTGTATTTTCCAATTACTCTGTGAATATAGGATGGAAAACTAAAAGTTTTACTTATTTTCTTTTGACTTTTTCTCCAGCAATATTCTAAATTGAGACTTCTAAATTGTCTTTCTGTGTCGACTTCTCTCAGTATGACAATCTCTAGGTACATCCATGTTGCTGCAAATGGCATTATTTTGTTCTTTGTTTACAGCTGAGTAATATTCCATTGTATATATGTACCACATCTTCTTTATCCATTCCTCTGTTGATGGACACTTAGGTTGCTTCCATGTCCTGGCTGCAATGAACATTGGAGTGAATGTATCCTTTCGGATTATGGTTTTCTCTGGGTATATGCCCAGGAGTGGGATTGATGGGTCATATGGTAGTTCTATTGATATTTTTAGTTTTTTAAGGAACCTCCATACTGTTCTCCATAGTGACTGTATCAATTTATATTCCCATAAACAGTGTAGGAGGTACAGTATCACTTTTCTAAAGTGTCTGGGAAGCCTGGAGTGTCAACAAGCTTAGCCATCTGTCAGTCATTCAGTAATAGTTACTTTTGTCTCATACATTTTCAGTCATTTCTCAATCTTAGGGAGTTTATATTTTCTTGATTTCAAAATGACAGCTAAATTATGTTTGTTTACACATCAGTTAGATTGTGGATTACCTTGAACTGCACTCAGTGCTTCCACCGAGTTCAGTCTTTAAAGGTTATTATGGCAACCTGATGGTTTATAGGGGAATGGAAGCAAAAGAGGTGGAGTTCCCATAGTCTGCTGAGAATTGTTATAACCTGTATTGCATCATATTCATGCGACAGCTTCTGAAATTGTCTATGTGTATGGAAACATGTGTATGTGCCTTCTCTTAGATATCTGAGCTGGGCAAAACATGTTGCTTGCCACATTTTAATTGCCCAAGCTGTGAAGATAACAATCTATATTTGGAAAAGAGTTGGTATTAAACATATTGGTTGTTTATAGGAAGGATTCATGTATTATAATTTTTCAAGATCACACACACACACACACACACACACACACACACACACACACATATATATTCTTACAGTCCTTTGGTGACTCTCAAACCTTTATCCACTTAAGTGCATATGATTGGCTGTCAATCATTCCAGCTGACAGGGCAGAGAGCATGCCTCATTTATGACCAGAGTTCATCTCTTAAACCTGAACCTAAGTGGAGCCATGAAAGCCCATCTGCCTTCCCTAAAGGTAGCCGGTAGCTCCCAAGGGAAGGGGGTTGTTTAGTCTGGTTCATTCTTTTCCTGGAACCTGGGGTGCAGCCAAGAGGCACACACTGCTGAATGGACATGAGGTTCGAGGGGCCCTGTCCAGTGCTGTAGTGGGCGCACCTATGCTCTGTTTGCTCCGGTGCATGGGGTGGTCTTAATATCTTTACCATCATGCACAATCTGTTGAAGGAAATGATGGGTACTTGTACCTGCCCACTTGGCAGGACTTGAGCCTTTCTGGATGGTAGGATTGGGCTCCCTTTCCTCAGTGGCTGCAGGTGGAGAGCAGAGACCCCCTGGGCTCTGACACACTTCAAATGGCAAGAGGCGGTCTGTTGTCAGCAGCTCAGCTGGCCCCTGAGGAAAGAAAGAGCAGCAGCGTGGCTAAAAGAGTGATGCAGTTTCCCATGAGACTGAAGTTTGTTTCTGGAACAGTAGGTTTTTTAATGGCAAGATGAGCCCTCTGTCTGCACTCTGCTAAAAAGCCTCCATGCATTAATAAAATACATGGATTCAGAGCCAGAATTTCTGCTCTCTACTCAGCGCTAGCACAAGCCTACTCATTTCTGACTTCTTTTTTTCTTCCCTCATGGAACCGTAATGCCCTTCCTTGCTACATTTTTCATTTGGACCACAAACGTTAACCCCATTAGTATCCTTGCAGAAGGGATGCGTGAGAGGCAGGGCGTGGAGGGTGGATGGTGGAGGGAGGTATATGCCATGTCTCTCAGAAAGTCCTTGGAAGCTTCATACAAATTTATCTCTTCTCGTTTGCTCTGATCTCTTACCTAAACTGTCTTCCAGCCTCCCCTTTTAGAACAAATAAAGCTAAATGGCTTAAAAAGTCAACTAATTTGTAATAGAATAGCACGTTAAAAAGTAATAGTTGTCTGAAAACCAGTCCTTTTTCAGTTTATTTAATATACAGATTCAATTTACCTCACATTTTAATTAACTTGAGCAAATATTATCAACCACCTATGCTCTATGCAGTCATTCTTATGTATGGGAGCTTTTGGAGGGATTAGAAACAGTCAAAGTCATCTAGAAAGAGAGACTTACGCAGATATTAGATTTCTTTATATGTTCTACAGAGATAAAGATAATAAATCAAACAACTCTATCTCGGTTTCAAAGCTTGGTCAGAAAAACCTTTTGGAAGTTTCAAATGCATTTTAAATTCAAAAAAGCAGCAATGCTCTTGTATGATTTGGATAAAAATTATGAACAGATTTACCAGAGTAAAAAAAATCAGGTTACCTTTTTTTTCAAATTGTATGTTTATTTTGGTGTGTGTGTGTGTGTTTTACTGTATTTCTACACTGATTAAACACCCATTGCATTTTATTTTGTTGTGTGTATTATATGTGTGTGTTTAAGTATATTTCTACACTTACTAAACACCAATTATACTTCGTTTTAGATCTATTTCCCTTAATTATTTCAATGTACCAGCACCTACAACAGCCCCATTCACAAGTATTAAATAAATGGTTTCTTGAGTGAATAATTAATTAAAGTACAAAACTCTTGAATCCTGCTTCTAAGAAGTAAAACCTTTATTCCTCGATTCTGGCTAATGACACAGAGAAAAATCTTATGTAAGTTAACTATTTGCTTAAGGAAATATTTCAGTTTATCTATAATGCTTCTAGGTTTCAACACCAGTAGTGGGGAAGGGTTATGTAATTAATTCTAAATGTTACATTTGTTTTTGTTTTTATATTGTAGTAAATGTGAAAATATACAGGACTTGTTAAAAACAATCTTAGTGTGACTCTACACTTGTACATTTTATGGTAAATATGGATCAAAATTTCAAAAATATTTGGAATTTTTTGAAACGTTGAATAGCTCAAAAAAACCTAATTTTGTAGTACTGCACACATTCAAAGACATCGTTAGATACAGCTGCTGACAGTTAGAGACAGCTATAAAATGTAAGCAGCACTATTTAGCAAGAAGAATAGCCCAATATTTCTCTAGTTGTGTCTGTGCTCATAAAGAGATGTGTCTGAACTTGCCCCTTCTTTTATGTGCCCATTTCTATATAAATTCTTTGTGCATTTCTAGACCCAATTTTGTTCTCTTCTCCCACCCTGTTGAATTTTCCTTTTATTGTGGCCATTTGTTTTTTCAGATGCTATTAGTGTAATTCCTGAATCCTGTCTTCTGCCCTCAACCACAGCTTAGACTAAATAGTTCCTGCAAAAACCCATTTGGACCATCCATTCATGCTTGCAATTTCACAATTACTTGCAAGGTAATGATCAAAACTCTTCTAAGTCATTTAAAGTGCAGTGCAAATGAGATGCCTGCTAGTAGATATGGATGTTCAAAAGATAGGGATAAGAGCGAGATGCAGGAGAATGTTGTTAAGTGGCTGGTAAGTGGTAGATAGTGGGGGTACAGCCATCAAAGTCAACCTTGATCTACTCAATCCTTGTATCCAGAGCAAGATCAATTCTATGTGAAGCATTGCTGATTGTTTGGTTATGCTTTCTGAGCATTATTCTACATCATATTAATAAATTGGGGGATATAATTATTTTATTAACTATGCTGTTATTTAAGTACATTTATTGGATTCATCAGCTTTTGTAAGGAAGAAAACAGAAAAGAATATGCTTTTGCTTTTCCTAATACCACTTCAGGCAGCATCACAGTTTCTTTGAGGATCGGAAGACCCATAGATCAGATCCCTGAGGACCATTTCCTACTAGAGTTTCCAAAAGATTTCCCACCGTAGACAAATTTACTTTGGTACAAACATTTTTATAAACATATTTATTTATGTTCCTGTATTTACATCAGAATAAACATTTCTAATATATGACATGAGTTTCTGCCACAGGAAGAATTTATGCTTTCAATACTCTGATGAATAAAATTAGACTAGAAGAGGAAAGTTTCTTTCTTTCTCAATCCAAATTAATCTCTGGATCTAAGTAACTGTCTGCATATGATTGGGAAACCTGAGAAAAGCGACAACAATGAAATACGCCACTTATTCTACTGCCATCCTAAAATCACCATCCACTCTACAGCTGTAGGATTCTCTAAGGGGATTTTGTTGCATTCCAGGAAAAATCATGTTAAACCAACAAGAGAGCTCATCACCATGACTGATAATCACCCTGAGCCTTGCCAAATATCTGTATGACTAAACCCAGAAGCTATTTATCAATCATTAGTTTTTTTTATTATTAAATAAAAACAAACAGAATTACTAAAATTATCACAGGAGTCATTTCAAAACATTATGCATTTTTTATTCTCAGACTAGAGTTCAGTTCTATAATCCTTCTTACTTTTTGATATAATGGTAAGAATTTAAATATGATTTTATTAGTCTGAAGTCAAAGCAATTTGACTTCAGCTTGTCATCATAGTCAGGGGCAGCTAAATTTCCCAGCACAGAGTGGGAACAAGTCCAAAAGAACTCAAATTAATAGCCATCAATTAAGAATAAATTTAGAGTTTTTCCTAGTTTTCTCTTTTTCTCTTCAGTCCTTCCTTCCTCCCTTCCTTTGAAGTTTTGATTTGATCCAGCCACACACTCTTGCCTTGTTTTGAAATAATTAATAAGGTACACTTAGCAAGAAGAATTAAGTAAAACTAGAAACTGCACCAGAGCATATTGATTTACTCGAAGAAAATTTTAGTGTCCCACACAGAGATAAACTCAGCTACTTTGGCCTCATCCAAACATAGATGACTTAGCTCAAGAATTCTGAGTCTGTGATGGATGCAATGTTAATACTTCTTGTTGAATTTTCCAAAAATAGAGTTGGGCCTGAAAACTCCATATTTTTAAATTGATTTTGTTTCAAACGTAAAAAGGATTGGAACATAGAGTCAAACACCTGAGGATGTATTTTTTGGAACACTTAGTCTTTTCCTAATTCTTTATCTCAAATGTTATACTAACCCACTAAAATCTATGAGCTCCTATTCTTAATATAGAACTATACATTGCAATTATGATATATGCATGCAATTATGATATTTAGAAATATGCATTTCGATTATGATATATGTAAGTTACTTACATATACCATATGGTGGGTCATTCTTTTGGGAAGGCGTTTTGGGTATATTGACATATTAACTTTTGGACTAAATGTCATCACTGATTGGAATTCTAGTCTACATTCTATGAAGACATAATATTTGTCTAATTTAGGTAACACTGACAACAGATATGACAATTGTAAAAAGTTAGATTTTTTTCTCTCTTTCAACTTGTTTTTTTTATTTTGGTATGTTTCTTTAATATAAAACTATATTAATTTTTTTTACTTTAAATTTTCTATTTTTCCTTTTTCTTTTTTTTAAATAATGCTATTTACTTTTACTTTATAAGCTATACCTGACAATGTCCTTGTATTTTTGATACAGTCTTCTAAACTAAGCTTGATTCAGCTACTCTACTTTTCAAGTATATAGGAGATCACAAAGAGTCTTGTACTTTATGTACATCACTAGTGCAAAATCTACATATCTTGAGTAACTCTGTCTCTGTAATTGTGCTTTAATGGGGGTGGAAACATGCAAATTCAAATAAATAAACATAAAACTCATAACAATCTTTTATCATTCTCCACTGAGTTTGAAGTACAGTGTACATTAGAAGAGTGAGAGCACATGAGAAATACACCAGTTGAAATCCTTTCTTAACCAAATAATTATCTGAAAGTAAGAACGCAGGTATTTTTACTCTTCTTATTTGCCATTAACTATTATACCGAATCATTGAAATAATTGTATTGACTTTACACATTTATTCAAGTTTCATTCATGAAAAGTTATTCTCATTTAAGTAGCCATTAAATATCGGTTGGCCAAAAAGTTCGTTCGGGTTTTTTCCATATTCCAGACAAACCCAAAAGAACTTCTTGGCCAACCCAACATTCGTCGTGGATGCTGTGCTGGGTCATGTGCCTGAAATGGGGAGATTAGTGAGGGAAGTAAATCTTAACTGTTAAAGTACAGTAGTTGTTTATCTTCTAAATAAAAAGAAATACACATAAGACACCTCCCCTGCACCCCAAACACACGCAAAGTGTGAGTGCTTGCTATAATTTGGCAAAGCTGTAAGTAGGACATTATGTCTGGAATTGATTAATTTAAGCATCAATCATTTATTAGCCCTTCCTATATTTCCTGAAACATAGAACGAAGCTTTGAGATTTATATTTTGTTGATCAGATATGGCTTGTACTATAAGAGGAAGTGCCTTAGACTATACCTGATACTTTACCGCATTCCATAAGCAATAAAAGTCAAACCTTGCCAGCTGGTAACTGATATGCTGAGAAAAGCAGCTCCAGCCTCTGCTGCAAGCACAAAAAGGGTTTTAGGTAAAGGCAGTTGTTCTTCATCATCTATATAGAGAAACAGTAGTATTACTTTTATGGATATGGTAACTTCTTACAGCAGAGAGAAAAAGAAAACAGGAAAAAAACACATGTATATTTAGTGATGTCTAGAATGCCAAAGAGCGGAAAAATATGCCTTCCTCATTTTGTTCATTCAAGACAGTGATGACATGTGTTATCAAGGCTGCACACATGTGAATACCTGGACGAGAAAAAGGCTTCTTTGGGTAAAATTCTTTGTTTCACGTGACTTCTGTAAGAGCAGCTTCAAGAGTGTAGCTTCATAGTATATTACTGGTAATATTTTTCTTTCTAAAGATAAACCCCAGAAAGGCGATGTTGGCCTGTCTGGTTACAGGCACAGCAATTACAGCTTTGCTAAAACCGCCTCTGACAGGGAGGGAATGTGCTTGGAGCCTGGGGGACCTCCAGGTCTGAACTGCAAAGAGTGGGAAACCAGACATCCTTCGCCCACTCTGTTATGCTCAGTTACATTACTATTAAAAAAAAATATCCCTTACACATTTTGGGGCTCAGAAATTAAGACCTTTTTAAAATTAAGTACTTTTATTATCTAATACTATTTTTTTTAAACTGGTGTCATTTTTCTTTGTTTTATTGAAAACTGAGATAAAATATAAAAAATGTTATGTACAATGAGGCATGTTGATCTTCTATTTTCCTAGTTAAAAATATGAGTAGCATTTTAAATATACTCCTTTTCCCATCAGACCAGATATAGATGAGATACATAGATATAGATATAATCAGATATTCTTTTCTATTTTAAATACTTAGTACCTATTTAAGAATAAATAAATTCTCTAATATGTGCCCATTTGTATATGCAAGGATATGCATTGTGCCATTATCTATAATGGTGAAAGCAAGAAATAAACTAGATAACATTAATGATGGATTAGTTTTTTAAAAATAGTGAGATAATTCATTTGATGAAATACTGTGTATTTATTAAAAGCATGTCATCAATAATATTTAAAAACGGAATGGTTCTCACTATTATTAAATTTTAAAAAGTAGGTTTTAATGTATTATGAGTAGTATGTATCAATTTACTTAAATCTGTGGACAAATGACAATAAAACTTAGAAGTATTATCAGAAACAGTCCTAGATATTGGGATTATGACTGAATTTAATTTCTATAAAGATGTATTGCTTCTGTATTTAGGTAAAACATTGTACATTATTTTCTAGACTGAAGTGCTCTCTATCTTCTGGTGTTAGTGAAGTATGTTATCGATGAGCTAACACGTGAGGTGTTTGCAATTAACTAATAATTATCTCCTTAAAACTTGAAAACTAAGAAATCTCCATGTTTCCTTTAAAGAAAAAAACATTTAATAATCTGAATTTATATTAAACAAAATTCTGGGAGAAAAAGGAAAGGAAAGCACATGTCCTCTCTTTCTCAGGTCCTCTGCACAACTAGAGTTAACATCAATTTAGAAGTTAACCTTTGCATAGATTGTAACCAAGTCTTTGCCTGTATATTACAGCCCCAAACTGGCTAATTAGCTCTCTTCGAAGACTCTCCTGAATGTATCTGTTTATCTTACACCCTCAGGCTTTTTGTGTAGACTGAGCGCTCAATTAATTATCTCATTAATTAGTGCTCATGGAAAAAAACTGAAAGATAACCTGGGGCTGAGAGAAGAAAGACTGGATTTGTGGCAGTTCCCGCTTATGCCATCGACTCCCAGCATGGGGCCAAGGGTAGCTTTATTCCATTACCTAATGGAGTTAATGCCGGTTCTGATCGAATTAATATAAAGGGCAGTCTCACACAACCTGGTACTGATTTTTCTACAGCTCAAGAATTCATTTCTGAAGCCAGGAGTGACATTTAGCAGTACCGGAGGGACCAGGGGAAGCAGAACAAGAAGGCCATGGTGAAAAGCCATGTTATACAAGAAACAGTTGAAGAGTGTGGAGTGTTCAGCTGGAAGAAAAGAAGAAAGAAGAAAGAGGAACATGACAGCTGACTTCCAATATTTGAAGGTCATCATGCGAGCTATAGATGCTCAGTGTCTCCAGAGAGCAAAATGGGGACAACTTGGTAAAAATCACAGGAGGCCAGTTTTTTAATGTGTGAGGAAGACCTTTCTAACCATCAGAAGTGTCTCCTGTTATCATTGATGATCACGCAGAGAAAGAGTAATGGTTTGTCAGCCATCTATTAATATCAGCACACTGTCTGCCTGCCATCTTTTTATTAATCTGCCATTTACTGTCTTAAATGCTGGTGAGGTGGAGCCAGTGAATTGGAGATTAAAAAATTAGAGAGATAAAAGAATAGTTAATTTTGTGGTAATAATATTCTAGATAGACGATTTCATTGTTGATAGCTAAATATTTTGTATTGTGATAGAAGAAACTCTTTTAACATTGTCTTCTCCAAATATTGAAAGCTATTTTGTCTGTTGATCAAAATAACATGAACAGTTTGATTGAGGGTCATGGTATACTCTCAAGAAACTTTTGTTAACTGTGTAGATTAAGGACCTTGGGGAGATAATAACCCAGATTCTGAACCCACTGGTTTTTTTTTTTTTTTTTTTGTACCAGCAAATGAACATTATTATGAACATTTTTTTTAATTTTTTATTTATTTATTTATTTATGGCTGTGTTGGGTCTTCGTTTCTGTGCGAGGGCTTTCTCTAGTTGCGGCGAGTGGGGGCCACTCTTCATCGCGGTGCACGGGCCTCTCACCATCGCGGCCTCTCCTGTTGCGGAGCACAGGCTCCAGACGCGCAGGCTCAGTAATTGTGGCTCACGGGCCTAGTTACTCCGCGGCATGTGGGATCTTTCCAGACCAGGGCTCGAACCCGTGTCCCCTGCATTGGCAGGCAGATTCTCAACCACTGCGCCACCAGGGAAGCCCAACCCATTCATTTTTATTTTCATTTTTTCTTCATTAATCATTGATCATTCCTGAGCAATTCCCTTGTGTGTTTGGAGGAACATGTTCATTTCTACTTTCTGGTATTCACTTATATCACTTTCATCACTTGGACAGTTTTCTTGCAACACTCCTTTCCACCAAACCCATTATTCAAATTCAAAGTTCAGTCGCCCGTGCACCACAAACCTTTCCCAACTACTCTAAACATGTAGATCAATCTCATCAAACCATTTTTCATTTGATTGTCATAAACTTATGTTCTGTCTAGTCCATTGTTCTAATTGTTTTGTGTATCTTACAATTCGATTGCAAACTTCTTAAAGTCAAAGAATATAGCATGGATAAAAATGGGGTACACATTTTGCTTATTTTTTTGGTACAAGTTCCTAAATCATCAAAAATTTAATAGGGAGATATAAAAATATGGATTCTTAGAATTTCCAGTGATGGAGTAAAACAAAATCTGTATTTAAAACATAAGTAAACAAACTACTCAGGTGATAGTAATGATCTGTCAAATTTGGGAAATAATTCAGATGAGATGGCATCACTTTCTCTTTTCATGCCCTCCACAGTCACCCCATCCCCACATTCACACAGCCATATGTACGTAAGCAACCACCTCCACACACATGCATGAACCACTGAGGTTAGCCACATGGATAAAATAGGGACTTTTGGTGAGAGTAGGGAATACAAAGAAAACTTGATTGGTTGTGAGAAGTTTTGACCCTCCTGGTGATGGGACTAGAAGACAAAAAAATGCAATATTCAAACACGGCTGTGTGGGAATCTGGGCATTAGAGAAGTATCTCCAAAGTCTCGGAAGGAAAAGTGTAAAAGAGGGCTGGAGAGTTAGCCCTTAGCAGCGTTGCACACCTCTGGAAGGGGCCTGGCAACATCCTACCTCATTGAGGAGTGAAACTTTATGATGTCTCTCAAAAT
Source organism: Balaenoptera acutorostrata (assembly GCF_949987535.1). NCBI lineage: Eukaryota > Metazoa > Chordata > Mammalia > Artiodactyla > Balaenopteridae > Balaenoptera > Balaenoptera acutorostrata. Next base: position 21,389,130 of record NC_080065.1, on the reverse strand, counting down.
ATCTTCAAGATGAGAATCATAATGAGTGCTTGTTAAAAATAGATCTAACCAAGCACCTTCATATCATTGGTTTTAGAGTACTTGGGATGGCATCCTGTAATTGATCTCTTATTTTATCACTTAAGGAATATATATATGCACACACATATATATACACACACACATATATATATGCATATGTATGTATATAATATTCAACAAAAACTCATTGATCACTGTATTCCAGGCACTGTTCTAGGTACAAGAGATACATACCACTGTGAACAAAACAGACAAAATGTCTGCTTGGAGGGATTTGCATCTTACTGAACCTGTTTAAGTACATTCTAAATTGTAACATAAAATGCATATCTTATCTGGTAAAGTAAGTTTAAAACAGTGATCTAAAGTCATTACCCTTTGTGTAGACTGTTCAGATTTGTAGTTGTGGTTGCTTTACTTAAAGGAACCAGGGCTATAGGAATAGTTATGGGGGTAAGAGACATTTGATAAGGAGAAGGGCCTAAGATCCTTCTACACATAGGTGGGAGAAGATTCTACAATCTTCTTATATATAGATGGGGGCTGTTGGGCTACATGGTGCTTAGAAATGGTAAGCCATGTCTATAACTTGAGTGTGGGCTTCAAAGTCAACCAGATCTGCAAACTTGTCACAGCTTACCAGTTATTTGATATATGAGCACTGAAAAGTATCTTAGCCTCTCTCTTCCTTAGATTTCCATTTGAAGATAACTTCTGGAGATATGTATTTTTAATTATTAATATTTTGCGGACAAGAAAACAGAGCTTAGAGATGCTAGGACATTTGCCAAATTATAGATAGATAAATAGATTTCTTTAAAAACCTATGCATGTGAACAATATACATATACGGACATGAAACATTCTTGATTTCATCAATTACTTCACACCATTAATTATGCAAACCTAAATGTTATTTCAGTAGTATTAATATTCATTGCTTAAGCTCTAAATAAGAGACACAGTTTAGAGTGGAGAAACCTTATCTGGTCTATCATAATGGAATTCCTTTCTCCTTCAGCTACATTTTCATAATACTAAATTTACTATATTTTTACATTATGGTTATTTATTTCTTCCATCTCTACCAAATAATCATAAACATCTTATTTAAATATTTTATCCACCATACCATATAGAGTCTAAAAATAGCACTCAAGTAAGGGGTCAACAAATGAGTAAGTGAAGGAGATTCAAAGAATCATCATCAGGGAATAATTCTAAAGTAGGGAGGTAAAGAACAATGGAAACATAGTCAAAAGTCTTCTCAGATATTGTCAAATTTAGAAAAAGAAAGGAATAAATGTAATCAATTCAAATAAATGCACAAGTCTGAAAATCCTAATAAGAACTTTCTATCCCTTTCCTTATCACATTTGATTACATAAATAGTGATATTAATAAAATACTGCTATTGTCATATTAAAACACATGTAGATAATAAGAATATTTCCATTGAACACTGGAGGAAACTATTGGCTCCATAGCAGTGGTGACCACAAGTACTGGCTCGCTACTTCATGGGCAGAGGCAAGTCTGTGTCAAACTTATAACACCTTCTCAGCACACCATTAGGCCATGGTACATTGATTTGTCTCTGCCCTAAAGAAACATATTCTGACCATACACACAGAGCTGTCAAAAGGATTTTATTGTTCCATCTTAAAAGATGAGCCAAAATCAAAGATCATCATACATTTTAGGAAAACTACAACTTAAATCATTTAAAAGAGAAAAAAAGATCTTGCCTATATGAATTATTTGGAGACACATTTAAGAAAAAAATGAGACATTTTCCAAGGAAATAGAACAGTGTCTAATATTTTTAAATGTGAGAAAGGAATAAGGAAAATCATCAGCCAAGAGCATCTAAGAATAATAGCTCTAGAAAGAGAAGACTGAAAGAAGCTTAGACAATTATGAAAGAAATAGTATAAGAGGCATATAATCTATGGATATATCCAGGCCATGCGTTCAAGTTTGCTATTAGCAATTGTGTTTGAACATATATTGGGGAGCTTGCACGAATCTTTTCTTAAAAGAGTGAACCATTTTGAAGCTAAAAATTATGCTTCTAGCTACCCAACCCAATTCAATCTGCACATAACCATTTTGCTGTGACCTAACCGGTGATTCAGAGCAGTGGCTGAGGAATCAGACCAACCGAATCATAAGCTAGTTCTAAAGTTGCTCAAACTCGGGCAAATGATGTAAGCTTTGTTGCCTTAGTTTCATCACCTGTAAAAAGTAGATGATAGTTTCTTTCTCACAGTATTGTTGTGAGGATTAAATGCACTAATATAAAGGAAGTGCTTAGAACAGAGCCTATTATAATAAGTTATTGCCTGATAGGGTAGTTGCAAAAATTAGGTGAACACTATATTTAAATAATGAAAACAGAATATTGCCTAATATACCACTATAAAAAGTTTAGCAATTCAGTATAGTAGTTGCAATATAAATGAAAAGATATAGATAACTGCCAGAATGCAAAAGCAGTACAGCCAATCTGTTTCTGGTTCAAATGACTTGGGTTTTCCTGATTAAAAATTTAATTGAAAACACTGATAAAATAATAATGATAATATATTTTTTTGATAATTTCCACAATTGCTCCACATGATCTTTGTATGTGTCTGTGTGAGTGTGTAGCAATAAAGCAAATTACATAGATATCACAAACATCTTGACATAAGAATAAATTCAGACAAAGTATGATTTCCCGTAATGGGAGAATCAGCATGAGGCATCAGTGTCTAATTTATTAATTTATCACAAACAAAAAAATCCACTGAAAATAACTGTCTGGTGCTAAAAATGTAATGCTGAAACATAGGCATTGCTTCTTAATTAAATATTGGCAATATTGTTTGCTCTAATCTTTAAAAAGTTCCTTTGTAATCTATTTTCAGTTTGACACCTACTATTTATCTTCAATTTTCAAATCATGAAGTGTCAAAATGCCTGTAAAATCAGGGCTTATATACAAGATTAATTTCCACTTTTTCTGAAAGTGAACATATGGGCTTCAGTGGTGCTAGACTTATAAATAGTAAGATTAAAGAAAAAGATCCAGGCCTCAATGTACATATCTCCTATTTATTCTTAGATGTGTATAGCTACTTTGACAATCTCCTGTATACTTTCTAAGTATTCAGTTCGTTTGAAAGTTTTATTTTATATATATTTACAGGTCCATTAGTAATCATGAAATATCAGACAAAACTTAAAAGTAATACTAAGTTTAACAAAACAGAATATTGACCACTTGAATTAACAAAACAGTGTAATATAACCCTTTTTCTTTTATTGTGGTGAGAATACCACGTACATGAAATCTGTCCTCTTAACAAAATTTTAAGTGGACAACATAGTATTATTAACTACAGGCAGAATGCTGTATAACAGATCTCTAGAACTTGTTCATCTTGTAGAACTGAAACTTTGTAATCATTGAACAGCAGTACCCCTTTCTCCGCTCCCCCAGCCCCTGGCAACCAACATTCTACTCTCTGTTTTTATAGTTTATTTTAATACTTTATGTAAGTGGAATCGTGCAGTATTTGTCCTACAACTGGCTTATTTCACTTAGCATAATGTCCTCCAGGTTCATCTGTGATGCTGCATATGGAAAGGTTTTCTTCTTTTTTAAGTCTGAATAATATTCCATTGTACCTATATACCACATGTTTTTCATCCATTAATCTGTCAATGGACATTTAGGTTGTTTCTATATCTTATCTACTGTGAATAATGCTACAGTGAACATGGAAGTGTGGATATCACTTTGAGAACCTGATTTCAATTCTTTTGGATGTATACCCAGAAGTGGCATTGCTCTATCATATGGTAGTTCTATTTTTAATTTTTTGAGAAATTTCTGTACTGTTTTCCATAGCATCATTTTACATTCCCATCATTGTACATCCCCATCAACAATGAACAAGGGACAGGAATTCCAATTTCTCCACATCCTAACCTACATGCACTTTTTAAAAAAATAATAGCCATCATGATAGGTGTGAGGTGATATCTCATTGTGGTTCCGATTTGCATTTCCAAGTTGATAAATGGTATTGAGCATCTTTTCATATAACTGTTGGACATTTGTATGTATTCTTCGGAGAAATGTCTATAAGTCCTTTGCCCATTTTTAAATCAAATTGCCTGTGGGTTTTCTTGCTATCAATTTGTAGGGATTCCTTATATATCTTGGAGATTAACCTCTTACCAGATATATGATTTGCAACTTTTTTCCTATTCTATAGGTTGCCTTTTTACTCTGTTGACTGTTTGCTGTACAGAAGCTTTTTTGTTTGATATAGTCTTATTTGTCTACTTTTCCTTTCATTGCTTGTGCTTGTGGGGTCATATCCAAAAAATCTCTGCCTAAACCAATGTCATGAAGATTTTCTCTTATGTTTTCACTACAGTTTCGGTTCTTACACTTAAGTGTTTAATCCATTTTGAGTTGATTTTTGTGTATGGAATAAGACAAGGGTCTGATTTTACTTTTTGCCATGTGGATATCTGGTTTTCCCAATACCATTTGTTGAAGAGATTATCCTTTCCTATTGTGTATTCTTTGATCCCTTGTCAAAGACCAGCTGACCTCATAAGCATGGATTTACTTCTGAGCTTTCTATACATTTTCAGTGGCCTATATTTTTACCTTGGGATGAAAGAATGGTTTAACATACATAAATTAATTAATGTAATACACCACATTAACAGAATGAAGGATAAAAATTGCATAATCATCTCAATAGATGGAAAAAAAACATTGGACAAAATTCAACACCCTTTAATGATGAAAACTCAACAAACTATATAGAAGAAATTTACCTTAATATAAAAAAGACCATATTTGAAAAGGTCATAACTAACATCCTACTCAATGGTGAAAAACTGAAAGCTTTTTAAGATCAGGAAGAAGCCAAGGATGCCTGCTTTTGAGAACTTCTATTCAACATAGTACTGGAAGTCCTAGGCTGAGCAAATAGGCAAAAAAGAGAGAGAGAGAAGAAAGAAAGAGAGAGAGAGAGAGAAAGAAAGAAAGAAAGAAGGAAGGAAGGAAGGAAGGAAGGAAGGAAGGAAAGAAAGAAAGAAAGAAAGAAAGAAAGAAAGAAAGAAAGAAAGAAAGAAAAAAGAAAGGAAGGAAGGAAGGAAGGAAGGAAGGAAGGAAGGAAGAAAGAAAGAAAGAATGGAAGAAAGAAAGGAGGAAAGGAAGGGCATCTAACACTGAAAGGAAAAAGTAAAAATTATTTCTGTTTGCATATGGCATAATTTTATACATAGAAAACCCTAAAGATGCTCCCCAAAACTATTACAATTATGAATGAATTCAGTAAAATTGTAGAATACAAAAATATAAGATGAGTTTCATTTCTATCACTAACAACAAACTATCCAAAAAAGAAATTAAGAAAATAACCTCATTTACAATATCATCAACAAGAGTAAAATACTTAGTAATAAACTTAACAAGGGAGGTGAAAGACTTGTATCTTGAAAACTATAAAACATTGATGAAAGAAATTAAAGAAGACACCAATAATTGGAAAGACATCTCATGTTCATGGATTGTAAGACTTACTATTGTTCAAATGGCCACACTACCCAAAGTGTCTACAGATTCATTGTAATCTTTATCAAAATCCCAATAGCATTTTTTCACAGAAATAGAAAAAACAATTCTAAAATTCATATAGAACTACAAAAAAATCAGAATAGTCAAAATATTCTTGAGAAAGAAGAGCAAAGCTGGAGTCATCACACTTCCTGATTTCAAAATATCTTAGAATTCTAAGTATAAACATTGAAACAAGTAGTGTACTGCTAAAAGCTCAATTCCAAATTAAAAAAGAAAAAAGTTATACCAAGTATAGCCAAACAAAATGGAACAGCTCAGTCACTTTACAAAGAGCTCCTGTGTTCCCTGGAAGTGATTCAGGGGAGTGGCTAAAGGCAAAGTCTTTGTTGTCAACTGCCAGAGTTTTCCCAGACTCACAGTTTACCAAGAGTAATTCAGCATTTGTAAAAATGGAGCTGATTATAGGAGATAGGATCGTTTCAAGCATTAAATGGAATAATGCATATAAAATCTTTTGGTCAATATTTGATACATTGTGGTAGTTCAATATATATTAGTTGTTGTACTCTAACTTTTTTTTAGGAAAGAAGAGGGAGCTACAGATGAGTATAATTTTCTGAGTCCCACAAAAGAACTTATAAAATAAACTTAAGTTCTTTGAAGACTATCTTTTAAGATCAGAGTTTTCTTTTGGTTTTGCTTTTTTTTTATTCTTATATTCTCAGTGTCTAGTGTAGTATTAGCTGCCACAACAATGATCACTTAATTGATGGCCCTATAAATGAAAAGCTAATGAAATTTCTCCCCAGAGCATATCTGAAGAGGTGCCCTGGTATTTAGCCTTAATCACTATATTATTGGGTTGGGGTTCTTGGGTTCCTGTACTCTGGACATTATGGAAGACTCAAGGCTTCACCTCACTGCAACATCTCACCCTTCAGAACTAAGAGATGGAAGCCATGAGATGCTGAAGCTTTCTCTTTCAGATAGAAAATCCTAAAAAATGGGGTCTAGTAGCACCCTGAATTCTAATACTTGGACTCACAGGAAGTGGATGCCTGTGGATCAGAAAATATCATGACAAAAGGGAAAAAATAAGACAAAAAGCAATATATGTAGAGCAACCCAACTGGAGAATGATCCTAATCAAGAGACAAGCCCTAGCTTTGTGCCCTAAAGTCACAGACTAAAAGAAAGCCACGCTCCTGGGCCTGACTCCAGTGGAAGGAAACTGTGAGAATCTACAGACAAGACAACAAGGGAGACCACAGCAGCAGGACATATAATATTCTTGGACTCGTAACTCCTCAGTGGGGTAGATTTAGAGAATGGACCTAACTGCTATCCAGAACTTCAAAGACATGAAACATTCCGCTGAATGTGGCCCTAGGTTCAGTGCTCTAAAGAAAAGGAGAACTTGGAACTGAATCTCAGCCCCAGCATGCATTAAGGACTCTGGTTTGCAGGTGGACTTCCGTCCAGCTGCTAAATGTTTACAAGCAAGGACATCAAACCCTTTCCTGAAATTTATCTTCTCACAGCTTCTTTTTTAATACCACAAACCCGTAATTTGTAATTGTACCCAGCAAAATTGCCCTTCACCAAGTTTTCAATCTACCTTTTAAATCAAATGAGTGGAATTCATGACTAATATTCTGAATATTCTTGTGCTCCTGGAGCATCATCTCCTGCTGTCTGCCCACTTTTTATCTGGTCTCTTTTCTGTCTCCTCAACTGGGTCATAAAATAAATTCATGAGTAATCCCATCTAGCTATAACTCACTTTCTCTTAGGCTTTTAATCCCTTTTTGTCTTGTAACCTGCACTATATTTTATGGCTGGCTTACAACTTGAAAGCTTTTTAAAAAATACTGTATATGAAAACTCCATATAGTAATATATTCACCAAAATATTGGAAAGGAATAATTTTAGCATGATGGAAAAAACCTCATGGTAAATAATAGAATTATAAATGAATTGAGATATAGCTTGTATTTGGAAATAATGGCATAGTTAATTTATGACATATTTTTGTCATCAATCATGTATTTTAAAGTAGCATCAAATTTTACCAATTTAAGTAACAGGAATGCCTCCAAGTTAGCATATATTGTGCAGGTAATAAGTTCAATGTTCCATACAGTATGCATTAAAATTATAGTTTAGTGATATAATGTTTTTTACCTTTCTTTTTATGTGTTACTCTGAAAAGTTCAAAGGGGTTAATAAACAGATCACTGTCCTATAAAGTAGTGATAATACATATGTTATTTTTCTTTCTTGATGAGTTTTAAAACTCACATCCAACTTTTAAAGTTTTTTCTAAATGAAAACATACATTACCATGGGAAAGATAACTATAACTTTTTCAAATTCAAATCATAGGTTCCATTCTCAGGAGAGAAACTTATGTGAAGTGACAATTTGATAAAAACTTAGGTGAAGTGAAATAAAGTTGATAAATCCATCAAAGTTTAATCTTATTAACTATCAATTTAATCAGGGTCTTTTGTCTAGAATTACAACATGTGTTTATATCCTGGAATCTAAAGACATCTATTCCAAATCTCCCATTTTATAGATGAATAAACTGAGACCAGATTATTTGTCTTCTCCATTGTCATTTGCTCATCAATTGAGAGAATTTGGATTAGAAGGCATATGAAATTTAGTAAAGTTTGAATTTTGTTTAGCTGCAGTACATTTCTACCCTGATGAGTTGGATTACAATGAACAAGTACAGATGACAATTGAACAACACAGGGGCTAGGGGCTTCTACCCTACATGCAGTTGAAAATCTAGGTCTAATTTATAGTTGGCTCTTCGTATCCATGGTTCGTCCTTATCCACAGTTCTACATCCCTGGGTTCAACCAACCATGGATCATGTAGTAGCGTAATATTAAACATTGAAAAAATTTGCATGTAAGTAGACCCAAGCAGTTCAAAGTTGTGTTGTTCAAGGGTCAACTGTACTGTATTGTAAGTGTTTAAGTCTTTTATTTCTTTAAAAATTGCTAAAACTAAACCTCAGCCTAAATCACTGCAACATTTAACCACAACAACACAAAAGGAACAAAATCTAAATATTAAATCACAGTACTTATACACAAATAACACATCTTTCTCCATTAGCTAAGATTATTTAATCAATAATGGCTAAAATTACTGCTACTTTATAGCTGAACATGCTTTCTATCAGTATACATGTTTATCTGTGAGCACTTTTAAATATTGCAGTCATGTGGCATCGTCCTATCTTTTGAGTTTGTGAAATAATCAGTAATCAAGATCACTGGATTCCAGATAATGGGAACTGATAGAACTAATTCTGGACTTTATTGTAATGAATTTTCCATAGATATGAACTCAGTACAGTCCTTGCTTTTACAAAAGTTTATTCTCTTCCTTAAAACTGGGAGTAGAATCATATACTCATCGATAGATTTAGCAGGACTTGATATGTCGAGATCACTGACATGCTAGTAATTGATTTCTTGTATTTTTGTTTCCACTTTCATTGCGTTCTAAAGTCACTTTTGATTTGAAGCTGCTCCTCTGATTTCTGTAACAGACAGCAAAACAGCATCACTGCCATAAAGGTTGAGACAAGGGGACATTGAATTTTTGACCCAAGTCAAGAGATGTAATAAAGGCTTCACTGGAAACTTCTAACATGGACTGATCAAAAATATGTTCTAAGCCAAACTCATTTATTTTTTATTAGCTCATTCAAGAGAAATTTCTTAAGTACCTATTAGGCACCAAGCTCCACAGTAGGTACTGGGATTAAAAAAGAATTGTACGCAGTCTTCACTCTGTATGGCGTGCTTGCTGCCTAGTGGAAGCATGAGAGACGTGGCATGACGCTCTGTGAGCATATGGAAATGAGTTTCTGAAAGAAGAGTTATTGAGGCCAATTTTTAATTTGGGCTGAAGTTCTCCTGGGTGAAATGAGACCTTTCTGATATCCACAACCTAATCTATAAAGAGCAGGATATGAAGTAGCACTATGTCTTAGGGAAATAATATTGTACTGAGGCAGCATAAAGTAGACAGAAGGTTTCATAAGAGATAAACCTGGAAATGTAGGTAGAGGCAGATTCACAAAGAGCATTAGAGACAGTGCTGAGGTCAAAATCAAATTTGCATTTCTGAAAGACGAATGTGGCTTTAATTACACAGGGTGAATGGTAGGTGGTTATGAGAGGTAACGGGGAGATTATTAATATCTTAAAGTCATAATCCAGGTAAGAAGCAGTAAAATTTTGATGAAAAGTAGTGGCAGCATGAAGAGTACAAGCATATTTTAGCAATGTCTAGTCAACAAAGGGGACGGGAATGGATGTAAACAATAAGTGATTTAAAAAGAAGTTTAGAATATAACCAAGAAATTGGATGTATCTTGGTCAAGTTAACTGGTAGTTTTGTTATTTAAGCAACTGGAAAATATAAATGATGGTCCAGTCACTAGCAGCTAGAGGCAAATATGAGTGACACTGTAGAGTTAGGCATATAGGATGAGAGACAAAACTTGGGGTGCATGGACCTTTAAAGGGCAGGGAGAGGAAAAGGGTGTGTAAAGAAGACTAAGAAATGGTGATCAAGGAAGGAAAGAGAGAGCCAAGAATAAATGATGCTGAGGAAGCCAACCACAGTTGGAAGCAACCTGAAGAAAGAGATTTGCATCAACCAATTTAAATGCCCCTGAAGAAGACAAGTAAACATGAGCAGACTCTTTCACTGGTGATAGAAAAGATCGGTTAATCAGAAGCAGTACTGAAAAGCTGAAGGAAGGCAGTTGTGGGCCTAAAATGTGCTAATAGGCAATACTAGGCTCAGGAGAAAGCAAGATTTCAACTAAGGGAAGGAGCCAATGGAAGTATTCTGTGGAAGTGAAACAATGAATGAGTTTGTCTGTAGTACACCCAGTGGTAGACTGGATTATGAGAAGTGGCTGGGAAGCAGGCAATAGTGGAAGAAACCAGAAGGGGGTGATTTACATATATTGTTTAATGTATACTTTGCAAACTCTTTATGGAATTCAAATATGTTTCCAATTCTTGGTTGAGAGGCTCAGAGTTCTTACCCACAAATGAATTGACAGATCTCTAATTTTTGTTGAACAGTGGATAAAACATATTTCCTGGAGGGGGAGATTTGGAGAAACTAAGGAGTTGAGGTTTAGAATGAAAAAAACAGATGGATATCAGGCTATGAACGGTTTTGAAAGAGTGCAGACTGGGTGTAGTGATTCATAACATACCACCGAAGGATTTGGACAGAGCCGTGATACGTTCAAAACCCTGTAACCAAAAGACTAATCTGCAGTAATGGAAAAGTTATTTTAAAAAAGAGGTAAGATTGGATTCTGTTTCAATTTGCAGAACGAGTTACTGGAATTAGAAGGAAACAAGGAAATCTTAGCCCATCATCATAAAGTTGAAGAATTTTAACAACCATTTTGATGTGGGCGCCCTATGTGTCATTTATTATGCAAAGCAATTTACATGCATTAACTCATGAACAAGTTCCACGAGGACCCTACTACTTGTACTCCCATTTTTAATTTGAAACAACAGAGGCTTAGAGTGTTTAAGTGACTTGCCAAAATTTTGTTAATTTGGAAGTAATAGAAAACCCCAATCCATTGCCAAGTATACAATCTCATACAAAAAGGGATGTATGGTCTCAAATCATCAAAATGCTTATAGGTTGAGCTTCTGGCAGGTTGGATCAAGACTCCCCATCACCTTTCCTGGAATTCTCAAGTGTGTGTGGCCTCTTGTGTGTGTCTGTTTCCAGTCATGTTTCCCCCAAGATGTTGAAATAACTACAGCCAGACGTTTGTGCACCAGAGTGCAGAGAAAAAGAAAAAGAGAGCATTTCCTAGAAGGTCCCATCAAATATCTCCTCTGGTTTTATTGGCTTGAAGTGGGTTATATTTACATTCCTGAACCAATCATTATTAGCCAGGAAAAAAGGTTCATGTTTGTTTTTAGACTTCAGCCAAATGCATCCATGGGAGTGAAGTTCCTTGTAACGTATACTGAAGTGTGAGGGAGATAGTGATATATGAATATGTATATGAACAGTTCCTACAATTAGGTGGGATTAATTTTTTAGGGGGGATTACTACATTATCCACTACAGTTACAGTATTATCCTTACAGAAGTGAAATAATTTGCAAAAGATCATTTATCTATTTAATTGCAGAACTGGTTCTAGGTTTCAATACTTCTGACTTCTGACATATACACATATACACACATACATACACAGTTTGCATTTTTCCTTTTACTAAAACTAGATAAAGTGATAAATGGTTAGGAAGATAGATATAGATAATAGAGTAGATACATACATACATATATGCATATATACATAGATCTCTCTTACCCTTAACATGGCAGAATCATCCAATCAAATAAAAACAAATAATTTCAGGTATGTTGGGTGTGTTTTAAATAAACTCTAATTAACTGGTCCTTAGTACCTTGGCTAAATGCATTTGAATCAGAAGTAATTTCTTTATCCTTTAAGAATATAAAGCTACACAGCAAAAATACAAACCTTACTGAATTATAGCTGAGAGCCACTGAGTGAATGAATTCCAAGCTCATACATTTTATCATGATTTCTATGGAATTTCCCAATGACAACTTCTGTGAAAATAATTTCTAAGTTACATTAAGTACAAAGGAGACAACATTGTACCATCACTAGAAGTCAGAGTTCAGTTATGTGTTGCTGGGAGCAGACATTAGGATTTGTATTGGTGTTCGTGGTATAGAATTCTTGGCACACAACAGAGAGATAAAGTGCTCATTAAAATGAATTCACTTATCCATCAAAGTACATTTGAATCACAAGGTGTAAATATGTATAGTCTAAAATATTTAGGACATTTTTGGGAAGAAAGTTTTATAACCTTAGAGTGCCTCTGGATCATTGGACTGAATAACAAATCACGAGCTGATGTCACAGCATTACATGTGCCAGGGGTTACTCTGAGGCCAGGCTGAGCAGAGTCAGAGCTGGTGGCAGAGAAAAACAAATTGCCTGCTCTGATCCTAGAAGTACCGTTCAAAGGAGCATAACTTCTGTTCTGGAGGACTTTTTTGGCATATGTCTTTTCTGATCCTTAAACGTTCTGATTACTTCAGGCAGGTTTAATAAGTATGCAAACTCTTCATTCTTGTGTCTTTAATAAAGTAGCCCAATATCGTCATAGTTCCCTTGTTTACATTTTAGTATATTTTAAACACACATCTCAAAATCACATTTTTCTAACATACAGGAGATAAAATCCAGATTCGTATTCAATATTCAAATAATATTCAAATATTAAAGTATGGGACTTGAAGACAGGAATCATACTAGTGTATATGTTTGGGAGTTGTCACCCTCTGTGTGATGCAGGAGAACAAAAAGTGAGTATATATGTATTTATTTTATTTTACATATACTCAAATAGCACATATTGTGTGGGAAACTATTATAATTTCTTTGTAAATATTAGCTGATTTAATACTTCTATAAAATGAGTACTCTTTTTTCATTTTTTTTTTTTTTTGGTATGAGGAAACTAAAACAGAGAGGTTAAGTAGTTTGCTTGAGGTCACACAGTTTGTTAGTGGTTGATCTAGGATTCAAACCTAGGTATTAAGGTTCCAGAGGCAAAGATGGTAAACACAATGGCAAGCAATGCAGCCTCTCCTAATTGAAGAAATGTCCTAGGGAAAGTGTGTAGGAGTGGACTTCTCAATGATGGCTACTCATCAGACTTATCTGCAGAGATTTTTAAGTGTTTCTGGTACCTGGCCCACCCAAGAATAATTAAATTAGACTTTCTGATGAGGGCCCAGGAATTCTTAATAATCCTTGTAAATGTCTTATATGCAGCCCTGGTTGAAGATAAAGAGGACAGAGGAGCCATTTACAACTTTACAAATATAGAAAGAGAATCAACAGAAGGAAGCTAAGAGACGAGTGTTCATAAGCAGTGCAGTGAAATCTAATGTAAAATTGATAAAGACCCAGTTCCCTTAAAGAGTAAGCTCACCTGCTGTGCATGTATGTTTAATTTTACTGTATAGTTAAAGTCTGCTATAATTATAGTTTCAATGTCTTATAGTATCCTAGGCCTGTAAAGTATGTCATATGTGTGCACAGGCCCTCATTTGCTTCCCTCTATCTGACTCATTTCTGAAACCCTCTCTGCTTTACACTTCTCTGCTGCTTAATGTCTTCTTTACGGGATAAAATGTACACTTATTTTCCAATCTTATTTGGAAAGAAAGTGTATTATATTTATCATTCTATACCTTTTTAACTCTGTATTATTTCTTGATTATAATGCAGTGTATACATAAAGCAAAAGCAAAGAGAAAATGATATATTGCATTATATTTTTATTTCTTTTCCTGTTTATGCATCAGTCCTGAGAAGGGTTAACATTATTCAGCAAATAAATGTGTATTGACTTCCATCAGATTTGTGTTCCAACTTGTGGCTAAATCTTGTTTATGTGAATTTTTAAATGTAATGTCACTCATTTTGGGTTCTGCTCTCTTAAATGAGAACAGTGATGTGCATTCGAAATTCAAGACAAGTTAAGCTCTCAGTTTAGTGTTAAAAAAACTCTAAAGGCCATAACTAGCTTCCAGGTTGCCCATTTCAAGTATTGTGTATTGCATTTGTGTATTTTGTGTGTATTTAGGAGTATTTCAAGGATTCACCAATAAACATTTATTTGGGATGTAATTCATGACATTAGATGTACAAAGAATGAATATGGAAGGGCTTCTGATGTAAAAGACTCTGTATTCCATGAGAAGAACAAATGATGTGTAGAGTTTTAAAAAATCAAAATGTACTAAGGCTATTGGGAGTACACAGGAGTGGACAAATTATCTCTGCTTGGGAGCAGAAAAACAAGGACCCACAGAGGTGACAGTAGAGCTGGGACATCAAGAGTGAGTAGATTTCTCAAGATGGTGGAAGCCAACCTCCTTCAGGCAGCAGGATCACCTGGGCAAGAGCACAGAGGTGTGAAAGAGCCTCAGATAAACAGTAAATAAGTATGTACGGTGACTGCATGGGGTCCCTGGCAGAACAGTTGGAGATTAATCTGGGAGGGATATCGAAACCCATTCATGTCATGCTAGTCATAGCATGTCAGTGAGTTTAGATAATGCTTTTTCATTAGGAATAAAAGTCCATTCAAAGTTTTTTTTTTTCTTTTTTAATTCTAACTTTTTTTTAAATGAATGAGAGTAACTTAATCAATCTCATGTTATAGGAAAATGACTCTGATGTTCCTGTGTAAAAGGAGCTGGAAGAGGAAGCAATTAGAATGCTCTGGAGCCTTGCAATTGTGACAGTGAAGATTCAAACCAGTTGAGACGGTGGCAGGGCAAAGACAAAAAGCAAAGAACATATTCAATTTACAGAATGTCCTTATACATCTGAGAAATTTTAAAAAATGAAGAGGTCATAAATTCAACAGAATCCAATTATGTTTTCAATGTATTTCTAGTAAATTTGTTTATTTAATACCCTAAATGCAAAAAAATACATAGAATATAAACCTGTCATGCTGGAAGTGGTGTTTGACAGAAAAGAATTATGCAGCATATTATTTTTTATTGTATGTTGAGAATAGTACCTGGTGCATGGTGTGGACCACTGAACATTTCTTGACTGAAAGAAGTAATGAATGAATCAAGAGATCAATGCCTACTTTAGCTGAAATCATGAGATAGTCGGGCTCAGTTCTACTACCACCTGTCTACCGTTTTGTATGAGAATGACTTTCAGTATCCATAAGAATGATTTTAACATCATTGGGCTTCAATTCTTTCATTGTGAAATGCAGACATTGTGTCATTATTTCTAAAAGTCATCCCCATTGAGAATATTAATCTTAATGAAATCAAATAAAGTATATCACATTTTGCATGAGCAAACAGAAGTAGGCCATGTGTGGTTGCACTAAGAAAGAAAGCTGGCTTACTTTCTCTAGGCTCCAGAACCCACATCATGCGCATGGAATAGAACTTAGGGAGGAGAGATAATTAAAACTCTCTGAACTTCAACATTTAGAGTGGCTACATTCTCATCCTGGGTTTGAGTGATAGGATAAACTCCAGGATGATGGCTACTGACAAGAAGACTACTCCAGTTTCTGTGGATGTCACTGACTGTATTATTTCCTTGTTTCACATCAAACATGCCCCAACCACAACCTCCCACTCCTACCTCTTGGGTATTTAGTGTTTAATAGTGCCAGGAACTGGTGTGCTATACAAGCACTGACCAAGGTAGTCTTTGGAGATGTATGTGCTCCAGACAATTAGTTGCATCTTCTTAATGAAGGGAGTATGAAGTCTCTCTTTTGCATTAGTTTGGTGAAAGCAGTGGACCAGTCAACAAAACAAGCTGATATAACGCTGTTTAATTGTGTTCTTATAAACTCATATAGGGGTAGCTCAAAAACTCTTAAATAACTTACATCAGAAACTGCTTTTTCACTAAACCAGAGTTAATTGCTACTGTAACTGAGTGTAAATATTTTTTTAATATCATGGATGTTACTATGGATGAAACAAGTGTCATTATTCTTGCTATCCTGTGATCCTTTTGAGTTGGACAAAAGTGGAATTGAATGATGCATGTTTGCTCTTTCTATAACTTATGGGACTACTTCTTAATTCACTCCTTTAATATTTGAGCTTAAAAATTATTAACATAAAGAATTTAATATGTATTTGGAAAATATTTTCTGTGTACTTAGCAAAAATGTATTCTGCATTGAGCATATGGTGACCATTAGATAAAAGTTTATTAAATCTGTTACTACATACTTTCTAGAAGATATAATACATTTTTCTTCAAATATATCCTCAGAGTAAAACAACCCACTGCTTTTCAACTGCAATATTTATACCTAGAATTGGGCATTATTCAATATTTGTAGACTTTACCTGTATAACACATGTGTGATGACGTGATAATGAAGATCTAGGTAAGTGATTTTTCTGGGGAAAAAATCATTACCTAGAAGAGGGGAGGGAAGAGGGGAATTGACTCTTGGAACTGGTCATTCTTACATCATTAAGGAGGACTTACTTTTGATGAATCCTTAATATAGGCCCCCAATGCCTACCAATGCTTATTTGTCCAATAATTATTAAAGATGCTGCAAATATTGTTATTGATGATGATGAAAATGATGATGATGGATGATGTTGAATAATATCAGTTATCATTCTTGACAGCTTATAAATGTTTGCCTACTTTCGGGAATTCCCTGGCAGTCCGGTGGTTAGGGCTCTGAGTTTCCACTGCAGGGGACACAGGTTCAATCCTTGGTCCGGAAACTAAGATCCCGCAAGCCGTGAGGCCAAAAAAAAAAAAAAGGTTTCCCTACTTTCCTTCTAGTAGTGTCTTCTTCTGGGAAAGGCTGTTGTAATAAAACATGTGCTTTATCTGTTGATATAACTCGGATTCACCAAAACCTCTTAAGGTAAAGCATTTGGCATTGAATGTCTACTGGAAGTTATGATTTCTTACTTTTTCAGCATTCTAACACTTCATGTAACAAAAAAGTAGAGGTGAAGAGATGGTTCATTCTCTTAGCTTTTAGAGCAAACCTTTAAGATTGAGTTTGTTCCTGGTTGGCACTGTCTTAAGAAAAAAGCCTGAGTGAGTAAATGGAGCAATCTTGCATTCCCCAAACTGACAGTTACATTGAATGCCTCCAAGAGGTGAAGAGTATTCTGTCCACTGTGTAACTTTGGATGCACATTTCACTCCCTTTATGCTCAGTAGGCATTTCCTTCCTTCATCAGCAGCATATTATTTTATTTATACTGAGTTTGATAATTTTGATTCTACTTTTTTCTCAATTCAGAATAGTAACACTGAATGGACATTAAGAAGAGATACTCACTTAAAAAGTTCTTAGAGGAAGACTTAACTATGACTATGAATATGTAAGACAAAACTGCTGAAAAAATCTCCTGTCAGCTTCTCTTAGTACATAAATAATACGGCCAAGTGTCAAGAGATGAGAAAAGCTACAGATAATTTGGATTGTCTTTAAAGTTTTCCTATGTCAGTGAACACTTAGAATAATTCAGTCTTGAGGCATAAAGGTGCTTCTCTAGCTAGAATTGCAATTATTTTCTGTTCCTCATTTTCTCAAATATTCTGTCCTAATTAAAGGCTTCCTAAACGAGTATGTAATTGTTGATTTTTAAACTGAAATTGCAAATTACTTATACCCTCTAAAGTTCAGTAAGCCTTTAAACCTTTTAGCTCTTCTATTGATATCCTAATCATGCAATTAAATCATCTACAGTAAGCAGATGAGCTAATGCAAGTGGTGTCATGTTTTCTTCGGTGTACAAATCAATAAAGCTATTGTGTTGACTTTCAGGTCAATGACCTAGCTACTGGAAATGGACACAGCTTTAAAAATAGATATTTAACATAGGTGTCATTTGCACTAACAGCTAATATTGTTGCTCAACATTTTGGTTATAATAGTTAAGTTATTCTCAGTGACTTCATATACTCACAGAATTAAGGAATGCCATATTCCAAAGGAAAATGGAGTCCAGAAGATAAAAGACATGACCTTGAGCTCTATAAAACAAAGATGCTAGAATCATATGGTCTTATTTTCCAGGTGCTTATGTGCTCCAGGTCAAGGCCACGGATGCAGATGATCCAACCTATGGAAACAGTGCCAGAGTCGTTTACAGCATTCTTCAGGGACAGCCTTATTTCTCTATTGATCCCAAGACAGGTAAAGTTTTTATTAGAGACAACATTATCACCTCCCTTTCCCATTCTAACACTGCAATAAAGATTCAATGTGCTCCCCATCTAGCAAAGGAAGATAGGATCTTACCTTGCTGCTGCAGAACTATTTCTTTCAGATTGAACTTGGTATAAATATAAACCTTTTTACACATATATGCCAAGTCCAAATTTGTTAGTTAGGAATTCTTTGTATGATTTACTTTAAATTTTCCAAAGTCGAGGAATTTTTTTTTGTTTCTTCTAGCTAAAATAGCCTTTTATTTCAGTTTTTCTTGGTTGGGTTCAATTATATTCAGTTTTGGGCCTAATCAACCCAAGATTATGGAGTTTCTATTGCTGTCGCTATCAAGGGTTATGGATGGTGACTTTGGAAAAATATAGACTTATGCTTCTAGTAGGGGAAAGAAGAGGGCTGACAAACTTGAAACCCCAAGATCACTAATTCTTCTGGTCTATGTTTTTGAAGCCACTCTCGTTTTTAAGTCAAACCATTGAAATTCCAGTTTTCAAAGCCCAATATAAGAATCTATGGAAAGTATAGAAAGGGCAGGAAAACATGCAGGACGATTTTGTATTCCCCTTAAAAGGAAACGAGTTCCCCCTGTTTCTAGAGAATCTGTTTTTGAGTGAAGATAGTTTTTAAGGAGCTCCAGTCAAGCTGACCAGTGATCAAAGCAGGTGTTCAGTGTCACAGTTAAAGCAGAAACTCCATAATGACAGTTGTTTTATCAACTCTTATATAATACATTATAACATGTTTCATATTAAATTCAGTACTGTTTATCACATCAGTTTAAAGTAATGGAATAAACTGTTAACATACTGGGCTAATAAGTTACTTTTAAAATTTGTAAACAGATCTTTAAAGACCTACATTGATTTGAAAGGTATTCGTTTCCGACACTATACATGCAAATGGGTTAAACATTTCAAAATTTATACTTCCTCAGAAGTGTGCGGAAACTGGAATACCAATTAGATATAGGTTAATTAATAATTAACCATGGATGGATGTTGTTTGGAAACACAAGGTCAATTAAGTGAAAATAAAGAACCAGCAAATTTTCTGTCAACTAAACCTGCCATTCTGTCTGTCCTCACTTCTCACCCTTTTCATCAAGCCAACAGGGGGCCAGAAGCCATCAAAAAATGAAGGGAATAAGGCTGGGAGCTGCTCCCTTTAGTAAACTTAAAAAGGAATAGATTGTAGTAAGGACAACATTAGTCCTTTAAGAAGGGAACATCAGTGATGAAGAAAATACAGAAAGGTTCAGGACAAAGAAGCTCTTTTGGTTTGGAAGTAGGATCAGAGATCAAAAGCCAAGGGGTCAAATGTTAAGAGTGAGTGTGTAATGGGGAGATTACACCTAAAATGTAAGTTATTTTCCAAAAGTAGGCAGTGAAGACAGGAGAAGAAAATGTTTGGCAATATAGGTATTGAGGAAGTTTTGTGGTGGCTATTGTTGTTTACCTTTGGGAAAATCATATATTTGTGGAAAAAAGGGGAAATTGTTGATAAAAAAAAGTTTAGGGAAGTTTTCAATGAAGTTTATGATGGTACAAAGCTCCAGAGGAATTAAGAAGGTTTGTGCAATAGGCCAAATGTATAGACAAATAATGAGATTATCTAAGATACTATACATCCTTTTGTCAAATGGGAACATTATGGGTTATTTTTTCTTATACAGTTACATTTTCCAAATTTACCATAACTGGTAATCTAACAGAAATAGAAGTGAGGACAATATCTGTCTCCTAGATCACTTCAGCCTCCGAGAAGCACTTCTCACAGACAGAAAGGATGGGAGAAAAAGAAGGGAAGGTGTCTAGAGATTGGTGAGGAGGGAGGTTTTTAGTATTAGGCTTCGCTTACTGAGTTGCAGTGATTAATTCCATAGAGTAGATGAGTTTATATACTCAGAATAAATGTGGCAGAAGAAGGATCAAAGATTTAATATTGGAAAAATAACTATAGACGGAGACTGTACCTAACTAAAAAAGCAAGATAAAAAATCATATAAAGGTGAATCGAAGCATAAAGCGTGGGTGCAGAATATAATTGCTTTGGTCAAATTAATACTGGACAGACAACAATTATATGAAGGGTTTACTTGCCCTCCCCTTGATTTTACTTGTTCAATATCAACTTTAGATAAATTCTAATGCCTTCAGAAAGTATCATTTTACAGAAGAGTATGTATATTCATAATATGTCTTTTCTAATTGTGTATTTATATTTTTATATCATGCTTATTATTTAGAACTGAAGGTGAAACAATTCTGGCATGAACTATGGAATAGATTTTTTGAAGCATTGATTTTCACTGGAGACAGAAGTCTTGATACTAACAATGCCCCAGACCACTAGACAGGAAAAGAGTAGATGGTGAGGCACTTCATTAATAGAATGATAACTAGTTCTTCATGCACAGAAACCATTAAGAAGACTTTTTGTCAAATTTATCACCTTGTGGTAGATAAGAATAAATCAAAACTCAAGGATAATTGCCATTTCTCAGAAATAGCTCCCATTTGTTCCAGCCATATAGTTTCCTTTTATGATTCCTTTTGCTGTTATTAAATAAAATGCATGAAAAACTAATATTATCTAAAATTTTCCACATTTGAGTGTAGAAACCAGTTTAAAATAATTTCGAAAGGAAGAGTCTCATCAAAACTTCTGGTGCCTAAGTATTTATGAAGAGATAAATATAACTATTTAGTATTCATTTGGAATGAGAACATATTTTTAAAGGTTTTCATTGACATTGCTGTTTGACAAACATTCCTAGCATCTCTATCCAAGGTATAAATATGGCAGGTTTATTTATAAATAATATAAATTGATGCATTCTATGAAATAAGCCCCTAATTAACTTTAAAATTGGCTAATTTGGCAATTATTTGGCTTACCTAAGAGAATGTTTACTGTAACTTAAAATTTGCATGCATTCATGTATATGCCTCAAATGATTATTAAATATTTTTAAAAAACAGAAATGTAGATACATTTATAAAACATTAAATAACGTTGATCCTTATTATCTTAATGTTTATAAAACACTAAAATATTTGTCATATTGACATATATTATTATATATATTTTACACTTAATATTTATGATACATTAGAAAAACACTTATAATCTATAAAATGTTAAACAAGAGGCATTGCAATATTTTATTTGATGCATGAAATTGAGATGCTAAATATTTCCAGAGCATTGATAATAGAATTATTTCATTCAGGAAAACAAACATTATTATAAACGATTGATCTCATGACTTAATTTACATTTAAAATTCTTTTAAAGTATTTGAATTTTTCCCTAAACGATTTTAAAATCTAGTCTGAGTTGGATAACTAGATATTGCTATTTGGTGTATCATGTGGTGATGATATGTTGATTTTTCTAAATAACCTGAGCTCTACCTGAGAAGCATTATATTGATAATACTATTTTATCTCAACATTTTAAAAAATCTATAAACTTTAAATTGTTCTGTCATGGTAAAATATATATAACAGAAATTTTGCTATTTTAAGTGTACTATTCAGGGACATTATGTACGTTCACATTGTGTAGCCATCACTACCATCCATCTCCAGAACTTTTTCATCAATGCCTTTTTGTTTATGTGCACTGTCAGAAGTGCATATTTGTGTCTTTATGTTATGTATTCACATGTGCATTTTTAGGATTCATATGAAAACAATTGAATGAGAATGGGATTGCATGCCTGAGTTACTTTCTTTTTTTCTTTTATCCACTATCCTGATATTTCATGCTCTATGATTCTGTCCTAGCTTCTGTCTGGGAAATCTGATGAAGTGCTGAGAGAACTGACACTTTCTCAAGATTTTTAGTTCAATTATCACCTTTTGATTAGAGATTATTATCGTCAAGCTTACTTCCCAAATAAAACCTCATCCACCCTGACTGATATTTATTCTTTTCAGTTTTTAAAAAAAAAAAATGTGTTAGTGTTTTAAAGCCCCATAGTAAAATTAAAGCATGGGTCAGACTTTATATTTTGAGCTAATTCTTTATATAAACTACTATGTACATATTTACAATGTTTTATGGCCTGAGCATGCCTTTGACTTTAATTCAGAGAAAAGTCTTACATGATTTAGACACTTCAGTCAGTGCTGGTGAGATAAAGACAGAAGCTCTTTTTTTCTTCAAGAGTGAAATAGGAAATAGACAATTATTAAGATTAAACAACACGTGCCGTTACCACTTTTGTAATATTTTACATATATGCAGTAAAATTACATGACTAAAAATGTACTGCAGACAATAGTTTCCTTGTATTCTGCCTTGTCACACTTCACGAGAACTCTGTGTGAACTCCACTTGCCTTATTTTAGAAACCATGGAACGCACACATCTGCAGATAGAACTAAGACTATTTGGTCTTGAAAGGAAAATACTCCAGGGGGATGTGGTACATGCCTTTCGGAAGTTGTAGAGCTGTCATGTAGAAGAGGAGCTAGTTGTATTCTCTGCTGCTCCAGAGGGCTATCAATGGCATGATTTACAGGAAGAAAGAATTTTGATTTCATTAAGAAAAAAAGATGTTAATGATTGTCCATAAATAAGAGGGGCACGCACCTCATGAGATTGTGAGCTTCATATTACTGGAAGAGTTAAAGCAGGTAATGAGTGATAAGCCAGTGGTGCTGGATTTGGGTATGGATTTCCTGGATTTGGGTAAACTGATGCACATTTACTTATAACCAATGACCTGGCAGGTCCTGTGCTACCAGGATACTGAGATGCATCAAGCCGATCCTCAAATAGATCCCCACCTACTTGGGGGAGGACATCAGGTCCTCAGAAGATTACATTTGGGTTTTCTAGGATACTGCTCTATGATACATAGTGTGACTACTAGGCACTAGATATAGACTCATGAGAGCGGGGAAACTCCTGAGAAAAGAACTTTTGGGGAAGTGACTTCTAAATCTTAAAGAATAGTTAAGGCATGTTATAGGTGCAAAGTCGGACCATACTATCTTTAAATTTTCTTCCTACCCAAGATAACCTGATAACTCTTCCTGTCATCAAAATACATTATTGGCAACAGTTTTTTAAAAAGTATACACTTTATCTGTGTAGTCATGAACACCGTATTTTTAATAAAGCTTAGGAATGTACTAGCTTTTAAAACAATCTATTACAGAAGCAATAGGAAACTAATTCAGTATAGAATTTCAGTTAGAATGACCAATACAGTCCTATGAAGATGACTTTGATGACAGATATGAAGGAAGTAGAGCAGCTGTTTATGGTTACATTTTGGAAAGAACATTTCCAGCAGAGGGAAGAGAGGGTTAAAAGCTCTAGTGAACAAAGGAGGGAGTTGTGGAAGATAAGATCAGAGAGTTAAGATCAGGGAGTGGGAAGATGGAGATTATGTGAGGTCTTTAATCTGAGCGACCTGGATAATCTCTGAGGATTTCTGATTGGAAGGGCTCTGTGACCACTTCATGCTCAGACCTAACCACTGTGACTGCTCTTTTGAGAACAGACTAGTGGTCTAGGTCTCCTCTGGACTCTAATCCTCAGTGAATGGAGAATGCAGCCATTCATCCATTGTTCATTCTACCTTTCTGTATCTATCTCTACCTATGTATATCTATCTATCTATCCATCCATCCATCCACCTAATCTATATGAATAGTCTCAAATTAATAATTAGCATTTTTCCAGCTTTATTGAGATATAATTGGCATATAGCACTGTGTAAGTAAGTGGTATACAATGTGTTGATTTGATACACTTATACATTGCACAGTGATCACCACCATAGTGTTAACCACACCTCCATGAGGTCACAGAATTACCATTTCCTTTCCATGATAAGAACTTTTAAGAACTACTCTCTTAGCAACTTTCCAGTATATAATACAGTAATATTAGCTGTAATCATCATGATATACATTCTATCCTTATAACCTATCCACCTAATAACTGTAAGTTGTGCCTTTTGACCAGAATCTCCCCATTTCCCCCACCCCACAGCCCCTGGTAGCCACCAACCTACTCTCTGTTTCTATAAGTCCTCAAGTTTCATCTATGTTGTTGCAAATGGCAGGATTTTTTTTTCATCCTCATGTCTGAATTATTGAATTATAATTATTGAATTATAATTCCATTATATCACACCTTCTTTATCCAATCATCTGTTGATGGACACTTCTGTTGTGTTCATATCTTGGCTACTGTGAATAATGCTGCAATGAACATGGAGCACAGGTATTTCTTCAAGATCTTGTTTTCTCTTTCTCTTGATACATGCTCAGAAGTGGAATTGCTGGATCATATGGTAGCTCTATTTTTTACTTTTTTTTAAGGAACCACCATACTATTTTCAATTTACATCCCTACCAACAGTGCACAAGGGTTCTCTTTGCTCCACATCCTTGCCAATACTTTTTATCTCTTGCTCTTGAATTATTGATAACAGCCATACTAAAAATCATAAGGTGATATGGATCTCATTGTAATTTTGATGTATGTACATTTCCCTGACGATTATTGATGTCAAGCACCTTTTCATGTAACTATTGGCCATTTGTACGACTTCTCTGGAAAAATTTCTATTCGGTTTCTCTGCCCATTTTTAAGTAAGATTTTTTTTGTTTGTTATTGAGTTGCATGAGTTCTTTTATGTTATGGATATTAACTCCTTATCAGATACCTGATCTGCAAATAGTTTATCCCACTCCATAGGTTGCCTTTTCATTTCTGTCTATTATTCCTTTTGCTATGCAGAAGCTTTTTAGTTTGATGTAGTCTTACTTGTTGATTTTCAAGATGCCTTCCCAGAGAGTTTATTTATCTTTGAAAACCACTATCTCGCTTCTCTCCCACTCTGTGGTCTTATTTTATACCATCCCTCCCAACAGTGGTAGGCTGCAGCCACATGGACCTCCAAGTTCTATTCTTGTATGCTTTGAAGAAGTAGTGCTCTCATCCTTTTCATCCCTGGGATACTCCTCCCTGGGTTCTTTCTAAGTCGGCCTCTTCCACTTCTCTGGGATTGCAGTCTTTCCTCAGAGAGGACATTTCTGATACTACCTTCAAGAGGACTTTCTTTCATTTTCCTCATAACACCAATCACCATCTGAAATTAGCTTAATCATTTAAGAGCTTCTTTATGACCTCCTCACCACTTTACAGGAACACACACCCATGAAATGTACATTCCATGAAAGAACCTTATACAGAGACTCTATCAATTATTTTCCCAGATGAAGACAGATGATATCCAGTTGGGCAATTTGAGATTAGTTTAATAAAAGGACTCTTTATTAAAGTGCAAGCAGACTGTAGGGAAACCATAAGGGATAAGGCCGAATCTGGAGAAGAAATAAGAAGTGGATGCAGTTACCACACTGGGGATGAAGGAATGAGGGTGTTCTAGAGACACAGGCAGAGACCATGGCAAGAGAAAGTGTGGCATATGGGGGATCCATGGAAAGAAAAACCCAACCTCATTCTCCTTCTACCATCTAATCTCCTGTCAATTGGCCCAGGGCAACCAGAAACCAGAGAGCAGAGAGAAGTCTAGAAAAGTATATATAGTGGAATTGGAGGGGCAGATGGAAGCGTCTTCGCCATTATACCCTTAAACCTAAGAACAGTGCCTGAATGAAACATATTTTAGTACAAGTGTTGACTGAATCTATTGTCCCATGTTTCAATCCTGCAGTTAAGCACTCAATTCAAGAAAAAACTCAGATAAAACCAAATCCTCGATTATCACATGTAATATTTCATGATTTTTCATGTATAGTATTGCATTATTTTCATCTCAAAAAGTTTTCATCAGCATATTTAACCCATTTTTACGAAATAAGCTGAGATCCACCAAAACTAAGGGACTTGCCTATAGCACCAAGGTGATTGCAAAGGGAGAATATATCCCCTGGCAGATTAGTATCCTTTGGTACTATAAGGTTTTATAACCTTAATTTAAGGTTATAACTCTCTCAACCATACATTTCCATTCATATTGGCAGAAATAAAATCTATTTTTCTCATTCTTAATTTTGCTCTAATTATCTTGCATATGTTGGAAAGTTCATCAGGTACAAGACCATACCAGTATTCAATGTAAACTTGCTTATCTACTCTTTTTTTTTTTCCCAAAAAATAGGATTTATTTCATAATTATTTCAAATTAATTAGTGTTTGTGGTATCACTACTGTGGAGTATCTGTGAAGTATTTATACTGTTTTATAAAATGTATGTTTTTTCTTTTTAATCTTAAACTATTATCATACACGGTTGTTGCTGTATCTTTATATACAAATACTGAAAAATAGAGATGGATACTTGAACCTAAATCTAAGATCTGAAATGACAGAATGTAGCATTTCCTTCGGATGGTTACATTTTGCTATGGAAGCACTTTAGTCCAGTCCTTTTCAAGTTTCCTCCTTGCTCAAGACCAGGCAATCCATTTTCATTTGTTTGGTTTTAAATGTTAGGAAGTTTAGAAACAACCAGTGGCCACAAGAAGAGTAACTTTTTGAATAGGAGATTCCCGACCCCCCACCTCCAGGTTTTTTCAATAGACCACAGTATTTAAGGATTCTCTACTCACAATGAACTTTGTTGTCTGCCTGATTCCCCAGATTCAACTCTAAAAAAATTCTAGAAATGCAGTATTTTATTTCTCTGGGACAGTGGCTCTTAATGAAAATGGTGGTGGGAAGGGGAAGCACATCATGGTCATCAGAGGAGATTTCCTTTGAAATTACATGCACAACCCTTTCCTCTCTAAATTCTAATATACAGTCTCCCAAAGGCAGCATTAAACTAAAAGGATGGCTGGAAGCGGCGGCTAGATCCCCTATCAGACACAAAATGGAGGAGGAGTGCAGGGCAGTTAGGGGTATTGATGACAATTATATCAAATCATCAGAAAAAAACTCTAGTCTTAAATAAGTCTGATAATGCTTATTTGCTCTCTTTTTTATAAAATCAATGTTTTACATATGTATACATATATCATAAAATTTATATATCAAACTTATATTTGTAAATTATATTGAAAATTTTCATACCAGAAATTAAGTGAGTGGAGTATGAAATATACCTATATACTTACTGGAAATGAACTGAGTAAAGATAAATCTGGTCAACAACAGGAAAATATAGTATGAGTATGAATTAAACCCAGGCATTTATCTAGAAAATATAAATATTATAAGGCAGGCAGAAGTCATGTAGCTTAAGGCATGTAGGACCAAGCCACTGAGATACAGAGATGAAGAATCTTAGTTAAGACACTTGGAAATGAAACATCAGAAATCCAAGCTGAAGAAAGGACAAACAGATTGAAGTAAAAGGGTGTCAGTAGCAGTGCATGAATAAAATAGCAGGAGAAAAAATGGAACTTGCCTTTTTTGCAACAATTCTCTGCCAAGGGCCAAAAGAAATTTCAGATTGTAGTTAAGTCTGAATTAGCAAAAGAACAGCATTAGGTAAGTACAGATAAAATAAGGATGTATATTCAGTTTGTGCTTAGGATTCTATATTTTGTGTTGATAATTGATATTAAATTTGTTATTCATATATGCCTTATTATTTAAGAAATAATATCAAAGACACATGGGTTTAAGACAAATTTTCTGCAATCTCTCCCTAAAATCATTAGGTATAGATTGGAATTTGTTATAAAATGTATTCACAATTTACCTGCAATAAATCCAGAAGGTTTTAGTTGTTACACTATGAATAAATATAAATGTAAATGCAGACATAAATATAAATATAAATTAGTTCTACACTCAAACACAAGAACAGAAAATGAGTAGACTATGTAAATATGCATAAATATCATGACTCATGATTATAAATTATTTATAGGGACTTCCCTGGTGGTCCAGTGGTTAAGACTTTGCCTTCCAATGCAGGGGGTGTGGGTTAAATCCCTGGTTGGGGAGCTAAGATACCACATGCCTCGTGGCCAAAACACCAAAACATAAAACAGAAGCAATATTGTAACAAATTCAATGAAGACTTTAAAAATGGCCCACATCAAAAATAAATGAATAAATAAATAAATAAATAATTTATAGATTCCTTCCTTCATTTAGCCAGTCATTCCACTAGTTAGATGGTCAACACATTCTTATTGAGTTTTTTCTAAATGACAAGCACTCCATTAGAGGTTGTAGTATAGTCACTTGGTGACAAGAGAGACAAAATCCCTGCAATGGCAAAGCTTAATAAGATCTAAGTAAAAAAACCTGTGGCTAATATAGATAAGAGGAATCCTGAAAGACAAAATAAAATACACAAAGGAGATATTCAAGTGTTCAAAGAAGCAAAGTAATATATATGTATCCCCAAAAATAGATAAGAATGAAGAAGAAGATGACATTCTTTAGAAACCACTTAATTTTTTTACTATATATCTAAAATATATATTGTCTAACAATTTGATTATTTTTTAAAGGTAGGATCATTCTGTATAAATTATGTCTAACTTGGTTGACTCAGTGAATGATGACCATTTTTTAGAGCCAGTACATTGTTCCTTAACCATATTCCACAATGCTGCACAGCATTTCACTATATGGCTATTACCACAATATATTTAATTATATCCTAACCATTGGATGTTTTGGGTGTTTCACTTTTTAATACACAGAATTTTTGTTAGCATGTTTTTTTTTTTGCTAATGAATCTAGATAGAATCATTTTCTTGTTGTGGACTATTTTATTTTGGAAAACTCACCGTTTGTGATATTTATCTTTTATTTTTTTCCCCCCTTAAGGTGTTATTAGAACAGCTTTGCCAAACATGGACAGGGAAGTCAAAGAACAATACCAAGTCCTCATCCAAGCCAAGGATATGGGCGGACAACTGGGAGGGTTAGCTGGAGCAACAATAGTCAACATCACCCTAACAGATGTCAACGACAATCCACCTCGATTCCCCAAAAGTATGTTCTTTCCTGTTCAGTCGAAATCAGTGCAGCTTTTTAAAAAATGTCTTACATTTCATTGAATGTTACAGGAATTGCAGTAATTTTCCAGACACTTTTTGTCTTTAGGAAGCAGAAGCTAAAAATTAAATGTCCTCAGAATTACATTTTTCCATTAGAATCATGCATAGTGTGATTTTAAATTTATTTATTTATTTATTTATGGCTGTGTTGGGTCTTCGTTTCTGTGCGAGGGCTTTCTCCAGTTGCGGCGAGCGGGGGCCACTCTTCATCGCGGTGCACGGGCCTCTCACTATCGTGGCCTCTCTCATAGTGTGATTTTAATAGAAAAAAATATAAATGAGTCAATAATTGTACGAATCATGTTATCAATTCTTATAAAAGTAAAATATTCACAATAGGTTGGGATCTTGTCTAATTTCTTACTAGTTGAAAAAGTAATATAAATATGAAAAGTACAATGTAATTTAAGATTTATGACATATATGCCACTGTACTATTTGTTATATCATATAATTAGCATAAAATTTTCTGCCTTCACTTTATCAATTATATGTGTTGAATCATTTCTGTATACTTCCCTGGAGATATCAGATGACATTGCAGTGATGCCATTTCTCTACTTTAGTTGTATTTTATTTTAGTTTTGCAGTAGGTGAAAATTGCTACACTCTCTATGATAATAGAATAATTCACACCTATATCTTCTCTGTAACTCTATATTTCTTATTGAAAATGAATACTTCTCACTTGTGTTACATCCAGTTTTCTTTTGCAGTATTACATTTAACACCAATAAGTACCTGTTCGATTTCTGGTACATTTTCAAGGATTATAGTTCAGTGTTCCTAGGACTTAGAATACAGAAACTGTTTCTTCCATTGCTTATATAAGTAATTTGATGAAGTCACTAGACACTCATTTGCACGAACAGTTTTAAAGAACAAAACAAAGCAAATCATTTTCCTCTTCTAATTCCAGGAGAGTTTGAGTTTATCTACTAAAGTATATAACAATGAGAATATTTAACTAAATGGATATTTTATTCTTTTAGCTGTGTGGTTTTACATAATTTACTACTTTGTCATTTTTTTTCTTAAAATTATCAACCTATATTTTCTTATGGAAATATCCTTACTTAGTGATCAGAAAGTCAGTGTACTGAACAAATGTTATAAAAGTGGCAAGTAGAAATCATTTGCTAATTCTTTTGCTAATTCAGACTTTAGCAACTGAGATGTATATGACAAATGGCTAGTAAATAATAGGTTATGGCTAATAACACAGAGTCCTAGAGCAACACTTTCCTTGCTTTCTATTCAGGGAAACTGAAAAAATATAAATAAATATTTCAAAGGAAAAAGAAATAATGCATTTGATTCTCTAGAATGTGGCATTAATAAGAACATGTTCTCACCTCAAAAATACTGATTTTTAACAATTTTACTGCTTATTTGTGGCAATCAATAATAGCTAATTGAGGAGACTAGTTTGAAAGATTGTTCTACTTTTACATAAAAGGTGACATTGTACATTTGAATTCTGTTTTGTATTTGTGCATAAAAAATATGTTCAGTTCAGAGTATAAGAAATAGCAGAGATCTTCCTAGGTAGTGTCAGTATTCTTTTTTTTTTTATTTTTATTTATTTTTGGCTGTGTTGGGTCTACGTTTCTGTGCGAGGGCTTTCTCCAGTTGCAGCAAGCGGGGGCCACTCTTCATCGCGGTGCGCGGGCCTCTTACTGTCGCGGCCTCTCCGTTGCGGAGCACAGGCTCCAGACGCGCAGGCTCACTAATTGTGGATCATGGGCCTAGTTGCTCCGTGGCATGTGGGATCTTCCCAGACCAGGGCTCGAACCAGTGTCCCCTGCATTGGCAGGCAGATTCTCAACCACTGCGCCACCAGGGAAGCCCAGTGTCAGTATTCTTATTCACAAGGATGATAGTGAGGTTTTTCAGATGAAGAGTATAAAACTCAACCAGTGGAAGGAAACAACTTCTGGGTATGGATGAAGGGTAATTTGCAAAAGTTTGAACAGCCATCCAGACAAATAGGCTGGAGTGCAACAAGGAAATGAAAACATCTTAATGGGAGAGAAACTACAGTATGGTTAGGGAACCAAGATGGCATGCTCAGGTCCCAGGGAGACAGGAAGATCAATTCCAGATCTTATCTAGTGAAAAGAATCTGTACAAAGCAGCAGGCTTGTTTGGAATTTATTCGAAGTTGAATCTGTAGATCTAAGAGTAACTAGATGAGACCCACTAGGAAAGATTATGGGGTTAAGGGCATTTGAACTGTTAAAGCATTTTCATGCTGTGTCAGGAACTTTATCATTTTCATATTTCCTTTCCTCAGAAACACTCTGAGATCTTTATTTTCCACATCTTACTGTTAAGAAAACTGAGACTTAGATTAACCTGCCCAAGATCAACAAAACTGGCAAAGGCTTTTTTTTTATTCTAAAGTTCAAATTTCTTCTAGTTTAACATATGAAAATGAAAAGATATTCTTTTCTTTTACCTGCCACTCTGAAACCATATTTTTTTAACACGTCTGCAAAAGAGTCACAAGACATATGCTGAATTGTCATCATAAACAGAAATGAGAGGGTAGAAGGAATATACCAAATAGATCACTGTGATCTAATTATTTTCTTCTTGTGTTACATGCATATTCGAAATATAGCCTGAAAGTATAATAGGTGAGAGATATTTTTGAATCATAAGAAAGAAGAGGGTTTTCACATTTTCATGAATAAAAAATTAATCCCCTTGAAATCTTACATGCCTTTGTGTCAAGCCCTTTTTACTGTACTGTCATTTTGAATTATATCCTTCAGAGGAAAAAGACAGAATACATTTATAAACAGAAAAGCCACCTCTTTAGAAGCCAGTGCTCTTTCTGCAGGAATATTTCTCACATGGATCAATTAAACTGAAAATATGACATGAAATGACAAACTGAAATAATAACTTTTGAATGTAAAAGTCAAGAAAACATATATTTCATACATAATATAACTTAACAAGAGAATTTCCCACAGCTAGCTATATTTGTTCATGTCTGTTAGGCAATTATACTGAAAAAAAAACTTCCTTCAGACGAACTTCATGGAGCTCCATTTTTTTTCATTGCTTAAAAATGCACAAGATAATTTCTTAAAATTTACTAATCATAATTCGTTTTGGCTTTGTGTGTGTACATATGCATGTGTGACATTGTTAAGCACCCATTTCCATCCATTTCCTTCTATAAATCTGTTAGAAATGAAAATAAAATTAAATGTCATGGCCATTTGTAGGATGCAAGAGTAGATAGTTTGCTGTTTAACTGTTGCAAAATAGATGGTCCCTGAGGCATCAGAATTTCCTGCCAATTTCATTTGATGATGGTGACAATGATATTTACTAATAAGTTACCATGTGTCATGCATTATGCAAACTGATTTGCATATATATTCCCATTTAGCTTTACAATGACTGTGTAGTATTTTCTCAATTTTAGAAATAAAAGAACAAGAGTATATTATTAATAAAAGTTAAGTAACTTGTCCAAGATCACACAGCTCCTAGGTAGGAGAACCCAAGACCTAATCTTATGAAGGGACTTCAGAACTTTTTATCACTTTCCCTCTTGAAAGGCAATTTGCCTTTAATGCCTGTGTTTTGCCCCAAAAGTCCTACAGAGAGAACTGTTGACAAACAAAGGAGGGAATACTGTTTCAGAAATAGAAATAATACCAGGCATGTTAAAAGAGCTCTACCTGCAGTCATATAAAAACAAAATATTTTCTTTGTAAAATCTTTTACATATAGTCATATAGCTTCCATCTATGATAATCAAGGACATCCATAGAGGATTTCCATCTGTCAAAATAAGCTACAGCAAAATGCTGATGGTTTCCATTACTTGAATTATAAATGACAAAACCATCTAACAAGCTGATGTAAATTATACATTATGAGATCAAATCAATTAAGTGATGTGGTTAATTCACATTAGGCAAAATACTTCTCTCACTTGTCTCTTCTCTGTAATAGTCTTGTAATGAATAAGAAAACAACTTAGGTGAAATAAAGCCCTTCATAGTTTACGTAAAAAGGGATAATTTGTAGGAAACGTAAAGAAGTGTTTGCTTCTTTTTCCTTTCTTTTTCAATATAATAAGCATTTAAGAGAACTGTTTGTATGGTAAATGGATTCGAATGCAGAAAATAAGACATTAATATTTATTTTAAGACAATTTCTTAGTCATAAATAAAACAGTATTTCAAAGTAAGTCTGTTTTTTGGGAATTCCTTGGCGCTCCAGTGGTTAGGACTTTGAGCTTTCACTGCTGTGGCCCAGGTTCAATCCCTGGTTGGGGAACTAAGAAGATCCAGCAAACCAACTGCGGAGCGAGGCCTAAATAAATAAATTAATAAATAAATAAACAAAATAAAATAAGTCTGTTTTCATCAAATGCCTACCAAACATGTTTATATTGACTGTTTCTAGTTATAGGACAATTGATTCAGTTATGTCAATAAAATATTATTTGTACAATAGTTATTTTCTAAAACATATAATTGTATCCAATATTATACCTAGAACCATGAACCCAATTATACCCAGATGGGGCCACAAAGTCTATTTCTCTTTGTTTACCATTTGCCATCTTTATACCTGGAAAACGATAAGCTTTGATACTGAAATTTACTTGGTAAAACCATGTAATAAGTCATTCCGAATACAGAATTAAAGAGTAATTGAATTTTGACAGCTACTCAGATCCAGCCTTAGAAAATGTACCATCACGTTCTGCCAGGTGTCCAAAGTTTGATTGTCATGGGGATGACTGAGATTGACTACTAAAGATACAAGTTCATGTGTTAAGTTTATTTTTAGATATACTATTTGTACATATTTATATTTTAATATTTATTTATAAATATATAATTTGAGAATTCAAAACTTTATATAGATTTATATATTTATTTAAATAATATCATAGGAGAAAATTTTTCCTGGATTTTGAGTGCCCAAGATATGCCTGAATATGTAAATGTGTGTATGCTGAGAATCACTTCGGTCCTTTTCACAATCTCTTTCTGTGACTGTTAGGAAGTGAATTATGTACAGATGTCTCCTCTCAACTTATCTGGACACTCTGGCCAAGGGCCTGCTTCCTACCTGCAGATCAAGTACAAATAACTGTTAACACCCTCAGCATGTTTCTAAACGATGTCTCTGAGGCAAAGGTGGAATTTCTGTTCTTATCACTGCCTCCAATATGCTATTTTAGGTGAAAGAATGAGAAAGAGAAGTTGGTGGCAATTACTCTGAAAGAATACCAAAAGAGGCATGACTAAAATAATGGGTCTTATGTGAGCTCCACTTCTATTTAAATGAGAATGAGTACTTCAGCTTCACTCAAATATTTGAGGTTGGAAGGGTGGCGTGGACCAACTGGTCTGCAAAGTTAACTGTATAGATCAAATGTAAGTTAAGGCTTTCCTTAATTGGAACTGGGTGTCGGTTTTAAATAGTAACAAAAAATTAATATATGAGGGTGTTAATGATATAAATTCATATTTGTTTATGTTTCTCAAACTTAGTACTGGTGCCGATTTGCATCAACTTTAATACACAGTTTAATTCCCATAATTAAATTGTATTTAAGTAATTTCAAACACATAACACTTTTCTAGCATTCTCTGACAATTTTACTTAGTCTGTGGCTTTTAGGTCAGTACCTACCAAAGATACGAATATGACAAAAAATTAGATAAGTTGCTCTTTGATATTGTATGTATGTATGATATATGAAAATTAGATATGCTCCTCATTTGGGAGGAAATGTTTAAAAAGCATTGAAAATCATAAATTTTAAGGGTTAAAAAATTATACAAAGTGTTTATATTCAGGTATCTTCCAGTTCTCACATAGAATGTGGGCATGAGTCATATTTGATGACTCTTATTTCTATTCTTGAAAAATAAGCCAAGACACATTATAAAACTAGGTTTTTACTAAGTGGAATAAACACTTCAAGTTTAATTCCCAAATGGGCCTTTGTCTACTTCAATAAAAATAAATAAGAAATAACTATTTCCTGAAGATAAGGCATGTAATGATAATCTGGGACTTACTCACAGTGGCTCTCCCAGTGGTTCTCAAATTGTATTGGCCTTAGGAATTCCTTGGGATCTTATGTCCCAGTGATGGAAGTTCTGCATCAATTGATGTAGCTTAGACACAGAAATCTGAATTGTAGATAAGTGTTCCAGTAGATTGTGATATAGATACTCTGCAGGGCACAATTTGAAAATCTGTGATGAAGGAGCAAGTGTTGATTCTCTGAGAAGGCTTTTTCATTATTCATTAACTAGAGGTAATGAGTTAATTATTTTGTACCTCATGAGAATTTTTTGATTCATGCAAAATTCCACCTATTTGGGTGGAGACTGAGTATTAAAATGTAGTCATTTTAAACTAAGTATTTTGAAAGTTTATTTTTTTTTAACATATTAAGCACTCATATACAGTTGTACGTCTTGTTTAGAAGTTTTCCAAAGAGTTTACGGATGTCAGATACTGATGCTTTAAGGCTGAACTCAAACTGGATCAAAGTGAATACAATTTGAAGGCAAGCTCAGTGAAAAACTTTGCACTCCCAGTTCTCCAATGAGAAGGGATTAGTGAGTTTCACTAGACTCTATGTGGGCAGATGTAAGCAAATAAAAAATAACAGAAACAGAATGTTTAAATAATTTTTCAGTGCTATAATTATCATTATTCACATCATATTGTGCTTTGCTAATGAGTATATGAGTCCTTTTAAAATAGTGCTGACACTTTTTGATGACTTATTTCGTTCTGTTTCCCATGTGGGAAAGTATAAAAGATTATAGCCTGGTTGCCCCATTGCCCCATTAGCAGACTCTCAGAAGAATTATGCTTATGAGCTGGATGGCTAGTGACCTTCTTGAGGTGGCAGTTATAATCATAATACTATTTTAAACAATTTTACCCAGAGTAAAGGATATATGCTATGATTGTTAATATCATTTCCCCAGTTTTCTTAAAATGCTTAAGTTTATTTTACTATTATTTCAGTCTTTGAAAATCACATTATAGTCACTTAAAAATTCCTGCCACACAAATGGGACCTAATGAAACTTAAAAGCTTTTGCACAACAAAGGAAACCATAAACAAGACGAAAAGACGACCCTCAGAATGGGAGAAAATATTTGCAAATGAAGCAACTGACAAAGGATTAATCTCCAAAATATACAAGCAGCTCATACAGCTCAATATCAAAAAAAACAAACAACCCAATCCAAAAATGCGCAGAAGACCTAAATAGACATTTCTCCAAAGAAGATATACAGATTGCCAACAAACACATGAAAGAATGCTCAACGTCATTAATCATTAGAGAAATGCAAATCAAAACTACAATGAGATATCATCTCACACCGGTCAGAATGGCCATCATCAAAAAATCTACAAACGATAAATGCTGGAGAGGGTGTGGAGAAAAGGGAATCCTCTTGCACTGTTGGTGGGAATATAAATTGATACAGCCACTATGGAGAACAGTATGGAAGTTCCTTAAAAAACTAAAAATAGAACTACCATACGACCCAGCAATCCCACTACTGGGCATATACCCTGAGAAAACCATAATTCAAAAAGAGTCATGAACCACAATGTTCATTGCAGCTCTATTTACAATAGCCAGGACATGGAAGCAACCTAAGTGTCCATCAACAGATGAATGGATAAAGAAGATGTGGCACATATATACAATGGAATATTACTCAGCCATAAAAAGAAACGAAATTGAGTTATTTGTAGTAGGGTGGATGGATCTAGAGACTGTCATACAGAGTGAAGTAAGTCAGAAAGAGAAAAGCAAATACCGTATGCTAACACATATATATGGAATCTAAGAAGAAAAAAAAAAGGTCTTGAAGAACCTAGGGGGAAGAGGGAATAAAGACGCAGACCTACTAGAGAATGGACTTGAGGATATGCGGAGGGGGAAGGGTAAGCTGGGAAGAAGTGAGAGAGTGGCATGGACATATATACTCTACCAAATGTAAAATAGATACCTAGTGGGAAGCAGCCGCATAGCACAGGGAGATCAGCTCGGTGCTTTGTGACCACCTAGAGGGGTGGGATAGGGAGGGTGGGAGGGAGGGAGACGCAAGATGGAAGAGATATGGGGATATATGTATATGTGTAACTGATTCACTTTGTTATAAAGCAGAAACTAACACACCATTGTAAAGCAATTATACTCCAATAAAGATGTTAAAAAAAATTCCTGCCACTTTTATACAATCAAATATATGTATTTATTCATACTTGTTCTTGATTCTTAAGAGATATGAATTGAATAATACTATATTTACTTTTCTCAGTCAACAGTGCACTCTATAAGACAAATATCTATATGTATAAATATATTACAACCACAGTAAAATTCCATAATAGGAATATGATCATAATAATTATTGGCATAAATAGGATACAGTTATTAGATCTAGCTGGGATTATTAGGAAATATGAAGGATATAGCATTTAAGAAGAAATGTATAGTAAGAATTTAACAGACTGAAAGAGAGAAGGTTGGTTGCAGAGTGCCGTAATCCTGAATTATACACATGTATTTATGTATGTATGTGTGTGCTTTTTTGTAGAGAGGCAATATCATAAATCGATATGTTTAAAAAATAACTTTGTTAAGTTGGTAAACACTGAAGTAGAGAGAAGATGTGGCACAAACCCAGGGCAGTTGTTTGGAATAAACAAACAGAGCCAGAATTGAGAAATACACAGCAGCAGAATGCAAAGGACTTTGTGATCTATTGGATTCAGAGATAAGTAAGATAAAGAGCATGTGAAGAAATTATTTAAGTAGGAGATGGTTTTTCTGTTGATATGCTGAAATTTGAGTGGAAATGAACAAATGATGGCTGAAAATATAGGGAGCCTCAACGAGAAGTCAGAGTCAAAAAAACACTTCCGAGAGACATTTAATGATAGAAGTGACAAATGAAACTTGAGGCATGGATGGAATTAATCAGATTAAAGAGGGCATAATTCTTTAATTTTGAATGTAAGAAAACCCAGGAGGGTGAATGAACAAAGGTAAAAGAAGAACCTTAAAAATCACCACCTCAAACCTTTAATACATATATTTCTGACAATGGTGTATATTTTTAACCACAGTTGTGAAGGTATCCTAAATTCTCATTTATGTCACATGGTTTAAATCTATTTCATATTTGCCTTATTATTGGTCTTAGCATTTATATAGGCAAAGAAATTAGACTTACACAGTATTTATGAGAGTTAAACACGATATAAATAATACTAAAACCATGGAAACAAAATATTTTGCACATATCTATCTTACTAACAAATATTGGACACAATAAACTATATCCTTTAATGAATTATGTTTCATGGATTGCTAGTTTTATAGAAAAGTAAATGCAAAAATGGCTATATCATTTTTTGTATGTATAAAGGGGATAAAAAAATTAAACTCTTCCCTCAAGCAGCTCTGTGTATAATGGACAATTATACTATTTGAAGTAAAATGAATGATAGACTTATGCACACAATGATATGCAAATGTGTAAGATGGGCACCAAATCATTACAGAGCAGATCTGAGAGGATGTAGAAGGAATTAATATCAATATTGATTTCTGAAACCTCTAAGAAGAGTTAGCCAGTGGAACAGCAAATGTGTACCAAAATATTTTAGACCATTGAAAAAACATAATGTATTATTTAACGAATCATGAAAACATGGAAGTGCAAAAACAAGAAAAAATTTCATCAAAAAATGACTTGAAGTTGTCCTTGAAAGAATGAAGAATAGAATTTATGTAAAGGGGGATGAGGAGCAGTGGGAAAATGAAACATTTTACGCATAAGCAACAAGATAGGGAAGAGATATGTAGTGTTCAATTATAAAATACAGTCAATTAATGAAAATTTAAACCATTGTATACATACATTAATGCATTAACATATGAATATTTAGAAATAAAATTTGTAGATCAATGAACTTGGTGCTATTGAAAAAATTAATTTTGGTTAAGTTTATTTTCTAGACTAGTCTCACAATGTTACAAACAAATCTGTGAAAAATCAAACTTTTGGTTAAATAAGTATTCCCAGGTGAATTTGAATTTCAAACATTTTTCAGGCCTAGTTTGTAAGATGTTGAATATATTTATAATTTATAATAAAACCTCAGATGTGGCCCATTTTTGTGAAATTATTGGGCAATATCAATGAGAATTATCCATCTACTATGTTTTGTTAGGTGGGTCAGAAATTACATAGACAAGGACAAAAGAAAGGTTTACATGATTAATGGAAGTTTTAAGGGAATATTCAATGTACTCCATAAAATGAATGTACAACGGAAGGTTATTGATGCACTTGAAACGTTGTGCTCTCTTGCCAAGATCTACATCATGTTTACTATGTAATGGAAGTAGTGGTTGTATAAATCACATATATTAAAAATACATATTTTTGAGAATCAGGAAACACTTTTTATTCTGACAATCATTAAGTAATATAAATGGATTTTTGTTTCATAGTTCGTTTGGAATTGGTTTGGTTGGAATTTTCAATACTGGCAAGTGAATGACGAGACAGGGAAAGCCTGTCAAGCCATCCATTTCCAAACTGAAGCCCCATCTGCATTGGCCCAGTTTGGCTTGGGGGTGGACTGACAGACAGGAGAAGTCTTAATTTTGCATATGGATCAAAACACTAATTAATATGATATACTGGAAATTTCTGATTTCCAGATCTAGATTTTGGTAATTAAAGGCAACATAAGACTATTATTTGAAGATGAGCAGAGAAGGCAAAGCATACTTGCAATGAAGAAAGTCTAAAGGAACAGTGGGAGACAAAGGGGAAAAAAAGGGTTTTATTACATCTTGCATGTTGTACACTTTTAGACTAATGGTAACATGATGTGGGAGAGTCTAAAAGTTCAGGAAGCTGAGTTATCCCCTCGATGATATTATTTTTTTTCTGTGAAATATGAGACAAGGTCATGTGAGATATGGTTTTTGCTTTTATTACCTTTTTATTTCCTATAGATAAGGCAAGATCATTTTGTGTGCTATTATACTTGCTTAAGTAATTAAAACACTAAAATATTTATAAAGCAACATTTTACTTCTCTGTAATTAGATGGTAAATTACACACACACACATATACACAAGATCACTATTTGAACAATTTAATGTCTGACTTCAATCACTGAATCAACAGTTTTATAGTAATATGTATTTATTTTCTAAATTTTATTTATTTATTTGTTTTTGTTTACGAAGTTTTTTTTACTTATTTTTTTATTTTTTAAAAGTGTACAATTTGGTGCTTTTTACTATAGACAAAAAGTTGTGCAACCATCTCTACTATCTAATTCTAGAATATTTTTATCACTCCAAAAAGAAACCACATACCCATGAGCAGTTATTCCCCAGTTCCTCTCAATTGCATCCTCCACTCCCATGCATAATTTTATCTACTTTCTCTCTCTGTAGATTTGCCTATCTGTACACTCCATAAAATGGAGTAATACAATATGTAATCTTTTATAACTAGCTTGTTTAACTTAGCACAGTATCTTTAAAGGTTAATCCATTTTGTAGCATGTATCAAAAAATAGTTCACTTTTATAAATTGACATATATTTGATATACAATATTATGTTAGTTTCAGGTCTACAGCATAGTGATTTGACATTTAAATTCATCACTAAAAGATCACTACAGTAAATCTATTGACCATCTATCCTCATACAAAGCCATGACAGTACCATTGATGATATTCCCTACTCTGTGCAATATGACACTGTGATTATTTATTTTATAACTGGAAGTATACACCTCTGAATTCCCTTCACCTATTTTGCCCATCCCCACCACCTTCTTCTCCTCTGGAAACCACCCATTGTTTGTTCTCTGTATCTATGAGTCTGTTTTTGTTTTGTTTTTTCTATTTTGTTTTTTAAATACCAAATATAAGTGAGATCATATGATATTTGTCTTTTTCTGTCTGGCTAATTTTACTTAGTATAATACCCTCTAGATCCATCCATGTTGTAGCAAATGGCAGGATTTCATTCTTTTTATGGCTGAGTGATATTCCATTGTATATATGTACCACATCTTCTTTATCCATTCATCTCTTGATGTTCATTTAGGTTGCTTTAATTTCTTGGTTATTGTAACTAATGTTGCAATTAACATATGGGTGCATATATCTTTTTGAATTAGTGTTTTTGTTTTCTTTGGGTATATATCCAGAATTGAAATTGCTGGATCATCAACACTTATTTTTTGGCTTTTTGATGATAACCATTCAGACAGGTGTGGGACAATATCTCATGGTTTTGATATTTATTTCCCTAATGATTAGAGTTGTTGAGCATCTTTTCACGTGCCTGTTGGTCATCTGTACTTCTTCGGAAAAATGTCTTTTCAGGTCCTATGCCTATTATTAAATTTTTTTTTTTTTTTTGAGTTTATGAGTTCTTCAGGTATTTTGGGTATTAACCCTTTACTGGATATATCATTTGGAAATATCTTCAATTCAGAAGTGTTTTTTTTTAAATTTTTTAATAGTCC
The DNA here is from genome assembly GCF_949987535.1 of Balaenoptera acutorostrata. Lineage (NCBI taxonomy): Eukaryota > Metazoa > Chordata > Mammalia > Artiodactyla > Balaenopteridae > Balaenoptera > Balaenoptera acutorostrata. Next base: position 21,347,036 of record NC_080065.1, on the reverse strand, counting down.
CATCTACTTATTTTTGTTTTTGTTTCCCTTGCTGGAGGAGGAGACAAATCCAAAGAAATATTGCTAAGATAGATTTCAAAGAGCACACCACCTATGTTTTCCTCTAGTAATTTTGTGGTTTCAGGTCTTAAATTTAAGTCTTTAATCCATTTTGAGTCTATTTTTGTATATCATGTGAGAAAGTGGTCCAGTTTCATTATTTTTCATGTACCTGTCTAGTTTTCCCAGCACCATTTATTGAAGAGGTGATCTTTCCCCCACTGGATATTCTTGTCTCCTTTGTTGTAGATTAATTTACCATAAGTGCATGGGTTTATTTCTGGGGATTCTCTATTCTGTTCCATTGATCTACTGATCTAACAATACCATTGACCTAACAGTACCATACTGTTTTCATTACTGTAGCTTTGTAGTAAAGTTTGAAATCCATGAGCATGATACTTCCAGCTTTGTTCTTCTTTCTCAAGATTTCTTTTGCTATTAGTGGTCTTTTGTGGTTCCATACAAATTTTAGGATTATTTGTTCCAGTTCTGTGAAAAATGCTATTTGTATTTTAATAAGATTACATTAAATCTGTAGATTGCCTTGGGTAGAATATTTAACAATATTAATTCTTCTAATCCATGAGCATGGTATATCTTTTCATTTGTTTGTAAGTTTTCAATTTCTTTTATCAATGTCTTTTAGTTTTCAGAGTACAGGTTTTCACCTCCTTGGTTATACTTATTTCTAGGTATTTTATTCTTTTTGATCGAATTGTACAGAGGATTGTTTTCTTAATTTTTCTTCCAACAGTTATTATTAGTGTGTAGAAATGCAACAAATTTCTGTAAATTAATTTGGGATCCTACATCTTTACTGAATTAATTTATTAGTTCTAATAGTTTATTTTTTTTTTCTGGTGGAGTCTTCAGGATTTTCTATGTATAAGATTATGTCATCTGAAAAGAATACCAGTTTTATGTCTTCCTTTCTAATTTGGGTTTCTTTTACTTATTTTTCTTGTCAGATTGCTGTGGCTAGGACTTCCAATACTATGTTGAATAAAAGTGGTGAGAGTGGGCATCCTGGTCTTGTATCTGATGTTAGAGGAAATGCTTTCACCTTTTTACCATTGACTATGATGTTGGCTGTGGGTTTGCCATATATAGCTTTTGTTATGTTGAGATATGTTTCCTTTACACCCACTTTGTTAATAGTTTTTATCATAAATGAATGTTGAATTTTGTCAAAAGCTTTTTCTGCATGTATTGAGATAACCATATGATTTTTATCCTATGATAATGTGATGCATCACATTGGATAATGTGATGCATCACATTGATTGATTTGTGGATTTAGAACCATACTTGCATTCCTGGTATAAATTCCACTTGGTCATGGTGTATGAACCTTTTAATGTATTGTTTAATTTGGCTTGCCAATGTTTTGTTGAGGACTTTTGCATCTATGTTAATCAGGGATATAGTCCTGTAAATTGATGCTGGCCTCACAGAATGAGTTTGGAAGAGCCCCTTCCTCTTCAATTTTTTGGAATAGTTTGAGACAAATAGGTGTTAACTTCTTTAAATGTTTGTTAAAATCCACTTGTGAAGCTGCCTGGTCCTGGACTTTTGTTTATTGGGAGTTTTTTGATTACTGATTACACTTCATTACTAGTAATTGGTCTGTTCAGATTTTCTATTTTTTTCTGATTCAGTCTTGGAAGAATGCAGTGCTTCTAGGAATGTATTCATTTCTTCTAGGTTGTCCAATTTTTTGGCATATAATTTTTTGTCATAATCTCTTATGATCCTTTGTATTTCTGTGGTGTCAGTTGTAACTTCTCCCGTTTCACTTTTGTTTTTCTTCATTTTAATTTCTTTTTTTCTTGATGTGTCTGGCTAGAGGTTTATCAATTTTATTTATCTTTTCAAAGAACTAAATCTTAGTTTCATTGATTTTTCTTTTCTTTTTTTTTTTTTTTTAGCCTCTATTTCCTTTATTTCTTCTTGGCTCTGTGCTATCTTCTTCCTTCTAGTAACTTTAAGTTTTGCTTATTCTTCTTTTTCTCATTCCTTTAGGTGTAAAGTTAGATTGGTTATTTGAGATTTTTGTTGTTTTCTGAGGTAGGCCTATATCATTATAATCTTCCCACTTAGAACTGCTTCTGCTGTTTCACATAGGTTTTGGAATGCTGTGTTTCCATTTTCAAACTCTGTGGTTGTAATTTCCCTCCTGTTTGCCAGTTATCATCCTGGGGGTGTAGGTCTTGAGTATAGCCCATCTCCTCCCCTTCTACCCATCTTGTTGTGGTCCCTTCTTTATATCTTTAGTTGCAGAAAATCTTTTCTGTAAGACTTTAGGTTGTTCTCATAGATAGTTGCTCTGTAAGTAGTTGTAATTTTGGTGTGCCCAAACGATGAGATGAGTTTAAGTCCTTTCTACTCTGCCATTTTGATTCTCCTCTCTATTTTCTAAAGTTGAAATGTAAATGTAATATTTCAAGTAATCATCTCCTTAAATCGTCTCAAGTATATGCTTTCAAGTTCTTAAAAATGTTTAACATTCTTATCAATTTGAAATAATTTCTACTTAGGTCTAATTACCTCCAACTTAGTTATTTGTTACGTATAGATACGTTTTATGTGCAGCTGAACATTGGTTTCTTATGTATTGTTTTTCAGTAACTTTAGATAAGTTATTACTATAAGCATAAAATAAATGTATTTCAAAAGAGAATTTGTAATGGATTATTCCACCTTCTTTTTATTTTCTATTCTTATGGCTGAATGTTGCCACAGTACTGTATAATTCATTCATTCATTAAATGTATTTATTCAGGTCCTATAATCTTTATTTCTGATTAAACTGCAACATATTAATTTGTATTTTGTTAAGTAAATATATCTCTTTTGGTGTGTTCATCAATACTTGGAAATTTTCTCAAAGAAAAAGGAAGGAAATATAAATCCTTTGTCCTTAGGTATTAATGAATGTGCACACATGCACACACACACACGCAGTGCAAATTCTAATAATCAAAGTATAATTTTTTGAGTAGCGTTAGTTACTTAGAGGATGCCCACTTAGCCTATAATTAAGTAACAGATACTTTTACCTTTGGAATTAACAGGGCACATTATCTGTAAGAAGCTAGAGAATTTGATCACTATAATTCTACCTTAGAACCTTAGTTCACTACATGCAGTTTTCTCCTTTTCTATGGGAACATGGTTATTTTTTGTTAAACCTAGCATGCATATTTGATAACTGTGTAAGTATATATTCTTATTGACTCTGTGAATAATTTCTTGTCGCCTGTCTTCTATCTTAATGTGTGTTGTAGAGGTAGTGCCATTAAGATGTTTCATATGTGTCAAAAGTAGGATGCCCAGAAAATGATGGCAGTGTAATTACATAGTACATCATAAGCGATCCAACTTTGGCACAGGTGAAGATTTACTTCAGTTTTGAATTAATCTTAATGACCCTAGCTTTATTGCTGTTGAGTTTCTAGAAATGATAAAATGTCAAGCCATTGGAAATAAAATGACATAACCTAAACAATCTGACAAGACTAATGCATAGTTTCTCTGACTTGTTCCATGTTCTGTAGACTTTATTACCAACTACAATGTTCTACTGAGAAATGCTTGTCTTAATGAATGCATCTTCCACCTTACTACAATGTATATTTGTTATGCAAAGAACAGAAAATTCAGTGCTCTGTATGTGTTTGTTTTATGTACACTAAAACCTCAATGTAGAAAACAGATGTAAGTGGAAAACACTGTTTTACTTCTATTATATCTTAATTTTAGTAGGGCATGTTAGTGGAATGCTATTAAGTCCATCTTTTTAGGACAAGACTAATATTTCAATTTAATGACAAGTTTTCCAATGCTGTTAGATAGTTATGAATTTTGCAGGCAAATTATATGCTGACAACTTTTTCTAAAACTGCTATTTAACTTATATTGATAGAGGATTGCAAAGTATGGCTGTCTTCACATTTATTGTTATTAGCCTCATAAAATGTTCTTTCATAAAACATAAAAGTCTTATCTCAGCCTATAGTCTTGAAAAGGCATATAGTCTTTCATCTATACTTATATTATCTGATGTCCTTTAGCTAGCCTCTCAGAGTTTAAATTTTTTTCTGACATTGAAAGTTCTCAATTCTGGCTAAACTCTTCACCTTCACTAACCATAAGCTTACGTGATGACACCAGACTAGATTATTTCCCTTGATTTTTTGATTCTATTATTTTTACTTTTAAATGTTCAAATGAAAAGCAAACTCATAAACCTAACATGTAACCTAAAGTTGCTCCCCCTGAATAGCTTGGATAAAGTAAGCAGAAATTTTCCAAGCTTTTAAGTTAGATGCCCATATTTTCCTAAAGATTCCATTCAACCCTCCCTTTTCCCCAGTGATGCAACACCATCACCATCATGCACTGCTTGGCCATCTTTTTAACTTGAAATCCACTACACTTGACAGCTCCCTATCTCTCTCAAATCTCTGCCAGCTATGTCTTCAGTAATTTTTAGTCATGTTTCCTAACTAAATATCCTGTTAGAGGAGCATTTATTTTCCAACATAGACCTCCAATGCTCTATTTGGAAAAATTCAAGAACTTTCCTAACACTTACTGATGTACTGTTAGATTAGACCATGACAGATCACACTATAGATTCAAGGCTTTTGGTGTTTCTTCATTTCAATATCACAATCACACAATGAGACACAAAGGTTATAGACACATTTCTGGTAAATCATAGGTGCTAAGAAAGGAAGAAAAAAGGAAATAAAAAATACTTCACATGTTCTATGTCTTGTCCTTTTTCTTTGGAATTTGTCACTGAGAAATTTAGTACAACTTTATATAACTGTGTCACGTGCTTTCTTGCCACATTAAACAGGAATTCAGGCATCCTTCTGTTTGCTAATATCTCAGGAGTGCTTCAATAGGATCAGGGTTTAATATGGCTATTGTGAAACACATGCTCTATAGCAACTAGGTTGCAAAAGCCACATTATGTCCTGCTTACTAATCATGGCTATTTGAACTCAGACAAATTCCCCTTGGATATCTGTCTTTACCCTTTTTGGAGGCAATGGGTATACAATGTAACCCATAATTTTATTCTTTTTCTTTGCTCCTGTTGTCTCAAATTCAAACCCTGCTTTAAGTTCACAAACATTGGACAACTCTATAGGATAGCCACTCTCTTAAGTGTTTAGGGAATAAAGCCTAATGAAGCATAATTACAGTTTACGAAAAGTTGCTAGTTTGATAGATAAGTATGAATTCTTCAACCAAAGTTATTCTATAATGTCTACATAACACTCCGTTGTTGCCACTTGAAGTATTTTTATTTGGTATCTATTTATTTATTTAACATTTACATTTTCTCTTTTAGAGAGATTTCTCATATTTTGTTTGAAGGCAGCTATAATGTTAATTAACTGTTAAGTTAACTAATTAAGCAAGTATTTTATACCATTGTAAAATGTACTTTCTGTCTATTACATGGAAACAAACAATTTTAGGTAAATACTTAGCTCTCTCAAGACTAAATATATTATATGTCCCGTTGAGGTAATGTCCATTGGATGGATATAAATAAGGCTGATTTTAACATTATAGGAGCAAAAAGTAGATATCCTTTTTGGGGGCGGGGGTTAGAAAAGCAGATGGCAAGATTTAAGTGCTTCCTGGGCTAATGAAATTGGAAAATTTTGTAACCGGTTGTGAAACAACAATAGACCTCTAAAAATAACTGGGAATAAAGAATAGGCTATTTGGCAGAATCTCCATAAAATGTGAATGATTATTTTTTCTCATATCTCAAAGGAAACAATTGTAATACTGTAATGTAGCTTGTTGAATGAACTTCAACATCCAAAGAACATATTAAAACCTTCCTAATTTAATTGCTATAAATGTAACTAGAATTTCAAATCAAATTAATTACCCTGGTTGCTTTACTCATGGGAAAGTAGAATCCAAAATCTACTAACAGAAGCTTAAACTGGTGTCAATATTAATTTAAACTTTATATTTTTGTGTTTAGTTTTGCTTTAGCATTTTCATTTCCTCCTATTTTCTTTCTTTCCTTTTTTTTGATTTAAACAGATTGTTGTTTAACCTATTAATATTTATATTGGTGAGATATCAGTAAAATAGCCCATATTTTTTTCTTCACGTTATACCTTACAAGATTTTGTAAACTCTTTTAAACAATGTATATATTTTCATTTTTGTGGAATACCATAATTTTTCTTGATTCTATTATATTTTATATAGATAGAGATTTTTATAGGTTTTTCTGACTCTGTCAAATTTATAGTAATGTTGGTGCTCCACCTGGTGGTAAACAATAAGCATTTTACTTTTCTCTTTTCCTTAACGTTAAAAAATTGGGAGATAGAATTTTATATCCTGACTTTAAAAGTGTGTAAAAGTACCTGGAAGGGAATCTACTAAAAATTTACTAAGTATAAGTTGAATATTAGTCTGTAGTATACTATACTTAAATCTATTATAGATTAAATATATGTACATATATTTAATACATAGATATAAATATATATATACACTTATTATTTTACAAGTAATTTTTAGTTTAATGATTTATACTTATTGAGGAAATAGTTCATCTATTATTATATTCATTTACATATATGTTTTATATTTATGTATGTTAGGACACACAGCCTTATTTTTCTATAAATATCTAAATATCTGTCTTCTATCTATCTATCTATCATCTATCTATGTATCTTTTTAATCTATGTCTTGTATCCTGGATTCTTTTGCATTAGTATCCGTTTATTTCATGAGTATTCCCACCTTCACATTTGATACTGGTTACACTTAGATGGTGCTAGTATGTAAACTATTTCTTCACAGTAATTTTAATTTAACACTTTCTACTATTTATAATGACCACTTGAAATGCTACAACAGAATCTATTGAAGTGAAAAGTGAAATTATTACTCCTAATTATAATCTTTAACTGGACAGCAAATTGCCTTTCAATTTTGCACTATTATGTTTTAGAGTTGATTTATTTTCTGTAGACTATATTTTCAAGGCTGGTAATCTTATTATGTACTTTACTAACTCAACTGTATACAAAAATTATATATATCTTATCAGGCATTTTCCACCTGAAAGTTCCTGAGTCTTCCCCTATTGGCTCAGCTATTGGAAGAATAAGAGCTGTGGACCCTGATTTTGGACAAAATGCGGAAATTGAATACAGTGTTGTTCCAGGAGATGGGGGAAATTTGTTTGACATCGTCACAGATCAGAATACACAAGAAGGAGTCCTCAAATTGAAAAAGGTACATAGACACGTTTTTTGTTTTTTATTTTAATTTTTATTTATTTATTTATTTATTTATTTATTTATTTATGGCTGTGTTGGGTCTTCGTTTCTGTGCGAGGGCTTTCTCTAGTTGCGGCAAGTGGGGGCCACTCTTCATCGCGGTGCGCGGGCCTCTCACTATCGCGGCCTCTCCTGCCGCGGAGCACAGGCTCCAGACGCGCAGGCTCAGTAGTTGTGGCTCACGGGCCCAGCTGCTCCGCGGCATGTGGGATCTTCCCAGACCAGGGCTGGAACCCGTGTTCCCTGCATTGGCAGGCAGACTCTCAACCACTGCGCCACCAGGGAAGCCCCATAGACATGCTTTTCAAAGTAGATTACCCAATAAAAATTAATGAACAGAAAGAATAAAACTTGAAAATGACGGAAATTTTAATTTTCCTTCAATGAGCAATATTTTAAATTAAAAAAAGACCAGGTGACTATGAAGTATTCACTCCCAGAGACACTTTTATTCTGTGATTCACCAGGTATATATTTTATGTTGAAACAATTAGGCCTGTGAATTTGCTTAAATCCTTTAAAAATTCTTACCAGAGTCAAATTTTAATTTAATTTTTTAATGTTATCAACTCAGACGAAAAGGTTAATTTAAAAATGAGATCTAGAAGTAAACTCTATGCACACCAGGCTTGGTCTTGCCCCTTTTATTATTTTTCTGAGAATATAAATATCTAATTCACACATTGTTTGTGAGCCTGGACCTCAGACTGGAGGAATTCTGATGTGGGCGAGAGCTGCTACTGGCAAGTGGACGAAATGAGAATGGGTAGCACTGGGTTTGAGGGGCTATGACAAGGGAAGTGAACAGAAAAATTAACGAGAAGGAGGGAGGGGACAGAAAGGTGGAATGCGGTGGGAAGCCCTCGAGTAATGTTAAATTGTTTTATATAAAAGAGGATGGAGAGCAAAATTCAAAATATTGGAAATGAATCCCTATCTCAGTGTATGTAGTTCGTTTTTTGTCAGGTAGGGGCATGAAGAAGGAGAATGTAAATGTGAGAAAGAGAAAAATCATGACTGTATGTGGGGTGTGTAGATTATTTCTATAACAATGAGGTAAATTATAGGAATTTCCAATAATACAGCACAGGCAAAAAAGTGAACTTCATTTAATTGAATACAGTTTTCCCCTCTCCCTATTATAGCAAAGTGCACTCTATTTATCCCAAAAGGCGGTATACCATACACATTTAATTTTGATACTTGTGATTATTTTAACCTGCAAGAAGTATTTTTACATTCAGTCCCATTAATCATGCTGCTGTCTCCATATTTGTTCAGGAACTCTGAATTTTATCAAAGAAACAACATATGTGGTAATAAAAATAATACTGAAAAGAAACAGTTTTCATATAGATGATTTGTCATCTTTTAATTCCTACTATTGCAAGAAAATTGTGCTTTGTCTAGAAATTAATTTAATCACATGGTCCCATTCAGCAAAATTTTTCATTTATGCTAAATTTTCAGAGTATACCTAGAAAAAAAAATGTGTGTCAAATCTTTATTCCATTATTATTTTGTTGTGGTTTTGCTTGTTTTTCTTTTTTTTATTCAGTAACAAATCCCTTAAAATCTTGTCACAATTTTTTTAAATGATCTCAATATATAACAATGCTTAAAATGTGTAAAGATATTAATTCATATTAAAAAAATATAAATTCTCTTAGTAATATGAGAAATAATAGAAAATATTTTATATCAATGATTCATAAAACTTAAGTTGGAAACTAAATATATTTACAAAGTAAAATTGAGGTACAAAAGAGTTACATTGTGTATTATATATATTTATATTAATTTATATTTACAGAGATACAATGAATGTATTTTATATTTACACATAGGATTTTATATTTTGTATTGATTTACATTTATTTATCATCTATGCCAATAAATAATCAATGTCTAAGTGTCAATCTGGGAAAATGTATGACATTCTTTTTTACTTTTTAACACAATTGAAAAGGGAGTAGTGTGCTAACTATAGACCTTTATATTACTATGTCAAAGTGGATTAATAATTGAAAGTAATGACTTAGTTATATAAATCAACTTTTTGTAAATACTTATTATGCATAATCACTAAAGCAAGAAGTATATATCTTCTGCCTTTTTAGTGTAGGGAGATGTCATAAAGAGTGAAAGAGTCTTATTTATTTTGTATTCATTTTGTTTATTTTTTTGAAAATTTTCTAGTTTTTAACTAGATTAAAAGTGAGATTTGTGAAATTATAGCATACCTTTATTAAAATGGGTTTACATTATGTATAAAATAGTCTGGAAAGTATATCTCAAAGTAAATATATATATAATATGTATGTTTATAAATACATATATTTTTCCTCCTGCAGTGGATAAATAACCGTTGCCCATTTTGCTGGCATAAAATTTGTTATCTAAATAAAGCTCAGGGTCCATAACTAAAATTCACTCCTTCATTCACCAAACGTTGATGTGACAACCACTAAATCCTAACCCATTCTGGACTCTGGGGGGCAGTGAAGGAAACAGACACATTCACTCTGCTCAAGCAGCAACTGTTCAACTGGGGAAGTTAGGCAATAAGTAAATTTAAAAGCACTGTCAGTGTTAAATTTAAGTTTGAAAAACACAAAGCAGGGTAAAAATAAGCAATTTAGAGGATGGTGGCTATCCTACAGTGAGGCAGTCAGAAAAGACTTCTCTGCTAGGATGAAATTTCAGCAGAGACCTGAAGGAAGCAAAAGATGAGCCATATGGTATCTGAGTGATGTGTGTTCCAGAAAGATTGAGCAGCAATTGCAAAATCCCTGAAATGGGAGTGTACCGGGCTAGGAGGCCAGTGGGACAGAGTACAGTGAATGGAGGGGCCCATAGCTGGAGATGAGGTCAAATATGCCGACGAATGTCCCATCATGGAGATCCTTGCAGGCCAGGCAAAGGACTTGAATTAAATCATGATACGAGAAGACCGTGGTAAATTTCTATCTAAATTACCATTACCCTTGGTAAAGCCAGGATACACTGACTTTTCTGAGGCAAATAATGACTAGGGAGTAAGGACAGAAATAGACCAGTTAAGAGACTATAGAATTAATCCAGGAAACCAATGATGGAGATATGGTCCCTGATCTTTATAGCAATGAAAATTGTGAGAAATGGTGAGATTCTGGCTAGATTTTAAAGGAACGGCCCAAGCATATTTTTATAAATATTCTTAACATCGGGTAAATTACATCAAACATTTGAATAGATTTGTTTTTAGCATTCTAATTTGTTTTACTCTCTAAATAAGGAGACACCAGAGGCAATCAATACCAGCTAACCTCTTATTCTGCTGGAAAAGAAAATTGCAACCTACAGACTACATTTATAAATCTTTAAAAAATAACTCAGGGGAACATTTTTTTAACGAAATTTCGAAATTATCTATTTATCTATCTGCCTACCTACCTATCTACATATCTGGTGTATGTATTATTTTGAGTAAATGTGTGTGTGTGTGTGTGTGTGTGTGTGTGTGTGCGTGTGCTCACATACATATATAGATACATGACTTGAATAAATATGACAGTATGTTTTTCTAAAAATAAAACAATGAGGAAATATTCTGTTCAATAAAGCCCATGAAAAACTCAAAATTAATTTAAATAATGTAACTTCTGTATTTTTTATTGAGGTATAATTGACACACAAAATTATATTAGTTTCAGGTGCAACATAATAATTCAAAATTTTATAGATTGCAGAAGATCACCACAATAGGTCTAGTTAACATCCATCACCATACATAGTTACAAATTTTTTCTTGTGATGAGAATTTCTAAGATTTACTCTTTTTGCAATATTCAGATATGCAATACAGTATTATTAACTTGTAGTCCCCATATAGTATCTTACATCCCCGTGACTTATTTACTTTATAACTGTAAGTTTGTACCTGTTGACTCTCTTCACTCATTTCACCCACGACCCAGCCCCCACTTCTGGCAACCACCAATCTATTCTCTGTAATCTATGAGCCTGTTTTTTTTCTTGTTATTTTTTTTTTTTGTATTTTTTTGTCTTTTGTTTTAGATTTCATATATAAATGAAATCATATGATATTTGTCTTTCCCTGTCTGACTTATTTCACTTAGCATAATGCCTTCAAGGTCAATCCATGTTGTCATAAGTGGCAAGATTTTATTCTGTATCTCTATATCTCCAGGTTCCACATCCAAGGATTCAATCAACTGTGGATGGAAAATATTGGGGAAAAAAAATTTCAGAAAGTTCCAAAAGGCGAAACTTGAAGTTGCTGCACACTGGCAACTATTTACATAGCATTTACTTGTATCAGGTATTACAAGTAATCTAGAGAATATTTAAAATATATAGAAGGCTGTGCATAGGTTATATGCAAATACCACTTCATTTTATATAAGGAATTTGAGCATGCTTGGATTTTGGTATCTGCAGGGGTCCTGGAGCCAATCTCCCCTGGATATCAAAGGATGACTGTATATACCACATTTTCTTTATCCATTCATCTCTCAACGGACATTTGGGTTGCTTCCATATCTTTTTTTTTTTAATTTTATTTATTTATTTATTTATTTTTGGCTGTGTTGGGTCTTCGTTTCTGTGCGAGGGCTTTCTCCAGTTGCGGCAAGCGGGGGCCACTCTTCATCGCGGTGCGCGGGCCTTTCACTGTCGTGGCCTTTATTGTTGCGGGGCACAGGCTCCAGACGCGCAGGCTCAGTAGTTGTGGCTCACGGGCGTAGTCGCTCCGCGGCATGTGGGATCTTCCCAGACCAGGGCTCGAACCCGTGTGCCCTGCATTGGCAGGCAGATTCTCAACCACTGCGCCACCAGGGAAGCCCTGCTTCCATATCTTGGCTATTGTAAATAATGCTGCAACGAACATGGGGTTGCATATGTCTTTTTAAGTTAGTGTTTTTTTGTTTTCTTTGGATAAATACCCAGAAATGAAATTGCTGGATCATACAGCAGTTCTATTTTTAACTTTCTGAGGAAACTCCATACAGTTTTTCATAATAGCTACACCAATTTAAACTTCCGCCAACAGTGCACAAAGATTCCTTTTTCCTCACATCCTCTCCCACACTCATTTTTTTCTTTTTGATAATAGCCAATGTAGCATATATGAGGTGATGTCTCATTGTGGTTTTGATTAACATTTCTCTGATGATTAGTGATGCTGAGCATCTTTTCATGTACCTGTTGACCTACAGTTCTTTAGATTTTTTTGAGCAAACACTGTATTATAGGGTTATTTATGCGTATGTTCAGAGAGTTCTCAGAAGACTTTATCTTGAACTTATTCAGAGTCCCAGAAGAAGTAGATGTAAAATCATAAATATGTATGTAAATATCAACAGCAGTATTTCGGTTCCATAATGATCTTAAAATTACTCTTTGGAAACTTCTCCCTGCAATATCTCAGCATAGAATTGCAATGAAGAGTTTTGATGTAAAACCAAATTAATACAGAAATTATGTTTTTAAGTATATTACATGCATCTAGAAAGTCTAAAAATATATACTCTACATTTGAATATGTGTCTGTTTTTGAATATAACGACATTCTTTGTTTTCGGAGCGTTTTTCTTTTTTAAGCTCACTTAAAAAATAAATGAAAATGCTTAATATTCTCTGAAGCACATATTCTCATTATAGTTTTATTTCCAAAATTTTTATTTACTTTCCCTTTACCATTTCCCCCCTCTCTCTTCCTTCTCCATGGAGGGAGGGTGTACATGGATAAAAATGATGGTCATGTTTGTATGAGCTGAGAAGAATGAAAAAAAGGCATTTTTATTTTATTTCTTTTAAACCTCAACTTGGATTCAGTTTATGAGCACTGTGACAGAATGCCATTTCACTGTGTCACTTTGAATTCAGAATAACATTATGCAACTTTATATATCTCTGCAAGGCACAAGATATTGTTTTTTTTAAAAAAAAAGAAACAAACTATTCTTACTTTATACTTACGTCCTATTGCACTGAGGAAAGAATGAACAAATAAAAAGTGCCCTATATGTTGTTAAGTATTATAGCAATAGAAACAATAACAAAATCAGGGTAATATAACTTAAAAACAATTTTTGTCACATCTAAAAATTAGGCGATAGGTTACATTTAAAATAAGAGAATAAGGTATTTTAAATTCAGCAATTTCATTCTTACATGAAAAGCTAAATGAAATACATTTTTAGTTAGTAGTTTTTATTTCCTACTGGATAAGTGAGAATAAATATATACTTATTGGATATAAATATAAAGTTACATGAGTTAAAAACATTCAAGAACGGAAAATACATGTTTATTTACAAGCATGCTGTGGTTTTCTTGTTACTGATTAAGAAATTTAGGCAATTAAATAGCAGGATGAATACTTAAATTGTACAAAAGAACAATTTTAATGTCTTGAATAATTTCTAAGCCAGTTCTGTACTATTTCTACAGAATATCTATCTGGAGCTAACAAGTAATGATAACATCTATTTAAAATAAAGAATGGTAAAGTGATTTCCTATTTATTTTAAAATAAGTAAAACTTTTTTGGAATTAAAAAAATCCTTACTATTTTGCTGTTACTTGGCAATATTATTTCATTTCAAATAACCATAACTGTGATCACAGTGAATCCAAGGTGAATTATTTTCTTTTTCCTTAAAAACAGAAGAGATAAAATATTTTATTCTTCACCAGAATTTTAAATAAATAGGCTAAACTCTCAACTGGTCTCATTGGACAATTTTATTTATGCCCCATTAGTCACTAAAACTCACTTTCTTTTTGACATCTCAAATGGCAGGGGAGTGAATTCACATCAAATGATTTGGTAGCATAGCACCATCATGTGGTTAATTTTTGAATAACTCAGAAAAAATAAAAATAAAATTAGCAATACCTTGTTTTATATAACCAAGCATACACCTCAATTTATTGTTTAAAATATTCCTGTTTTTGCCATACAAACATGAAAATTTCAAAGAAAAATAAGTGGTGTTTGTTTCTGTAACTGTTATGCTCCTGTTTTTGTAAATATTTATCATCTTCTTTTTAAACATCTCACTTCCATAGTCTCATCAACTCTCAACTAGCCCCCAAGTTGACATAACCAATGAACATTGTTTACTGCCTTGTAGACATTTCTAACTTGTGTGTGTTAGTCTTTTCACACTCAAAATGTCCAAAGCTGAATTCCTTGTCTTCTCCCAACCAAAGCGTGCCTGCTCACATTTTCTCCTTCCTGGATAAGGCCCTACTTCCTCTCCAGTTCCTTAAAGCAGAAATCTAGGCTTATTCTTATGCTGCTTCCATTACCATGAACTCCCCTTTCTGAATAGGACGGGAAGCCTGATCACTGATTCCTTCTGAACTTGGATTAAAATTTCCCTCTTTCTCCTCTTCATGGGTTGACTTACAACCATCCTTGTTACTCTTTTCCACCACTGCAATGGCTATTTTCTGAGCCACACACCTTATGTTCATCCATTTACTTTATGAGTGAATGGTTGAAACCTAAATCTGTTTATTTTACTCTCACTCCTAATCTGTTTCTGACTCCTATCACTAGTAAGATAAAGAGCAAATGATATATCTTCTATTATCATCTCCTTCATACACACACACACACACACACACACCCATACGCACACACACATTCACCTGCTACATTCCAACCACACCAAACTCATTGCAATTTCTACTGAAGATGCTGTGTTATTCTTCCTTCTGCATAGAAGGCACCGCCCTACATGAGCATTTCTATTAATTTTTTCCTGTTCTATAACATGGCTGTCACTCATGTCCCTCACCAAAGAATTCCTTGAGTCCCTCAGGCAAAGTTGATCCCTCCTTACTTTCTTCCCCAAATGTTACCATTTCTGTCCAAGCACCTATGAGACTTAAAGGTGCTCAAATTCTAAATGCATCTGATTCTTTCTACTATAGTTTAAGCCCCTAAAGACACTTTGTCATATCTATATCTCTGTCGCCATGATAAAGGAAATGCTTAAAATATACAGGGTGTTTAAATTTCTTTTAAAAAAAAATCTCATGTTGGTTTATTGTTTTAATTTCAGATGCAATACTTTTCTTAGTATTCACATACCATGCAGAGTTCAACATGTTTTTAAAGTATTTAGAAAAATATTGCTTTACTGATTATATAAATGAGAAATATGAAGCTCATTTGAGGAAAGTAAATTTTTCGGGACTACACAACTTGCAGTAAATTATAGAACATATTTGAAAAGCATATACTTTCAACTATTGTGAAGAACAATATATATTAGAGGTAAAATGTGAGAGTGGACATTCAAGAAGTTAAAAAGAATTCCCCCTCCCTCGATGGTCATGACTTATACTGCATGTGCCTATAAAACATATATCTTGCTTAGGCATTTGTAACAGTTGATGAAATCTTTTCTTTCTTAGGGAAAATATCACCACAAGCCCTCAAATAAAAGCACTAGATGTTCTTCCAATTCTTTTTTATTTTGTGTTATCTTAGTTACTGAATTTGTTCCAAAAATTATTGTCACTGAAATATGGCTTAGAAACGATGCCATGATTCTTAAGTTAATTCATTAAAATGATCAAAAATTTACAGTTCTGCACAAAAACCTAGAGTTGATAACTTGCCCACAGAAAAATTAAATTCTCACTTGACAGGCACTTTCTGTCTGGTAATTCTATTGTTCTTTTAAGCTTTTAAAAATTTTAGAACTGAAATACTGTTAAAATTTGTCAAAACTAAAATCTACGTTTTAAAAATGGCCACGTTTCACTGTTTCCCCTTTATGATAGGGGCATTCTCATCTGATAATGTGACAACTTTTATCCATCAAATAACTGCTTGACATTTTTTGTATGTGTGAAACTGAGTTGACTTTCTTCCTCAGTGATGACGGGATATACCAGACCCCCCCATAGCTCCCTCTCACATAAATATGCACGCATTCTTCCCCATCTACCCCTGACACACACAATACACATCTGTCTTCCAAGTTTTGGATTTTTCCATAGCACTTATTACCACTTGGGATGCTGCCATTTGCTTATTTATCTTATTGTTGTCCATCAAATCCTAGAAGAGAGCAAGCTCCATGGGGGATTTTTGTCTGCTTTGTCCAGTTCTGACATCTATAATGATGTCTAGCACACAGTAGGATATTTAAGAAATATTTGTTAAAAATAGGAATAAAATGCCTCAGGAATTTTGTGCTTACTTTCTTCCCTCAGGCTTATTTCCCTCTGATTTCCCCACGCCTGGTTCTTCGCATCTCATTTCCAGTATTACATCCTCAGAGAAGCACATCTTATCTGCTCTATGTAATGTCTCCACCACTGTTTTTCTGTCCCATTATACTATTTTCCTCATAAATCTTACCACTAACCGAAAAGTATTATTTACTTATTATTCGTTCTGGCTTTCCCTCTCTATAAAAAAAAAAAATGGACTTAATTTAACTCATGAACCAAGATATCCTCAATTCCTACTGTGACAAAATAAAATCTAATCAAATATTTGATGCAATTTATGCAGATTTAAATTAACTTGAATAAATCAATTAAAGAAGTTGGTACAGACATCACCTATGGATGATTAATTATTAATTAATTAATATGAGACTTGAGTAGTGGTAGAGTTTTAGACTAATTTATTAGCTAATAGGAAAGTCTAGCAAGGAATAAATGAATTGACTACTGTATTGTTAAAAAAATTAATTTTGAGGAACTTGATTTTCCGTTAAAATGATGCTTGATCTGAAAGTCTTATCTTTATAGTTCAGCCTCGTATCATAAACCTCCCTTACAAGAGCTTGTTCCTAGTGTCTTTTTATCTTTGTTCAGCCTGGTATAAATCTGCTTTCTTGTTGCTTGTCTTGAAAAGCATCTTCTCTTTCAGATACATTTACAGCCTTCAGTTATTTGGGTTCATTGACAATTTTCCTTTCCATTGACTGTTAAGACCTATGATATGACTGAGAGAGTAGAGTCATTTCTAAAGGATACATTTTGTTAAGAGTGAGGACTCTACTGTGATGGTGAAAATGGTACATGTTCATCATAAAAAATGAACCAGTAGAGAGAGCAGAAAGTAAAGAGCGATGAAAGCACAAGCAATTGTGGGTCAGAGTATAGTATAAGTGAGTTTTCTGCTCAGGGTCTTCCAGGCTGAAATCAAGGTGTAGGCCACTGCTGCAACTGATCTGAGGCACAGAGTTTTTTTCCAAGATTACTTCTTTTGGCAGAACTCATTTCTTTATGGCTTTATGACTGCGGACCCTACTTTTTTGCGGGCTGTTGGTCAAGATCCAGTCTCAGTTCCCAGAGGCACCCCAGGCACTTGTCAGGTGGGCTCCTACATCACAAATTTACTTCTTCAAGGCCAGAAGGAGATCATCTGTAGCACCTCCTTCTACTAAGGCTCACGTGATTACAGCAGACCCTTCAAGCAAAATCTCCCTTGTAATTAACTGAATGTTAAGTGATTAAAGACCTTGATTATATTTCAATCATTTATTTTTCCATAAAACTTAACAAATTCATGGGGCGATATCCCATTCAGTTCAGAGGCCCGTCACATACTCAAGGGCAGCAAATTTTACAAGAGATTATAGAAGAGATTATCTTGTCCTTGGGGGTGAGAATCTTGGGGACACCTTGGGAATTCTGTCTACCAAAGCTGCTTTTCAAATTCCTCAAAATATAACTCTAGCTATCCATTTTCACTCAACATTATCTGGAAACGTGATGAGGCCTGGAAGAGCCCAGGGAATTATTCTTTTGTATTTCATGCCAAAAATTGCTCATCCCTCTTTGAAATGAGAAAATCTTTTGGTACTTTAATATTTTATGTAGTTTTTCATGACCTGGACCTCAGCAAAGTAAAAGCAGAGAAAGTGGCTAAAAACAAAGAATCAAAAAGATTATATCTTGCCCAATTTTTCCTTTTATATTCTGATGAACAATTAAATATATCCTACTCCATTTCTTTTTTTAATTTATTCATTTATTTTTATTTATTTGGTTGTGCCAGGTCTTAGTTGCGGCTCACCAGCTCCTTAGTTGCAGCAGGTGGGCTCCTTAGTTGCAGCATGCAAACTCTTAGTGGCAGCATGCATGTGGTCTAGTTCCCTGACCAGGGATTGAACCTGGACCCCCTGCACTGGGAGCACGGAGTCTTAATCACTGCGCCACCAGGGAAGTCCCTCCATTTCTTCACAGTTTAAGTTTCTTACCATACAACTCCCTACGATATGAATTGTTTCCTGAAAATTCTGGTTTCACTAATCTTCCTTTATCGAAACATCCTGAGGAGAAAGGAACTACTCAACTAAATTCTATTTAATCAATCATTTTCTTACTTTTCTAGAAAGGTTCATAAAATTGAATGCACCCCAAGCAGTACCACAAAGTTTTCTATTTATTGTGCGAGAGCTAAATTAGTTCCACTTCATAATAATGGATTTCTGTTATGGAATATGATTCATTTCCTAACAATAATAAAAAATCCTGTTTTTTCTATACTTGTTTCAAATAATAGGATTTTTGTTGATTGCAAAGTTAGATGAATTTCATTCCTCGGCACCATCCCACCCCACCCCCTCCACAAAGGGTGGAGGGTAGTCTGTCAGATGAGTTGGATAAAGTCAACTAGAGAGAGATTGGTATTGATTTTTTTTTTTTGGCTCTTTCTGAGCTATCCAGTTTTATACAATGGCATTGCCTAAGGGCCAGGGTCACGAAGAGGTAAGGCCCTCTAGGATATTATTGTGGCATTTCTCCTACAATTTTCTTCAGTTGTTTGATCACTGCAGGAGATAAGTTTTCAGTCATAAAAGAATATCTGTATGTACAGAAAGTTTCTTTCATCTCACTCTTTATCACCCTGCCCAGTAAATATTTGTCTGCTGTGACAGGTCAGGAGTTCTTAAAAGGCATAGATTATGTCTAATCTCCTAAAACAAAATGTAGAAAAGGTTTTGGAATTCTCCCTTCATTCCTGGGTTTGAAATGGACTCCAAAGTGGGGAGTCAAGTCGATCAGATAGCAGTGACATGTTAATTAACTAGGTAAATAAAATTGAGATCTTGTCTAGAAAGAATTTGCCTAATCCTACAGACAATCAGAAGCATTCCGATGTCTAGGAGAAGTAGAGAAGGAAAGGAAGAACAATTGGTACTAATTTCTACATTTTAAGAGAAGTTAATTCTGGGCCAAAGAAGGGGGTAAGTATCAGCCAGTGCAGCTCAAATAGCCTTCTAGGCAAAAGGACCCGAGGTGATAAAGTCAAAATCGTCTTACACTAGAAGTTAGAGGTAACTATGATAAAAAATTATATTGTTTAACATTCATCGAGCACTTAGAGTTTACAAAACACGAAGTATATTTCTATATGTTCTTTAACTTAAACTAGCTTGTACAGCTTATAAATTATACATCACTCAGGTATCTCTTATGGCATACGATTTCTCTTGAATACATCAAATGATGGGGGACTTACTACTTCTTCAAACAACTCAGTCCTTAAACAAGATGGCAAACCTTATTTATCTTTTCCTCTTTCTGTCCTCCTGGAATGTATCCCAGGTCTTACCACCATGTAGGCAATCAACACTTTTTAAAATTAATTTAGTTTTGAACGGTTTTGTTTGTTAGAGATTTCTTCTTTTTTTAGCTTAAAATTGCCATGTTTGATAATTTAAATTATTGTTAATTCCCCATTGAGAGACTTATAGAATAACCCTAACTGATACTCAATATTTGAAAAGGTGTATCCTTTTTTGTCTCTGTCTTCTTCATTCCAGAATAAACATTCCCAGTAATTGTAACAGTTTTGTATTTTGGGTTAGAATAATATTTTGTTACCCTATTCTGGCAATTGGTTGTCTTTTCTTGAGCCTGATCCTTTAACAAAACCCTGTAGTCAAACTGTGGGCTGATCAAAACCGTAGCAACATAATCTCTTTTTCCAGATATTATGTTTCTATCTGTGTAATCAACAGCCCCAATATCAACCCTGGCATATTAGCCAATAACTTTACTTATATTGCTTTAAGACAAATGAAAAGTCTTAGCAAGAAGACAGAAATTGAAGAAAATCAGTATTATCTGTAAACAAGTATGAGCTGAATAAATAAAAATATAAAACTTAAAGAAAGCATTGAGTCCAAGGCAAAGAAATACATGAATAAAAATTGGACGAATTAAACAAAATAAGGGGAATGATTACAGGGAAGATAAAGAGAGATCCCCCTGAGTGAAAATTACTGTGAAAGAGACTTAATGTCAAGTCCAAGAAGTGTTACTGTTTGCTATAATAAATTTATAGATTTGTGAGTTTTTAAGGATTTCACGGTGATTTTCTTTCTTTTCTTTTCCCTTCTTCACAGGAAACGCATAAAACAGCAATCTTGTCCTTAAAAGAGAGAAATATACCCACTTTATTTCCCCCAGATGTACTGAGGCAAAAAAGAGATGTGTTGACACAGCAATTAGCACATCATGGGAGTCATACCAGAGGGAATTAATTTAGAAAACAGAAACTTCTAAAGGTCCCAGAAAATCACTATGTTAATTAACTATGTTGATGTTAATTTCATGTCTTAGTTTGTCATAGGTGATTAGAGGTCACAGCCAGTGACCTTAAAGTTTTCATTTTAATAAAGCACTACAGCGACATCATATTTCTATAATATAATATTTCCAGTTACTGGGAACATAAAACTAATATTCAGAAAAAGGTAAATATAAGCAGTGTAAAGTGAAAAATCAAGGATCAGTGACTCCATGGACAAATTACATCCAAATATTTTGTCTCATGTTGTTCTTTAATCCTATATGTTCAAAGCCTTAATTCTTGGTCATATATCCTGATCATGCATCACCGTGCCTACTAATTCTATGTGTAATGCTGACAACACAAAGGACCAAAACTCTGGATATAGTCCTTGGCAGCAAAAATACCTAGACATTCAAAAGTATTCAATAGAAAAGGATACTATTGTCAAAATAATAAAAATTGTCCAAGAAAAAAACATAGTTTGCTACACCAAATTTTTAGCTGGAATCTAAAAGTATCATTTCAATTTTGTTGTATTTTTAATTACTGCTTAATTCCACTAGATGTCAGTACTGGATAAGAGCATCCTTAATAGGTACTTGATCTCCTGCAGTTGTAACCACTCACGTGAAAGGAATAAGCCCTATCTAGCACATATGTGTGCATATGTCACTTTCATGTATGCAGCTGATGACATTTACAAGTTATCCAGACACTTCTACAACTGGTCGACTCTTTTCTTAAAATGTTTAACTCGTACTTCCCTTACCCACTAATTATTAAAGGAAAATGACCATTTGATATTAACTTGCAAATTACTCTGTCCACCATCGTTGCCACATCCTATTTGAATGTATCTACTCACTTTTGATTTGTCCTCGCTACAGCCGTTGGATTTTGAAACAAAGAAGGCTTATACTTTTAAAGTAGAGGCCTCCAACCTGCACCTTGACCACCGGTTTCACTCTGCGGGTCCTTTTAAGGACACTGCCACAGTGAAGATCAGCGTGCTGGATGTGGACGAGCCGCCGGTTTTCAGCAAGCCCCTCTACACCATGGAGGTTTACGAAGACACTCCAATTGGGACCATCATTGGCGCCGTCACTGCCCAAGACCTCGATGTCGGCAGCAGTGCCGTAAGGTAAGAAAAAGAAACGTTTTCTTTTCTGTGTCAGAAAGAGAAAGAAAATAAAACAACACTCTGACCAGGCTTGCATGAATTATTTAGAGAATACAGTGCTTGAAAATGGAATCACTGTACATAGTAAGTATAAGAATAGAAGAAAAAACATAGGATTTGAACAAAAACATCTGATATCAATCCCTGTAACAGGGTTTAGTAGTGGCCTGATGTTGGGCTTGTCACTCATGCTGGTCAACCTCAATTTTTTTATCCACAAAAGGGATTTAATAGTAAGCCTAAGAGGATGATTCTCATGAATAACGATATTAAGATACTTTCACGGTGCCTGAAATATCATAGATATATAATACATTTTTCAATTATTCTAAAATCTCTGTCTCTTACCCAAAGTTACTGCTTGAAAAAGATTGTTTTACCATTTTAAATTTGCAGCTCATTTTTTCACTGTGGCAGTTGTATATGCTGATGGAAGCACAATTAGAGTCAGTCTTAAGGTAAGAGGCATTGTGGAGTTGCTCAAAGCCCAGACTTGGCAAGGAGTTCCTTACTGGCATAAGGCTGCTTGGTAGTGAGTCAACAAAGCAATCGATGGAACAAGAAAGAGTAAGAAAATACACCCCGCCCCCCATAAATGCCACTTGCATTGCTGAAACGTGGTGGGATTCCCTTTTCCTCCCTTATAAATCGATCCTACAATGTATTTTGAGACTTGTTCTGATTCAACTTTGCTTCCTCTGTATGCTTAATCCCTGCCAGGTGCCCACGTGCCTACAAGAACTGGGGGTGGGGGGGGGGAGAAAAAAAAGGAAGAAATGAACATATGTACGAAACAGGAAGAGACAGACGTTGCGATTGCTGATGGGGAGGGGTGGGGGAGGGGAGGACTGGGATCTGGGATTAGCAGGTGCAAACTAAAAGGATAGAGAGAGAAACGTGTGATCTGTTCCGAATCTTCTAACTCCAAAGGGTTGAAGTTATAGTATGCAAAATCCACACCAAAGAACACATTAAGTAGGCTTTTAAAGCAAAACACCACTCTGTCGACATAGGAAAAATACATAGACATATATCGCACAAGATTTTAAGCCATGGGGTAATTAATGATTTAAAAAAAAAAAGCATCATCCTTTCAGCGGTAGCCTCAACACATTCATAGCATAGAGAAAAATTTCAGGATATGGCTTGAGAGCGTGAAAGCTCTGCTCTTTGTATTTGTCTGAATCCACCCCCCAAAGTTGCCTGAACACTTTCCTTCTTGAAGCATGTCTGTGATCAAGAGAGAACTAAAAAAGCACATTTGTCTTGGGAAAGGGAAGAAAAAGAGCAATTATTGAGTGCCCCTACATGTCAGGTTGAATGCTGGCTCATTTCCTCATTGGGTTCAAGTTGTTCTACATGCTCATATTACAGCATGATTCACTGTCAGTTAAACTCCAGAGAAGTCTATTTATTACCAGTGTTCACAGGGGCATGCTCAAGAATCTGCTACGTTAGTAGTTGTTATACATTAATCTGTCATCATCCATCAATCTTGTTCCTGAACACCCTGAGTGTGCTGCTGGTCATTGTGAAAGTGGAAAATGCCTGCTGAGTGGATTCACAGGTAATTTCAAGAATGTAAACAGAATGGAAGAAATATTGAAGGTTGTAAAAAAGTAATAAAAAGGTAAATAAACATGGATTGAAATTCTCTACAGTTCAATAGATGAGAATTGTGGGACATAGTGGGACACAATATCTTAGGGAACATGCTAAGTTGTTTAATTTACTATATGTACTATTTTTTTATTTTACTTTATTTTTATTTCATTTTATTTTTTTGACTGCATTGGGTCTTCGTTGCTGCGCGTGGGCTTTCCCTAGTTGTGGCGAGCAGGGGCTACTCTTCATTGCGGTGCGCGGGCTTCTCATTGCAGTGGCTTCTCTTGTTGTGAAGCCCGGGCTCTAGGCATGCGGGCTGCAGTAATTGTGGCTTGCAGGCTCTAGAGTGCAGGCTCAGTAGTTGTGGCATGAGGGCTCAGTAGTTGTGACTCATGAGCTCTAGAGCGCAGGCTCAGTATTTGTGGCGCACGGGCTTAGTTGCTCCGCTGCGTGTGGGATCTTCTTGGACCAGGGCTCAAACCTGTGTCCCCTGCATTGGCAGGCGGATTCTTAACCACCAGGGAAGTCCATATGTTCTATTTTGAATACTGATAATAGCATGATGAGGTCGAGATATGAATAAAACATTATTTTAATGAAATACTTAAAAACCAAAAAATCGGAGAGTTGACAAGTAAAAAATACCACCCGGTAAAGGTAAGGTGAGAATTACAAACTTCTAAATATAAGAAAATGATTAGATCAAGACCCTGGTGTGAAGAATAAAGGAAGCCTACATTTTAGAGAAATTCTCCAGCTACAAGCCTATTTTCTTTATCTGTTTGTTTGTTTGTTTTTGATGTCACAGAAACTAGTGTCTGACAAGTGCTACTTTATGTGACATGAAATAGTATCCCCAGTCTTTTTTCTAATGGGCAGCAGCCTGACTCACTGAAGCTGTAGACAGAGATGGATTTAATTGATCCCCGTGAGGGGTTGTCAAAAGACAGAGGAGCTTTTGAATCAACATGAAAGTTGTCTTACTTTCATGTTCTTGGAGTAAACAATAAACTTGAATCATGTCAGGTGAGGAATGTGGGGTATGGATCATCTCTTCTTGGTCTGAAATCATGTTTGCTCACTTAAGAATGATAGTAAAAATATGTTATAAAAAATAAGCATCAAAATGACAAATTACTTGGCATGTGTAGGTATGCTCTGTTTGTTTTGTTTTCCTTTGCTTTACTGCAATTACTGCTTTGCATTACCCTTTTCATAGGTTATTGTGGAAGGTATTAATTTAAGATTAGGTTATTCCACACCACTGGGTATTTTATAAATATTATTACTTCATCATCACTGAGCACAGCAAAGAGTCACAAAGCAATGACATTAACCAGGGATTGCAAAACCTTAGAAGAAAGGTTCAGTTAGGTGTAATGCCCCCAAATATACCATATCCTGTCCCCTCTTGTCCTGAGCTTAATTTCTAGTTATTGTTTCCTTTGCTCTTCTAGCCTTTGCCTTTAGATGAACTGATTTCCTGTCTCTAATATTCTATATCCTTTGGCACTCTTATTATATAGTTCATGGGAATGATTTCTAGTGAGTCCAATAGGAGTGTAATGAGTGTACCTACTATTAGTGAGGTGGGGACAGTCTCTTAAGAAATGAAATTTAAAACAGGTGACTATGCAGTTACATCGGAAATTAATATTTGTTTTGGATATAAGTGATTTAAGTTACAGAGAGATTTCAGTGGATGATTCTGCTCAGTATGTGCTATTTTTCTTTTGTTCCAAACATTTAAAAATCTTAGTTATCCTATGAATGAATTTCAAAATAAAATTTAATCAAAGTATTTTTCTGTATAAAATGAGAAAATGGACAATTCCATTCTAAACCCACTCCTTGTAAGATGGGTTGGATAAGATACTGATAATGTAAACTAAAATCTATTTTATGTATATAAACGTCCATGTGTAAATTATTATAGTATTTAGTAGAACAATTGAATGGTTTATTTTTCAAGTTACCTCCTTTTGTTTGATGATATGTCCAACAAAAACCCATCGCGTAAAATCAAGTAGTGAAATTGGTTAATAAATAGAAAACCATTATCAAGTATCATAAGTAAAAAGTAATACATAAAATAATTAATAACTGGTTGTTAAAACATAAATGTCTAAATGAGTCCCACTTAAAATTATCTTATATTCCGTATCTGGTCTGTTCAATGCACTTTTGGAAACATTTTTGTATCACTTGAAATTGATTTTTTCATTGTGGATTAGGAGGCTATCAGAGTAGGCAATTTTCATTTGAGGGCCCTTTCCAATACACCAGAAATCTTGTTTTGTGGGCAAAAACCTAAGCTCAAATACAAAACAAGCTTAGAGAATGAGAGGAAACAGAGGCCCCACTTATCAAGTGAAATCCTAGAGCAACATACATAATTTACTTTAAATGTTAATTAATGAAATGGTAAAAATTAAAAACTTGAAAACTTTCTCGCTCTCTATTTTTCTCCTATTTAACAAGATTTTTTTAAGAATTAAATGAGGTATCGGTATATAATGTTTTATTTTTTAAATTTTTTATAGATTGTATATTTTTTTTAAAATATTTATTTATTTATTTATTTATTTATTTATTTATTTATTTATTTATTTTTGGCTGTGTTGGGTCTTCGTTTCTGTGCTAGGGCTTTCTCTAGTTGCGGCAAGCGGGGGCCACTCTTCATCGCGGTGCGCGGGCCTCTCACTATCGCAGCCTCTCTTGTTGCGGAGCACAGGCTCCAGATGCGCAGGCTCAGTAATTGTGGCTCACGGGCTTAGTTGCTCCGCGGCATGTGGGATCTTCCCAGACCAGGGCTCGAACCCGTGTCCCCTGCACTGGCAGGCGGATTCTCAACCACTGCACCACCAGGGAAGCCCTAGATTGTATATTTTTAAGATAAGATTAGGTTCACAGCAAAATTGAGAGAAGATACAGAGATTTCTCATATGCCCGTTGCCACCACACATACATAGCCTCCCCCTTTATCAGCATCCCCCACTGGAGGGATACATTTATTGCAGTGATCAACCTACATTGACATCATAATCATTCAAAGTCTATAGTTAACTTTAGGATTCATTCGTGGTGTTGTACAGTCTGTGTGTTTGAATATATTTATTATGACATGTAACCATCATTGTAATATCATACAGAGTATTTTCACTTCCCTAAAAATCCTCTGAGCTCTGTTTATCCCTCCCCACACCAATCCCTGACCTTTTCACTGTCTCCATAGTTTAGCCTTTCCAGAATGTCATACAGTTGGAGTCATACAGTATGTAGCCTTTTCAGATTGGCATCTTTCTCTTACTATTTACATAAAGCTTTCTCCATATCTTGTCAAAGTTTGATAGCTCATTTCTTTTTAGTGCTAAAAAGTATTCTGTTGTCAGCATGTACCACAGTTTATGTATCCACTCACCTACTGAACATCTTGAGTGTTCTTTAAGTCCTAGGAATTACTAATAAAGCTGTATAAATATCCATCTACAGGTTTTTAACATGGACATAAATTGTCAGCTCCTGTGTGTCAATACCAAGGAGTGCAATTACTGGATCAGATGGCAAGAGTATGTTGAGATTTGTAAGAGACCACCAAACTGTCTTCCAAGGTGGCTGTGTCATTTTGCACTCCCACCATCAATGAATGAGAAGGCCTGTTGCTCCACATCCTTGCCAGGATTTGGTGTTGCTGGTGTTCTGGATTTTGGCCTTTCTATTAAGTGTGTAGTGGTACTTTATCGTTGCTTCAATTTGCATTTCCTGGATAACATACGATGTGGAGCATCTTTTCACGTGCTTATTTGCCATTTGGATCAATATATCTTCTTTGGTAAGATGTTTGTTAAGGTCTTCGACCCATTTTTAATTGGGTTGTTTGTTTTCATATTGCTCAGTTTTAAGAATGCTATTTTTTTCCAGTGCATACAAAAATAAGCAACAAAAGGTTTGCCTTTCTTTAATATTCTCAACCACAGATACAATCTCATTGTAAAAGAGAGATTATGATGGATGCATTACTTGTTAAGAGCATGTATGAAGCTTATACATACTCAGTTGTCTCACTGAGTCTAACTTGCGCTGAGTTTCTGGGCAATGGCTACCTGTGGATGACAAGGAGAGATTATAGATACGTAAACCTGAAATATTATAAAACTCAGGACAAGAATTAAGAAATCTGAAAATGAGGGTCATCAAAACTCCACTTTTCTCTTTACCTTTGTTCACACAATTAAATTCCGTCCAATTAAAACAGTATCTTGCCCTCTATTTCATGGCCTTCATCCTAGACTTCTGCCATTTTAGGTGGCAAAACCATGTGCATCCTCATTGCTATTCTAACTCACTTCTCTTTCTTCTTATCAGTGTTGTCTTTTACACATCTTTCATATTCACTAAAGACACTATATAACTCTACCATGTTATTTGTCATTTTTAGCTTATTGCATAAATATATATTTACTTTTTTAACCACCATCTTCAAAACTCAGAAAATGAAAGGGAGCTGGAGAGTTAAGAATATTTTCTTGTTCTTTCAAATACTATATGCAAAATTAATTTAATTTTAAAATTTTCTTGATGTATTTATCCTAATATATAAAGCAACCAGTTAATGAAATGTAGAATGTTTATGTATGTATATGTGTGCATTTATAATTTTTAATTGATTATAAGCAGATCTAGATCTAGACCTAGATATATAAATATAATAGGTCTTTTTATTTTGTAAGGGTCTGTAGACCAGGGTGTTTGGATATAATCTTTATAGGTCTTAATTTCTGCTATTTTATCACAATGTAGTCAAGAATATACTTTTCTTTTTCATTTTTTCTTTTTTTTTTTTTTTTTGGTAAAATGGCTTTTTGTTTCCTTAGCTCCTATAAATAGAATTAAAGGAAGCTAAATGCTATCAGTGCATTTGCAAGTAGACATTATACAAAGTTCAACTTCAAAAAATAATTCTCTCTCTCTCTCGAGTCCTAACACTAAGTGTAGCACAGTTGTGAAAAAGTCAAATAGGGCAAACTCCCCACATGTTAACATGTTTAGCTACTACTGCAATGTCTAAATTCCACACTCCTTTTTATTTTTTTTCCTGTAGTTTCTTTGAAATATTTTATAAGTTTCTATCTGCTTTTTCTTTCCATGTCTACCATTTGTACACAATATCTCTATTCTTTTTATTTTACATTTTTTATCCACTTATGTTCTCTATACACTTTCAAATGATCTAAAAATTTACAATATTTCTTTCAGTAGTATTTAGTCCTAGCTGTTGTTAAATGCCAGTTGTTATCCCCACTTAGAATTAGTTAAATAATTCATGAAAGATAGTTTCTGATAAAGAGACTAACACGCTTTTTTTAAGGTGAGCTTTAAAAGTGCTTTCTTATGCAGAGTCCAGTTACTTGTTTGGTATAACTCGAATTACTCTTTCATATTCTAGTTTCTATTATTTAACAGAGAGCAAAATAATTTATTTTTATGGCCTGTTCTCTTAAAAAATACTGAAAGTTCTGATAGCAATTGGGAAAAAACATTTTACCCATAAGGTTATATATGTATTAAGATAAAATTGTTAATCCTTTTTGAGTAATGCTTACCTTATCTCTTTCAGTTAACATTCACATTGTGAATATTAACATATTTGCAAGAGACACATCTGGTAAAGGACTTTTCTCCAAAATATACATTCTTAAAAGTCTAAGATGAAGGAGATGAAATAGAGGGTGAGAAACTATTTTAATTGGAGGGAATAGAATTGTTGCACAAAGGTAAAGAAAAAAGTTGAGATTTGGTTAACCTCATTTTCAGATTTTTTTTAATGCTAGTTCTGAGTTGTTTAATTCATCAGTGACTTGATTTGCATATCTGTAATCTCTCCTTAATCTTCCTGCTTAACCATTGCCCAGAAACTCAGCAGACCCCACCTCCAGTGAAACAATTGACTATATGTAAGCTTCCTACAGGTGCTTATCAAATTATTCATCCATCAGAATCTCCTTCTTATGATGGAATTGTATTTGCAGTTGACAATATTAAAGAAAGGAAGTACCTTTACTAGTATACTCTGCTTATTTTGTTTGCACTGGAGAAAAGAGCATTCCCTGTACATTTATACCAACTGAATGTTTAACAGTAACTCATTTGAGAAGTTGTTGATGGAGAATTTAACTTAATTGTGGAGAATGAGAAATTCCTTTGTGAATAAACTTATTTTGTTTTCCCCTTCAAATGATGTATTCATTGATGATCAACATAAGAGGAGCTATTGCAAAGAACATGTACCAAGATGAACAAGTTTACCCTTGTTTGCTTCAGTGGCAATTAACTAACAACATATAGTGACATTGTAATAACTTATTTGTATGTGTCTTTGGGCTGAGCCCTTTGGTCACAGTTCTTTAAACATCACAGCTATTATTTTACAGTGGGATAAACTGAGGCCCAGGAAGAACCAATCATGTCTTCAGTAAAGATGGGAAAATAATTTGAACATAAGCAGCCAGATTCTAAAGGTCAAAATACTAATTGCTCTACTGCTAAAGGTTAATCTAAATATTTATCTAGGTTTTTGAGTTGCTTTGTAATTCTAGGATTGTTGAAAATACAAATAAATTTCATAGTTTTTAGTAGCTTCTTAAACAAAATAGACAGAAATTCAAAACAAGTCAGTAAAAAATGTACAATATTTGATTCTTTAAGATGTGATAACTATGGGCCTTATTATATACTTGCAAGAATTCTATACACTTACATAGGTTTCCCTGGTTTAAACCTTACAATAACTTTAAATCTGAAAAATATTTAATTCAACTATGGGAAAATTGACATTTTTCAGGCTGGAAATATAGAAACAAAATGTACAGCTCTTTTGTTGACATTTTTTGTACATATGGAAAAAAATCTTATTACTTATTACCTTTTATTTTTCTAGACAACTACAAAGTCCTTATAAGATTTAGACATAAGAATTTATTGACAAAATTCAGTGGATTTGTGACACAGATCTACAGCTCTAATTTTTATGAGGATTGGATCTTGGTAGCCAATGATGAATTTGCTTTTATTTTAAGACATTTTATAGTATTCTAATGATACAGTGGCTGCATGTCCAGATATTACGATGGTGAGCTGTTTTTGAGGCTATCTTGTTATGCTTCACATAACTCCTAAGAATGAAGGAATGTCCAAGTCTGTGATCTTTATTACTGACTTAAATGTTTTGGGTTTACATTTTACCTGCTAGAGGTTCAGTTTCTTTGCTTTCTCTCAAAGTGCTGAGTGCTCTATATAAGTGCAAATTTCATAGCTCTTTCCCTTCTCTCTATAATTTATATACATGCTCTTAGAGAATAGCCCTTTTCTCACAGTTGTTTGAAATGTTTTAATTATTTTGATTTTTTAAAGATTAGTTACTTTAAATATATCATAAATAGATATAAATCCTCCTCCATGGACAATATTGTAATAATCAGGATCCAGTTTATAAGCTGCCCCAGATTATTTAATAAGAGGATGTGAGTAATTTTCAGAGAGAAATGAGCTAAAGAGTAGATAACCACAGGAGGAAATGAAAGATCAGTTACCAGAAAAAGAAAAACCAAAACAAAACAGTAAATAAACGCTTTCTTTCAAATATGGTGTTTATATTTGGGTATCAAATGGTAAATGACTCTGGTTAAAATGGCATCTTTCTTCAGAGACATTTGGCCATGGCCTCCAGTGACAGTAAATAAATCCAACTTGATTAGGAACGACAGGCATTTGATACAGTTCAAGGGAACAGCTGTGATAAAGTTATATAAAAAGACTTCAGAATAAATATGTCTAAATACTCAAAATATATAAAACAAATATTTCCATGTGTGAATGTGATCAGGTCATTATTAAGAGGAAAAGTCAGATGTCCTTATAAAATAAGTAAATGCATACATGCAAGTATAAGATACTATGGATAGAACAATAAATTCAATCCTACTCTAAAGAAACTTTCTGTATAATCATGAAAACAAAATACAATTATTTTGCTCTTCTCATTTGAGAAAGACTGTTAATACAAATTGAAATAGGTAAATAAGATGAAAGAAGTAAGAATATAGAATTTTGTAATAAGGAAGCAATAAATGCTTCCTAGAAGAATTTGGCAAGGCTTCATGGGAAGACCTTGAGCAAAGGCATAATCACATTCTTTACTTATTTACCCAGGTATTATTGTCCATATTTTTAATAATGAGAAAACTGCCATGACATGCTTGCTATCTAAGCTCTTAAGAGCAGGCCCATATTATATATATATATATATTTTTTTTTTTTTTAACATCATTATTAGAGTATAATTGCTTTACAATGGTGTGTCAGTTTCTGCTTTATAACAAAGTGAATCAGTTATATATATATACATATGTTCCCATATCTCTTCCCTCTTGCATCTCCCTCCCTCCCACCCTCCCTATCCCACCCCTCTAGGAGGTCACAAAGCACCGAGCTGATCTCCCTGTGCAGAGCCCATATTTAATCAGTATTTGCCTGAACTTTATTTTCTTTCCATTAGAGGAAGCTGCTTTGAGGTCTCTGAAAAATAAACCAAAGGCCAGGTGTAAAGCTTTGGGGGCAGACGAGGGTTAACTAGAAACGTAAGATCGTACACAGTCAGCAGACCACATATGACTATTAATAAATAACTAAAAAAAGACTCCCAGAATGAGGAAAGTGTAAGCAACACTGAGGAAAAGTATAACAGCTATGATTTTAATAATATGTAGATTATAGTGTATTTCTTTTTCTTTAGAGAGCTATTTTATTTGTATCACATGCTTCCAAATAGAATTTAAGGACAGAATAGTTCTGCCTTTATTAATTTAATAATTTAACCTAGTGTTTAACTTCTCATCAAACATTTAAACCAAACAAGGGGAGCTATCTAAACGAAGATGTAATCTTCTATGAGGAAAATAAGAATGAGGAGGAGGATTAGGAAAAAAAACCCAAAAAACTAAAAGGAACTAGTAGGAAATTAGCAACTACTATTTAAGGAAGTTTGAGAGAAACATTTGGGACTCCTCAGAAAACAATTTAATTGCGATCTTGATGAAGCAATTACAATCTAAGTGTTGTATGTGGCTTAAATTCTTAGTAGAGTGTTTATAGAAATAAATTGAACTGAATTTACTTTCATTTAGTTATCTGCCACCAGACCAAAAAAAAAAAAAAATTAAAAAACAAACACTAGCAAAGAGTGAAGAGTAAAGAGATTTTGATCTATTATTAGTACCTGGACAAAATATTTCCTACCTTGATCTGAGTTATTACTCTTAACATTTTTATTGCTTAAAAAATGAGATGTAATATTTTTAAAGCACTCTGTATCATCAAGTACTTTTTTTACAAAATGTGTTTGAGAATTGGGACAGGGTCAAAGTTAGCTTTTCCATTAACTGTGAGAAAGCTATTAGGCAAATTAAAAGAAACAATTTTAAGGGGAGTGTTTACCTAATGAAGAGAACAAAACTTTAAGGCATTTCTGAAAGCTCATTTTCAGAAAAATAATAAAATTGTTCTATGTCGAGTGGTCTGCACAGATTAAGTTAATGCATTAATTTTTGATTTCCATTGAATTGTTAAAACAGGTTTCTTATCAGCAGTCCCTGTGCATACTTCTATGAACTATAGATTTGTATCATATATCTATCCTAAGCATCTTTTTTAAATTTGAATTTCATCTACTCACCAAGTAAGTATAACATGACTCAAACACAATATGTACCTAAAAGTTTTACTCATTTAAACTGGTAAGTTGGGCCAAATTAGACAGTTTATATTATATTGTGATTTTTGCTGAAACGCGGCCTCTGTACACCAGCACCGAATTGAATCTCCAAGACAGATTTTTGGGTGAAGTAGAAAAGAATAGCTTTATTGCAGGGAGCCAAGCAAGGAGTACAGGGCAACCAGTGCTTAAAAGACCCAAACTCCCGGAAGGCTTTCAGGGGAAGGTTTTTAAAGACAGGGTGAGGGAATGGGGTTGCGGAGTGTGTGATTAGCTCTTGGACGTTTTTCTGATTGGTTGGTGGTGAGGTAATTGGGAGTCAGCATTATCAACCCTCTGGTTCCAACCAGTCTGGGGTCTAACGTGCTTGTGGGCAGCATGCAGTTAAATTCTTCCACCTGCTGGGGGTTTCAGTATCTGCAAAACAGCTTAAAGGACATGGCTCAGAAGATCCTTGACTTTGTTTATTGGCCAAAGTATTATTATTATTTTGTCTTGCTTGACTGTTTTCCTTTCTTTCTGTATTTTCTCACTTCTCTAATTAAATTTATTCTTTGAGTAAAGTGTTTCTACAGACAAAAGGCAGCTGGAGGACATGGGTGGGAGTCTATCTTGGGAAATCCTCATAGGGTCGTGCTTCGTTATGTGATTAGTTGCAATTAAGATATCAGTCTACCCTTAGATTGAATGTGGACTGTAGCAAACCCAAAGTAAACCAGTCATGGCTAACTCTGGGATGGTGATTCTCCTGAAACTGATCTAGACACTTTATAACTGGGTCATGTCATCTCTGAAAATATCCAGGAAATGTAGGAGTGTTTTCATTGCCAGTTCATTGATGGCCACATCTTATCTATGTCTCCTAATTGCTATAGCGGGCAAAATACCAGAGTAGAAAATGGCTATTGTCTAATGTTTATCATTCAGTCAGGCACAGGGATCAGCCAGTAACACAAAGGTAGGACCTTAGGAAAATG
The DNA here is from genome assembly GCF_949987535.1 of Balaenoptera acutorostrata. Lineage (NCBI taxonomy): Eukaryota > Metazoa > Chordata > Mammalia > Artiodactyla > Balaenopteridae > Balaenoptera > Balaenoptera acutorostrata. The sequence goes on along the minus strand of NC_080065.1, from coordinate 21,312,550 downwards.
CCAGGACCTAGTGTTAAGAGTCTAACCGGCTATGGGAAGATGCTGAAGATGTTTTACTGAGTAGAAAATGTTCAGATAAGAAGGCAGTAAGCTTTCTAAGAGGATAACATCCAGAGGAAGGGGTATCAAACATCACAAGGTGATGGAGATAAAAACTAGATGCCAGAAAATAGTGAATGAGAACCAAAGCACCATTGTAAGAAATAAGGCCTGGCTATTGTGCCCATGGTTTGTACTTCCGGTGTTTGGGGTTGGGGGGCTTCGTAGTTCAGGTGTTTTAAATTTGAAGGCTACATATGTGACAACTTTGTTCTAGAACAAAGCATACATTTGTGTGATAGGAAGAGGTTTTTTAAATTGAAAAATAATACAAAATAATCAATAATGTGGAAAGAGAGAGGGAGGTAAGGATATGTACACACACGTACATACATGTACACACCCCACATGAATGATTCCATACCTAGGTACATATATCTTATCTCATTTTGTCTATACCACATTTACTTTTATATTGCTAGGTAGGTATTATTTTCCCAAATTTTACAGAAGACAAGGAGAACAGGCATTAGGGAGAAAGATTCCTAACCTAACTGCACAAGGTAAGTGAAGGAACCGGTATATCACCCTAGTTGTTTCTCCAAAGAGTTCATGTTCTTAATTCTATACCTATTTCTTTGCCTCTCAGGGGTGGTTGATTTATGGAATGCAAACTCTATATGTCAGTGTTAGACTGAAATGACTAAATAAATGAAATTTGCTTACTCACCTTCTAAGATATTGGATTTTGGTTGATAGATAGATAGAAAGATAAAACAGAGATAGGCACATTATTTTATGTATGCAATAAGTAAGTTCTTGAATTTTTAAACACATTACCAGATAGACCTAAATTTAAAATGAACTGTGGGTGTGTAATGGTTCATTGTACATAGATTCTGTTTGACTCAGCTTTCTAAACTGTAAAATATGCTGTAAGAATTAACTAGAAGTAAAGTGATCAATTGTCCCAGTTTTTTCTGGGACCAAGGAGTTTTTAGGATCCCAGGATATTCAGCACTAGTACTGAGAAAGTCCTCAGCAAACCAGAAAGATTGTGTTGTCCTAAATAAGACATTCCTAAAACCCTAAATAGGGTTTGAAGTAGAAATATTTAACTATTATATAGGTAGTAAGAATAGGATCTGTGCATTGATTCAATATAGTGTTTAAGTTGCAGATGCTATGTGCAAATAACATCCCAGGTCCCTGGCAACACAGAGATGAATAAAGTGGCCTCAAGTAATTTAAAGGGCCTTGAGTAAGGAAGACAATCATGGGCACAAAATGTATATGATCTGTCTTATGTTTGCCAAAATCTGCAAAACAATTGAGTGCTAGGAGCATCAGAAAAGGACCTGTTCATTGCAGAGATTTGCAACAATGCAAATACGTGCAGAAGAGCTTTAAATAATATCATGCAGTTTAATTGGAGTAAATGAGAAAAGAAGAAAGGAATTCCAAAAACTGATGGAGGTTCTACTTAAGGAATGGCAGCGTGAGAAGCTCTGCAGACATGCTCCCAGTGAAACAGCATAAATGGTGAAAATTATTTTTAAAAAATTACAATCATATACGGTCTCTGGAAAATTTCCTAAGAGCATATAGCAAATGAAGAAACATTTATTCAAGAAGATCTATTAAAACACGATAAGAACATCCAGAGACTGTGGCACTTGACCCCAGACCTATTTCTTCCCTTCCACTCCCATCTCCCAGCTCAGCCTGATAGAGAATTCTCTCTGGACTCTGCATGGAATGGCTGAGAAAACAGGGCTCCTCTCTCCTCAGCTCTCAATCATGGGATATAGTATCTTACCAGGAGGGGCAGGATGCCAGCGTTTCTCATCTTCTCCAACTCTTGAGTTTTCAGAAGCGGCCTGGTGAGTGTGGTTGAGATTGGCAGTTTGTTTCCTCCACTCGCTCCACTCCTCTCACAGGGCAGAGGCCCTACCGCAGGCAGGCTGATAATATGGGGCCCAATCACTTGTCTCATGTTGCTTGTTCCACTCCCAGAGAGTCAAAATGAGAAGACCATCACGCCGCCGGCAGCAGGGACGCAGAGAATTTCCCAGGGTAAGAGAGCCCGTAGGATTGGAGAACTTTAGCTCTTCCCAAAATATGTTCCTTTATTTTTTTCAGTTTTAAGAGACATAAAATAATAAAAGTACTAATTAACAATGTTTTATTGTATTTTTTACTGTATCAGTGTACTATAGATAACAATATATGTATTACATATATGTATAGATATATAATAGCACATGGCTACCTAGGAGTAACATTTCTATATTTTATTAGAATTAAGTTAATATAAATTTGAATCTAAGTTAAGCTGCATATGGTAACATCTAGAGCAGATAATAAGAAAATAACTCAAAAATGTGGTATAACATTATTAAAAGAATTAACATTCCACTAGAAAATATACACTTCATGAGAAAGAAAGTAGCAGAGGAGAAATCCAGAAACCTTGCACCATCACAATTTTTATCCTATAGAAGTGAAATTTCCAGATAATTGGAGCTTATCCCAATTAATGAATTAAATGAAAAAGTTTTGAACTAATAAGTTTAAAATGTTTTAAAACCTACCACCTATTGCACAACTTGAATATATGAAAATGATTGAATTGTTCATTTTAAATTGGGAAATTGTATAGTATGTGAATGAAGCTATTATTAAAAATAAGGCTTAGGAAAAAAGTAAGCGTATGTTTGAAAAGTGAGGCTTTATTGCAGAGCTCAGAGTAGGATATGTTAAGGTTAGAACAGAGTGCTAATACGAAACAAAAATTAGAAAGTATTATGTATTATACATATTTGTATTATACAAATATCGTATATTAACGCATGTATATGGAACCTAGAAAAATGGTACAGATGAACCGGGTTGCAGGGCAGAAGTTGAGACACAGATGTAGAGAACAAACGTATGGACACCAAGGGGGGAAAACTGCGGTGGGGTAGGGATGGTGGTGTGCTGAATTGGGCGATTGGGATTGACATGTATACAGTGATGAGTATAAAATTGATGACTGATTAAAAAAAAAAAGTATTATGTTCCATGCAAAGTAAGAGAAATAGATTTCATTCTATATGGAAAATAGTAATAGAATCTCAGCATTGCAAGGTACATTCAGACTCTCCAATCATGCTTAAATTTGTTCTACACCAAATTGTAGATACAAATTGTTGTATCTGCACCAAATATTTCGACGTCAATATTTGACTACTCCTGGTGCTTAATGGTTTTCTGAGGAAACCCATTATGACCCTGTGCAGCTCTGACATCAAAAAGTCTTTGATATACTTATCCAAAATCTTAATTTCTATGGATTCCATTTTCCTGTCCTATCTGTATCCCACTGAAACATAACAAGTAAATCTAACACCTGCTTCACATGAGTGTCCTGATCAAATTAAAGGTGGCTAGCACGTTTTATGTCTTCTTTCCTTCAGCCTGCATAGCCTTAATTATTTCAACTACTCACAACTCATTGAATCAAATATCTTTCCAGCTTCTTATCTTTGTCTCTTGGCAAGATTCTGGTCTACAGGAAATGCTTACAGCCTTGTTCCCTTCAAATACATCTACCCTGTGCCTTAAAAGTGATGAACTCTTAACCCATACCCTAATTACACCTTTCGAAGTGTTCATTACCCACAAGATCATGTCCCACCTCCTTAATAGAATTTACGAGACCCTCCTTGACCTAAATCACTTATCTTTTTTCATGTTATTGTGCCTTTCAGATATTTTCCCATATTTCCCAACAGCTTATAGTTTCCCACACAAACTCTATGGTTTTGCTACTGCTGTTGCAGCTTCCTGAAATACCTTTCCTCCTCTCCTCACTTTGTCTGCCTCTCTCTTCTCGTGAATAATTCCTTTATAGCCTTCTAATGTCAGCCAAACACCGTGTGCAGGAAGGTTTGCCTGAATCAATAGGTGTTGAACCAGGCATAAGCATCTTTTCTTTGCACTCCTGTAGTGTCTTTTCTGTCTTTCTACCAGGCATAAAAATCATCTGTTTATCTGTGTTCCCCCAACTAGACTCTTTATCAGTGGGCATCTTACTTTACTACTTTTTATTTGTTTCAACCCTAGTACAATGTCTAGTGCATAGTGGGCACTCCGTAAATATTTAGTGAATGCTACAATTAAACACCAACCATTGTTAGTCTACACCAACAATTCTTTAGAAATGCTATAGTCACGAAGAAGGTTCAGTAACAATTTGCTTCTTAAATTAGCCATGTGCTCAAGTTGAATAAAGGTGCTGAAAAGGGGTATTGTGAGAAGATGCTTTTTTGTTCAGAAAAGGACATCAGGCAATAGAGCGAATTAAGCTCATTATATCTTGTACTCCTTGAGTTTTAAATGTGCCTTAAGTTCATTTATAATTTTTGAGAGCATTTCTATGAGATAACATGCTACATTGAACTCATAAGGCATGCATTATCATAAATCAACAACAGAAATATCAGAGGCAGATAAAAACCTTGGTTCATACTCTGATCTTATCAGTTACTAACAAATATTGACAAGTTATAAATCTCACCTATAAAGGCAAACTAGTTTTGATCTAGCGCCAAAATGATATGCAAACTGCTCCAGTTTTAGGTAACCAGTTTGTCAAAATTATAACTTGCAATTTTGAAACACATGTCTTAACTAACTTTTCATGACGGCCTGGGGATTTAGATGTGCTGACTACTATGATGTCATCTGTTTCAGCCACTGTTTGTAAGGACTTCACCTTGATTCCCTGGCCAGAAAAATGGTGATAAACATATTGTGCATTCAGTCTTTTGATTAGCAGAGCCCTTTTCCACTTAAAAATGATCCATTTAAAATTGGTAAGACTATCTTATGATAATTATATGGAAAACATTGATGACCTAGTTCAAATATCAGCTCTAAAACTTTCTGACTTTGTGAACTTCAGCATATGTTTTGTTACTCATATGTAAAATGGGGAGATTAATAATACTCATTTTTTAAGGTTGTTCTGGGAATTTGTTAACATATATAAATATTTAGAACAATACCTGGCATGTGGAAAGATTTCAAAATGTCCATTAATATGATGATTGAAAATATGTTTGAAAATAATTTTACATATATCACTCTATATGTCCACTGTTACATAAAGGTTTATACAAATGCAATGTGTCTTTTATTCATTTTCTTGCATTTCATAGTCCAGCTGCTTCACATAAAGAAGGAAACGTCTGTTACTATCAGGAAGGTTGGCTAATACAGAAGATAAAGAGACATTATTAGCCAAGGTCACTGATTTTTGGTTTATTTTTTAAGAAAGTTGTCCTGATATTTAGAGTAATAAAACAACCATGGCCCTTTTATATGTGTTTGAGGGAAATATTTCTGTACAATTATCCCATTGTCAGTTAAAACTTTTCCCCTTAGTTTCCCTAACATGTTTTTTGTTTTGTTTTTTTTTTTTTCTGTCCATGGAAACGAAGACTCTACCTGTGTTCTGACCTCAGTTCTTTGTAGCTATTTCCAGATGCCTCCCCCACCCCCAGCTCTTCCCACAGTCACCATTAAGGAATCTTTTACTGCTTGAAAAACTTTTAATATTCAGCAGGTTAAGGAAATCCATGGTCAGCTTTAGAATTTTAGTCTCTGCCGAGCTTTCAAGGTGTCAAGGCCCTAAAATAATACGAACAGCAGGAGTACTAAATCTTTCATTATTTCCAGTTTTCCCTTGAGCATACTGACTTTGCAATAAAGAAGCTGTCATTTATACTCTTCTTTATTGCAAGGTAGGTAATAGCTACAGGAAGAAAAATAAGGAACTGTGTCAAGTTAGCCTGACTGCCATCATGATTAATGTGTAATCATTGCACATTTGCATCTACTCTTTTTTATATACAGGTACTTCATAGATTGGAAGAGTGATGGAGACAGCTACTTTACAATAGATGCAACTGAAGGAACCATCGCTACTAGTGAATTACTAGACAGAGAAAGCACCGCACAGTATAATTTCTCCATAATTGCGAGTAAAGTTAGTAAGTATGGCGTGGACGGAATCAATGTTATACTGCAATTCTTTGGATTTCACACTCTTAAATGAGTCCCTGCTGAGGTGTTTTCATTTTTGGACTGACAGCCAAGTGGTCTCTTGGGGAAACTCAGAAACCTGCTCCTTTTCCTCATAGCATTAAGTCCAGAAAAATTGTGACAGCTGCCAATGAGCCCTGTTTGCAGGACTGCATGAGTATCTAGCAGTGCATTTCATGGTGAGAGCTCATCCTTTTCCACCCTGCAGGAGGAAATAACCATCACATGAAATCATCTTTTCTGAAATATTTTCTGAAATTGAAGAGAGCATTTTTAAATTCACCCCTCTTCTTTCTCTCTCCTTTCATTAAAATGTATTTTGTTATGAACATCATTGTGAAATATACAGGAGTTTTAAGTGCAATTCTTCAAGTGCAATTCTTCACTCAGAATCTATAGGATCGTTAGCAATTACTCCTTGTGTTGGTTTCTGCTTGGTCCAGAAGAGAATCCTTTACACTGAGAATGATTATAGGTCTTATGTGTTTGGCTGGACAATTCAGGATATTATCACAACTTCCAAAGGTAACAGATGAGGGTGGGAGTGGAGACCTTGGCTAGCAACATACTTGTCTGTAACAGAAGTGCATCGTACAAGTCCTTCTGCTTGGGTTCTCTTGAAAGATTTGAGGAAATCCCTTCTGAGTATCTTTCATTCTGTTTTCCTCCTATTTTCTTTCGTGCATCCGGTACAAGTACTCTGACAGCTAATGTCAACTTTCAGTGCAGGGAGAAGCTAACCGTGAACATTTCTGTTGAGGGGTTTTGGGTCAGTCTCAACTCAGTGGGTGTAAATGGGAAACAGTTTTGTTAATCTTCAAAAACTTCTTCCAAACATGCATAATCAGACACCTATTCCCGGGCCTTAATGATGCCTTTAGCTGATTTCATTACTTTTACGTTATTCTGATTATTAAAGGTAAATTTAGCATAAAAGAACATGCAGCTTCTGTCTTGTTTGTTGGACTACTTCTCTGTTATGTTAGAAGACGACTGCTCTGAGGCTGCCATACTAGAGAGGTCACATGTTGGTGGTCAGGTTGACAATCCCAGCTCAGCTCAGCCTTCTAACCATACCTGTCAGAGTGCTAGATATGTAAGTAAAACCATCTTGCAACCTCTAGCCAGGCTGCTTGCTAGCTGCATACCACAATGTAACCTCCGTCATTACCATGTGAAATGGAATATATACTCAGCCAAATCTTGCCCAGATTCTGATGCACAAAATTGGGAGAAATACTAAAATTGTAATTATTTCAAGCAACTATATTTTTGTGGTCATTTGTTGTTGTACAACAATAGATAACTGAAGAACTCAATGACACCATAAGTTGGAACTTTGATTCCTTGGTAGTGGGGGTAAAGATTCTCCAGCTGGAGTAGAAAGGAGAGAGAGAGAAATAAAAATGATATATATCTCTCTTTTAAAGATTTTTTTTTGAAATATAGTTGATTTGCCATGTTGTGATCATTTAAGATGTACAGCAAAATGATTCAATTATACATGTATATGTACAAATATATACTCTTTTTTTTACATTCTCTTCCATTGTAGGTTATTACAAGATGTTGAGTATAATTCCCTGTGCTATACAGTAGGTCCTTGTTGGTTATCTGTTTTATATATAGTAGCGTGTATATTTTAATCCTAAACTCCTAATTTATCCCTTCACCCTCTTTCCCCTTTGGTAACCATAAGTTTGTTTTCTATGTCTGTGAGTCTATTTCTGTCTTGTAAATAAGTTCATTTGTATAATTTTTTTAGATCCCACATATAAGTGATATCTCATATTTGTCTTTCTCTCTCTGACTTAGTTTACTTAATTTGATAATCTCTAGATCCATCCATGTTGCTGCAAATGGCATTATTTCACATAAATCTCTCTTATCTGCCCCCCAGAGAGTGCTCCCCTGGTTGCCACTGCTTCTAGGATTAAAATTGACTGGCTAAATGGACTGCCCAAATACTAACTCTCTTCATGCGATTTTTGAGTTATTTGGTATTGGGGTCTCTGAGCATCCCATTTGCCCATGAACTTGATATGGGTACCCAGTGGTAGACCTTACAGCTTCTTAATTCCAGGTCCCCTTGTGTAGCAGACGGCTTTCTTGTAGACCTTACAGCTTCTTAAATTCCAGGTCCCCTTGTGTAGCAGATGGCTTTCTTGGGTGAATTAATAGCATGATTGCTCAACTCCAGCTTTCTGTTTTGTCCACTTGACCCTGAGGAAATACACACATCCTGGTCATGCTGAACAGGTACATTACAGCCTGCCCCTCTACCATATGCTTTCTCTGTCATGCTGAAAGGAGTTTCAAATCTGCCCTCCTTGCTCTGTTAGGCTCTGAGAGCTGATCATCCAGTCAGCTGCCTGAGAAGACATTCTATTAGGAGAACAGAACCAAATGCCAGTCCCCCAGTTCTCTTTAACTTGTTTTCCTGAAGTTTCCTTTCATGCTAGGCATCTTTCTTCTCTCCCATATCACATCCTCTTACAGTTACATGTGTTATTCATCATTCTTTTCATGCTTTCAGTTATTTCAACTTTGAATGATTTCCTTCATCCATAACACTGAGGAAAGCTTAACTATAATATAGTTAGAAAATAAACTTTAGTATTCTAAGATCTTTGACAAATAGAGTACAAATGAGATGTCTAAGTTATGGATTATAAGACCTCTATCGACTATATTATAGTCACTCTCAATGGCTTGGATATAGTAAATGATAACTGACCAGAGGTAGCCTATTCAAAAAACTTCTATTTATCAAAAATATATTTTCCACAGTAGAATATTTTTCATTAGAAAACTATCTTGTGCGACCTACCCTTTCTATTAATGCACATGCAAAACATGTGCATATTTTTAGAAGGAGGAGTATTAGGTCCAGTACCTTAACTCAAGATGAAAGTCTGCAGCTAGTTCTTCACTCACCTGTACTGTAACTCTAAAAGGTCTCTTTCTCCCCAGCGGCTACTATAGCTACCAAAACCATCATCATGGTGTGAGGGCACCCATCATAGCAGGTCTGGTACCTGCAGTCAGAGCCTGAGCTCCAACCACTTGGAAAATGGAAGAGGAGTATACATCCATACTGTGCAAACGAGTGTCATTGTTCCTTAAAAGCTTAGATTTTTCAAACTTAGAAAACTGTATTTTGTTAATTATTAATAGAATTAAGGCACATGCTGGCTCCTCTCTGACCTGCTGGATGTAGTTTTTACTTAAATCCAAATTAGGAAACCCCATTGTGTGGATTCTCATAAGTTATGTTGGCTCTCACTTGGACATATGCAGAACTGAGACTTAGACTCATAATCCATACATACACACAATGTGAAAGGGCTGCCAAGCTAATATTTCTAAAATATCTACCCTTCGTCCATTCCACTGTCTATTCAAAGACTACTGTGTGGAATTTAGAACCCTCAAGGAAGTCTGGTGAGATGAACACTATACACCTCCATGAAAAAGAAAGAGGCTAAGTATATATCACATGGTCATTAAAGATTCTGCAATAAGAATAGATTGTTGTGGGCCTTACTTTGTTTGAGTTCACAGAGTTTGAAAGTAAACTTTATTTATATTTTAATACATAAGGCTGCTTTCAATGATCAAATTAGCCAGCCTCAGCAGGAAACTCTCATTATGGTGAATGACTGAGAAATAAATAGCCCACACTTGCCCTGCCAAGTGGAACAAAATTGTCTAAGTGTACCTTACTGCAGATTGAACTAGCATATGTTTTGGCCCTGACCCTTCTATAAAAACTCTCAGATGCAATGAAATGGTACAATGATTGAACAACTTCCAATTAATTAAAAAGCAGTCATTAATCAGAGTTACTATAGTCCAAGGTCCAAATAGTTTTATTAGACTACTAATAATTATTTTATGCATTATTGCTTTGCTGTTTTTATACTAATCTTGAGAATTAAAAAAACGCAAGCCTCCAAAAATCACTTCATTCAAATTATCAGAAACTTCCAACAGGCAAATGTTTCTAATTTTTTTTTGGTTTTTGTTTTGGTGTTATTATAACACATATCATTAGGCAAAGATAACTACATTAAAGCCTTAGAACTTTTATATAATTATAAAATAAATGGATAATACCAAAGACAATTCTTCTTTTCTTGGTCATGTTAATTATCCAGATGGCAATAGATTGTTTCTATTGTGGAAGAGTTCAAAAATCAGTGATAGACTTACTGCGTGCTATATTTGGGGAAAATGTTATGTTTAAGTATACCATTATGAGTTGGGATTAAATTGTTGAGTAATTTTTAAGGTTATTTGGCATTAGAGCTACTTTGCTTTAACTTTTTTTGCTTCAACATAATGTAAGTAGTATCATCTTCATATATACAGAAAATCAAACTGAGATTATTGTCCATAATTTAGGCTCAACATAACTTCATCTAATTTTTTATAAATTGTATAGAACATTATATACATGCAAAGTATTAATGGTTGTGGGTTAAAACTAAGACTGAAGTCTGTTCTTAAGGACAGTTTAGGAATAGAAACTGACCCCCAAAATTATTTTAGTTAGTTATAACTATGCAAATTATGCTGAATTCCAGGGACTTCAGACTTAAGTGCACTCTCATATAGCCTCCAAGGGAAAGTTGCAAAAGGTTTATACTGACCAAACTGTGGTCATTAAGTAATGAAGGATTTAAACAAAAGTAAATAGGTTTTTTGGTAGAATTTTTTAAAGGGTTTCTTCTGCCTGTGTGCCAAATAGTTAGCCATGAAATGGTGTTCTCAGACCAAATGAGAAGAAAGTACCTAATGTTTCTGTAATAATTGTAAGTGATAATATTATAAATTAGTAAACCAAACTATTACAGTAGCTTTATATACATTCGCTCAATTTATTACTGTCCACATTGTAAGAGTGAAGAAATAGAGGCTAAGATTTATTTCCATTTGCCACACAGCAAATGATGACCAAGCTAAGACGGGAGCCCAGGACTCACACTCCAAAACACAATTTCACAGGAACACATATTCACCTCCTTATGCTTCATTTTTAAATAAGTTAATAGTAAAATTAGTCAAGGTGATTTTTACATACATAAATAATTAAAGTAAACTATAGTAAAAAATTTTATGTACATTTGCGTTGTACATATAATTAAGCTGAAATTATTGTTAGCCTTGGCATCTATCTATGTATCATCTATCTATCTACCTATCTATCTATCATCTATCTGTCTATCATCTGTCTGTCTATCTATCTATCTATCTATCTATATATCCACCTACATTTAAGCTCGTTGGACTGCTTGCCTATTAGAAATCTATAGTGCATTTGCATTTTAGAAACAAAATACAGACTCAAAGTATGAGAATAGGGAAATATGTGTGCAATATTATGTGTGTGCCAGGGTTGTAGGTAGGTAGATTGCTATCTCTATCCAATAAGTGTTAATTACTAGATAAGACTCAAGCTACAAGAGTTCCTAATGATTTTATTGTGAAGGATCCTTTCTGATAACTTCCCTGTATATGGAAAGATTCTTCCCTACCTACACTGCATGGCCTCCTCCCTGCTGGCTGCCCTTAGTGGCAATGCCTTTGCCAGTGCCAAGGACATAAAGAAGATCCTGGACCGTGTGGGCATCAAGGAGGTGGGTGACAACCTGGCTCAGCAAGGTCACCAGTGAGCTGAAAGGAAAAAACCCTGAAGACATCAGTCACTGCTCAGGGTATCAGCCATCTGGCCAGCGCGCCCACCTCTGGAGGGCAGGTCTGCAGCTCCTGCTGCTGCTTCAGCCTTGGCGTCAGCAGAGAAAAAAGACAGGAAGAAGAAGGCGTTGGAGGAGTCAGATGACTCCCTGGGTTTATCTTGTTGAAGAAGAGTTCTGCTCCCCTGCAAAAGTGATAAGATGTCATTTCTGACATCAGTGGTATCACCGATCCCCCATTCTGTTTAGTAGAAGCAAGTCACTAGATCCAGACCACACTTAAGGGCAAAGAATTACATGGAGGTGACTCATGTGGGTATCAGGGAGTGGGGGTTCTTGGGAGCCATTTTAGAAAGTTGCCTACCTGATGTGTTTCATGGCAACTAGACGAGTCTCTCTAAAAGTGAAGAAAGTTTAGAGACCATATTACTTAACCACTAGGCCTGAAAATTTTGTGAGAAAGACAACAATCTGGTTGAATTCATAAGTATGCAACCAAAATACAAAGTGCTGTAAGAGAGAAAATAATTAAAATAATTATTTTTGAAGGCATAAGCATAGTATGTCACACAGGAATTATCATTTGAGCTGAGTCTTTAAAAGATGAAGAAGATATTGAAAAGGAGGAAAGGAGGGTATTCTAGGTTGAGGAAACATCTTAAGCAAAGGCAGAGAGGTATTAAAGCTCATGTCAAGATGAGAAATTACAAGTAAGGTGGTACAATTGGTGCCCAGAATGTGTAGGGAAGGGTAAAGAAAATGCATTCAGAAAGGGAGCCTGAGATCTCCTCTTTATTCTCATATAGAATACAGTATTGTTAGGTACAGTCACCATACTGTACAGTACATCCCTAGGACATTTATTTTATAACTGGAAGTCTGTACACTTTGATCACATTTATTTTTTGCACAGCTCGCACCCCTGCTTCAGGCAACCATTTCAAGATCGATACAAATATCATCATTGTGTTGTACACCTAAATTAATATAATGTTTTATGTCAATTATATCTCCATTTTTAAGAAATAAAGAAAAGAAAGGAAGCCTGAGGCCTTATCAAACAGAGTCTTAAATACCACATGGAGAAATTACAAAGTTTTTTAAGTGGGTTTTTGAACCCATCCTCATTTCTGCTATTTCTACTATATGTCCCTAGCTCAACATATGTCCAAAGAGACATATATCACTTCTCCAACTTTCCCCATCTGGTGAGTCTGCAAGGTAGTTATGCAAGGGGCCTGCATCCCTGTAAACCAGCACTGGCTGGGTTACATTGTATCCATCTGGGTGACCGAGGTTAACCTCATCAGGATCAAGAGACAAGGGTGAGTCTGGATTCTCTGCAGTGTTTGAGCCGTAGACATTTCTTTCTAATTTGGCCAGTCTTTTTTCAAAAGGGCACTGTAAGTCATATGCACATTTATTGAGAATAGGCATGCCGGTTGGCCCTTTCTTTTTTACTACTGTTCTTCAACTTCTTAATTGTTACCTGAATCAGAATCACCTGGGACAGTATTCCTGGACCCCATTCAAGACATAACTGAATCAGAATTTCTGGGATTACTGCCAAGAAATCTCCATTTTAAACAAGATACCTAGGTCATCTAATGGATACTGATGTTGGAACCAGTGTGCTAAATTCTCTAAATATTAGCATGGATTTGTGGAAATAAAACAGCTTAATGTTACTATGAAGACATGTACACACCCAGAGAGTGTAGTTGACTTCTGAGGACTAAATAAAACCTTTGGTTTCAATTCTGGATTGAAGCCATTATTTTTTCCTATTTTTTCTCAAATAATTGCCTTTCTCTTACACTTCATGAATACGTTACTTTGCATGTATGAGGCTAGGTAGTTTATCTACCATTTAATATTTCCCTTTTTTTTCCCTGAATAGCTATATGAAACTATCAATATTTTGTATTCTCAAAGAAAGGTAACTTTGATTTATACTAGTATTGGCAACATTTTACTAGTACTTGTAATACAGAAAAGTAATACATACTTTGAAGAAAGAATAACTTATAAATATTCAACCATTTCATAAAGCCTTCAATGTGTTGTATACATGGAAATAATAATCGTTAACACCACTATACTCATGGGCTTAATTTAGAAATGATACCATTTTTCTCACTATTGTATGATGTGTAAATATAATAGAATCCAAGTTTGTTGTTATAGTTTATATTTTATTTTAAACTTTCAACTGCTTATGGGTACACTATCATAATCAAACTATTTAGGAGTAGTATAAACCAGTAAAATTGCTCTATCAAAATCACATAGAAAACAATGTCAGGCTTTTTTTTTTGTTCCTTAATTAGTATCTGATTTTTCTCCAGAAATTAAAACCACTTGATGAGCTTCTCACCTAATGGTTGAAATTTGGATAAAAATTATATTTTAGATATGTACAGAAAATTTTAGTATCACATATCAAAATTGGAATTCAAAAAGAAGAAATATTTTTACATTGAAAATGTTATTTTATTGACATCATGGACTGTATTGTATTTCATCTATTTGTATAGGGATCCTCTCAGGTGTGAACTTCTTAGTATCAGGGACTTTATCTTATACCTCTTTGATGCCTATGGTTTATTATACTCTCTGGAACACATAGATATGTACATAGTTAATGAATAAATTGTGAGTAGCTTGATAAGCATCCCATCCTGCTGATTTGGGCCTTGGAGTTCCTGGTAAGTTGCCTCTTCTCAGCCCCTGTGCTCACCCGGTATATGTGGGGTATGATGTAGCTGGAATGGACTGGACGCTGGAACAGGCTTAATGAAGTCCAGAGGGAAGAGCTGTCAGCCCTTCTGCTAAGGCACCAGCACCCCAGGCAGTGGGCCTGCGTGCAGGGGAGCAGGATGTCGAAGACCCACGCGGCCTCTGTCTTGACCGCACCTTGTCCGTGCAGATGCCACCGGCAACGCCCCGGCTCTCCTGCTCCCTCTCAAGGTCCAGGCTTTGAAGTGGGGTCAGGAGCTCCCAGGCAGGGACTGACTTGGGCTGAGACTCCTGGGAGTAGCTGTGATCTCCATCTGCCGATGATGGGGAAAGGGACTTCCAGAAACTGCCAGCAACCTCCTTGGACTTGCTAGTCAGTCCCCCCAGGCCAGGCTCCGTGTGCCAGAAGACCCCAACCCAGTCCCAACCCACAGCCACAGAAGGCAGGTAGGTGGTGTCAGAGGCCCTGCGAGTCAGGACAGGGTGACATGTGGTTCCAAAGGGCGGTGACGCCATTCCAGGAGGCCTGGGGACTGTGGGAGCTGTTAGCTGCATCAGCCTCCTTGGAAGTAGAAGCCTTGCTGGAAGTGCAGACCTGGAAGCAAGTGGGAGCTCCACCCCCAGCAACAGGCCCCTGGGGCAAAGTTCCTGCGTGGCCCCTGGCAATGAATGCTGTTCCCGGCACAACGGCCGACGTGCCCCGCGGAGCCCATCGCAGCCGCAGCCCCATGGTTGGAATCCTTCTTTCCTTTTAATATACATTTTAATATTTCTTATTACCAGGGATTAGTTATCTATTGCTGCATTACAAATTACAATGGAGTTTCTTTGGGTCAGGAATTCTTTTTTTCTTTTTTAATAAATTTATTTATTTTATTTTTATTTATTTCTGGCTGCGTTGGGTCTTTGTTGCTGCGCGTGGGATTTCTCTAGTTGTGGCGAGCGGGGGCTACCCTTCGTTGCGGTGCACAGGCTTCTCATTGTAGTGGCTTCTCTTGTTGCGGAGCACGGGCTCTAGGGCACGCGGGCTTCAGTAGTTGTGGCACACAGGCTCAGTAGTTTTGGCTTGCGGGCTATAGAGCGCAGGCTCAGTAGTTGCGGCTCACAGGCTTAGTTGCTCCGCAGCATGTGAGATCTTCCCGGACCCAGTCTGGAACCCATGTCCCCTGCGTTGGCAGGCGGATTCTTAACTACTGCGCCACCAGGGAAGCCCTGGGTCAGGAATCCTAAAAGGATTCATCTTAATATCTGCTCCAGGAAGTCTGGAAGACTTGACAGCTGGGGGCTGGAATCTTCGGAAAGCTCTTGTACTTCAGAAACCCAAAGGCACTGAAACTTTTTGCTTTCTGCAGCTAATTAAACTCCAAGTAAGGAGTGATGCCAGTCTTCTTTTCTTATCAATGAAGCATAATATAACTGAGGTTCAGTCATGTTGTTGTAGCACGTATCACTGTTTTGTTCCTTTTCATTGTTGAAGAATTTTATTGTATGGATATGCCACGGTTTATCTATTCACCAAAAGATAGACATTTGAATTGTTCCCAGTTTGGGACTATACGCATAATATTTCCATGCACATATGCAGACAGGCTTGTTGTGGACATTCACTTCATTCTCTTGGGGAGAGACCTAGGAGTGGAGTTGTTGGCTTATAAGTTCACGTTTAAGGTTTAAAGAAAATTCCAATGTATTTTCCAAAATGACTATGCAACTTTGTATTTCTGACAGTGATCCTTTCCATCAGCAATCCATTTTATTTCTCTCAGCTATGATTTGTGAATTTCAGTGTATAAGTCCTACCTTTATTTTGCTAAATTTATTCCTAAATATTTTATTATCTTTGATTCTATTGTGAATTGAATTTTTCCCAGTTCTATGTCAGTTTCTTCTTTGCTAGTATATTAGGTATAAAATGGCCATTTTTTATATTGCTCTCTTATCCCACAGCCTTAACATACTTGATTTGATCTATAAGTGTTTTGTGGATTCTTTAGGATTTCCTACCTACAGGGTCTTGTCATTTTTTGATAAAAATATGTTTTCTTTTCCATCTGAATACTTTTTAAATTTTTATTTTTATTTGTTTGCACTGGATAAACCCTTAAGTGCAATGGTCAATATGTGGTCAGAGCAGACATTCTTGCCAAGCGCTCAATAATAAAGAGAAAATATTTAGTCTTTCACCATTGAGTATGATACTGGCTATGGTTTTCTTATAGATGGACTATGTCAGGTTGCAGATGTTGCCTTCTATTCATTATTTGTTGAGAATTTTTAATAAAATCATGAATGGATAATTTTTGTCAAATGCTAATGGTGAGTCTATTGAGATGGCTATGTGATTTTTTTGTTCTTTCTTCTGTTAATATGATATATCACATTGACTATTATTAGATGTTAAACTAACCTTTCATCCATAGGATAAATGCTATTTGGTCATTATACATTAGTTTTCTAATAAGCTTCTGGCATCAACTTGCTAATATTTTGTTAAGGAATTTATGTACCTATGTTCATGAGTGATATTAGTCCATGCTTTGGTTTTTTTCTGATGTTTTAAATTGACTTTTGGTATTAAGAAACAAGGAATAAGCTGGTGTTTTCTCCTCTATTTTCTCTATTTTCTGAAAGGGTTTGCAAAGAATTGATATTATATGGTCTATAAGTAGTTGATAGACTTTCTCAGTGAAGCCATGAGGGCATGACTTTTTCTTGATGGGGAGATTTTTAATTACAGCTTAATTTTTTCCACTTGTTTTAGGTCTATTAAGATTTTCTCTTTAATTTTGGGGTCAGTTATGACAATTTATGTCTTCCTAGGAATCTGTCCAGTTCATCTATGTTAACTAAATTTTTGACATAAATTTATAATATTATTTTATAATATGTATTTCACTTATGGTATTTCACTGCTCCTTTATTATTGATTTTCATAATTTCGCCTTAATCTTTTTTATTTTCTTAGTTTAAGCCATACTTTAAAATACTACTAATAAGGCAGTTCTAACTCAAATTGACTCAAAAAGTTATGGGATTTGATTGAGATATCACCAAGGATAAAGAAAGAAGATCTAACAAAACATTCTTGAAGCCATGAGGGGCAAAAATAGAATTAGTTATCGATTATTTTATCTGAGCCCAAAACTATTAATAAGCTAGTTATGCAATATAAGCAACATGGGTCAGTGATAATTGGAGTTTAAATGGCTTGACTACTAAGAACACAGCAATTAATTGTGTAAGATTTTAGTTATTTAATATTTACAAAGTTCGTAATTGAATTTACTTTCTAAGTATTCAATGATAACTAGTTTCTAATTTGGCAAAGATTCGGATAATAATGCTCATGCCAAATCAAGTTTAAACAAATTTCATCATTGCTGTTTCAAAGATTAGATGAGTCAGAAAGGAAATAAGTCATTCCTTTTTCACATCATTTAATGAATTATAAATGAAAACATATATATATATTACTTTAATAAATATATTACTTTGGGAAAAGATCAATTCTTACTTGAGTATAGTAGTTCTCAAACAGAAATGTTACTATGTACCCAGACAGATTTACAAATATAAGGTGACATTTTTAAACATTTAACAATAAAAAGTTTTACAAATATGCAGTAGAAGAGAGAATTATATAATGAAACCCATAAACCCATCACTCATTTTTGACAGTATGAATACTTGTCTTTGTTGTTATTATAGTTTTTCCTCTATTCTTGTTTGGGCATTTATTTTGTAATTTACACAGTGATGACTAGTGACATTTAAAATTCAGTATTTCTACAAATCCTACAGTGCATAGGAAAATCTCACACAACAAAATATTTGTCTTAGCTAAAATACCAAAAGCACACCTTTGAGAAACACTTTTAATAATAAGATGTTACAATACTGATCATATTTTGAGCCATAGTACTCATTGGGACAGATGTTCAAATCTATATTGCAGATTTATATTTAAAACTACCAAAAGGGAATTTTTCATGGGTAAAAATAAGCTTGAATTAATAACTTATTTATACATTATAAAATTAAATCTGTACTATAAACATAATTGTGAGAGAAGTTTTGCCCCATCCTCACACTAACTTAAAATAAAACTATAATCCAGAGGGGAAAAAAACCCACTTTTTTCTTCATATGTCCTTGGGACTTGTAAATTATGTACCAAGTAAAATAGGAAGTAGTGGCTGATTTGTACATTGTACAGAAGTTGAATAGGTTAATATATAATAGAGTTTAAGAGCATGGACTTGAAACTAGAACACTTGGATTCAAAACCCATCTTACCACTTTTAACTTGGAATTTTTGGAAGAGTTACATTCCCCCTCTGTTCTTCAGAGTCCAATATACAATAAGGGATAATAATGGTCTCTATATTAGAGTTGCCTGTGAAACCTAAATGAGCTTACTTGTGAAATGTGTCTTAGAATATGGGTACATTATAAGTATTATGAAGTATTAGGCATTGATTTTGCTGTAGTTTTTGATAATTTACAGTTTGTTTAGGAAAGTGAACCTAATTTAACCAAACTGTTGATTTTATCTGTATTTCATGATATATGAATACTTAATATCAATAACAGAAGATGAGCTAGATCATCTCCACAAATTACAGTTGGTGATAAGAATAATGATAATTTACCAAAACTAATCTAACATTCTGTAGAACACTCATTTAATACAACAAACTTAAAAACTTATGAATTAGCACCTATTAATACCACGAGTTGAAGAAAGATTAAATAACTTGTGAAAACTGAACCAAACCTTTTCTACCAGATAAGATAATGCCATGTAACCAATATTAATTTTTGAATAAATAGATATTTTTTGCATCCTTCTCCAAGATGACCAATACACCTTCTATAAACACAACCCATATTACAAAATATACCATTTCTCTTCCCTTTATGTTATCTGTGCCTGTACTGGTACACAATGTTGGATTTCACTGTGTCATATATGAATATGTGAACATTTCTTAAGCTACGGCTGACGGTGCTTTTTATTTTTTTAGATAAATTTTAGCACAGCAGAATATTGTTGGCTTGTCAGAATCAGTCATGTGGTGAGATTTGTATGTATTCTTTACAAGCATCCAGATAGAGATCTATGAGAATACTAACATTATGAATCTTCAGTGGCACTGCAGATGAAGAATCTAACACAATAACCAATCATTTAAAAAGGTCTGGTGGAATGAACATAATATTTGGATTTCCATAGTCCTGGGTTTAAATATTAACTCCCCGTCCCTCTAGATGTATGACTCTGGGCAAGATCCTTCGACAATTTGGGGCACTTTATCCATCTGTAAAACTTCATTAGGTAAAATAAATAAGTTGAAAGATGTGCATTATGTTATGCCTTATTAGTCTAATTATTTCTGGTTTTCTTCAGCAAATGACAGAGAGGCCGGTAATCTATCACAGGCTGGGGCTAAAAATTGTGATGGAATTTTGGCAGAGATAACTTTTCAAACTAAACCCTGTTTATTCTTTCCTTTCTTATCACCAGCAAGTAATTTCAGGGTGCATCGTAGTTTTCCACAATCTATCTCTTACTTCTACTTCCTTAAATTTATTTTAATTTTCGTCTATGCAAAGCAATCTCTCCTTCATTCTTGGAGTTTATCATCCTTTTTTGGAGGAATCATTTTGAGAGAGTTATTTAAATATGTAGATGATACTACCCAATAAAGTTATAGACACAACATAGAAAAACATATGTTTTATCCAGTGAAAAATATCACTATTAGTGAAGATTGATCCTGTGAACTAACCCTGGTATGATGGCTACACTTGTGATGAAATACCAGCTAAATGTTTGACCTTAACTTTGGTGTTGATTTTCAGGGATAAATACTGGTATAGTGCACTGCTGGTGCTCTGACAGCGTGACATTGATAGCACCAGTATTCATCTCTTTTTATTATAATTAAAAAAAAAAATGTTTTTACTGGAGTATATTTGATTAACAATGTTGTGTTAGTTTCAGGTGTACAGCAAAGTGATTCAGTTATACATATACATGTATCTATTCTTTTTCAAATTTTTTTACCATTTAGATTATTACAGAATATTGAGCAGAGGTCCCTGTGCTATACAGTAGGTCCTTGTTGGTTATCTGTTTTAAATATAGCAGTGTCTGCATATAAATCCATCTTTTTATCATTTATATTTGGCACAATGCCTCAGCTTCCCATAAAGGAAAGGTCCTTTGGATTCCATATGAATGTTGATTTTTTAAAATGTTAATGCTATTTACTATAAGAGCAATAACTGATCAGATTTTGTAATCATCTTTTCTCCTTTTATATTTTTAACAGGTAACCCATTATTAACCAGCAGAGTCAACATATTAATTAATGTTCTAGATGTCAATGAATTTCCTCCCGAAATATCTGTGCCGTATGAGACAGCTGTGTGTGAAAATGCCAAACCAGGACAGGTATCTTATCAATATTGTTAATTAAGAGTGTATAAACACCCACTATATGCATGTGTTTTAGGTTATATGACCTTGCATGAATATACACACATGGATCTTATGTCTTCATAAAAGAAACCATAAAAGATAGTAAATTCTTTTGAATTAATGGTATGTTTTGGATGTGGAGTTAATACCACAGGGGATAAAGTGATGATGGCCTAGTGAATATTCTTTGTATAACTAAAAGTTCTAGGATTGCAGATTCTGCTGTTTTCCATTTGTATACTGTGGAATTTCTAAAGAACTTGTGACTCTAAATCCAGGAAGCAAGCAACTTTAGACTACGTTCTTCTATAGTATTTCTTGCTTTGCTCACATGCTTTTATGAAAGGGTGCATAACAATTCTTAAGCCCTTGAAAAATGGAAAGCTTTCTCTGGTGGCCTTGAGTAGAGCATCTGGGTTATTCAAGATATCTGAATTACATTTTCTTATTACGTATTGCTCTGGAGGGAGGTTCTGGTGGGGAGAGGATATGAGGAAGGACCATATAGTTGATCAAAGTTGTCAAAATCCTAGAGTTTATGTGGACCATGGTGGGTAGCTAGCTTTTTTCTACACTATTATAAATGAATGAGTGAACATATAATATGATATGATATAATATAATGTAATATAACATAATATAATATAATAGGAACCAGTCATGAGCAAATGGTAAGAGTGTGATATGAAACAAGAATATAATTAATCCAAAATTGTATACCTGGGTTCCAAAAGAAAAATACATCAGTATGCTTTGCTTTGCTGTCTATTTCAATTACCTTTAAATAGCATAACTACTCATTTAAGTAAATTTGAAGTTTTAATTCTTACTTGAAGAAATATCTCAATATTTAAAATGGTATCTTTATTGAAAAAGGTCCTTTTTTAATACCTAGTATTTGTTTCAATTTGAATGTTTTCTACTGCTTCATAGAATATTTGTCCCATAGTTCTAATCCTGTGATGTTCACTAGCCTTATAGGTTTTAAATTAATATTAAATACAAGTTAAAGTAAATGTTCTCATTCACACATGCCCCATTTCAAGTGCTCAGTAGCTGTATGAGATGAGTGGCTACCATTTTTATTAGTTTAGATCTACAGTATTTCCATCAGTACAGGAACTTCTAGTGGACCGTGCTGCTTTATTACTGCTTTTGATAATTTGGGGAAAGTATTAACTTTATTACAGTATGACTTAGTCATATTTTCCCAAGTGATAAATTTGGATCGTTAATTTTGAATAGACACAGAAATAAATTTTTTTAAAGTTTTAATACTTTATCACTTTAAATGCATCCAAAATTTACATGGGGTGAACCTAGTGCCTGATTTATTGTCTGAAATAGTAGATGCTGCATAAATGTCTACATAAATAAATAACCTGAATTGGTTGTTTGCAGAGTTATAAGAGGTTTACCAAAATTCTACAACTTAGCTATTCTCCACTTTTCAGAGCCTTCTACTGCCACCCCAAAAATCCAATCCTTTATTTTTAGGTAATTTAGGAACATTAATTATTTCACAGCAATCAGAATTTTGTAATGCACTAAGTGAAAGCCTTTTGGAAATAGAACTCTATTTAATGCTTCTATGTTTTTCCAGTAAATTAAAGAGTTTAAAAAGTTGGGAATAGTAGAAGTTATTAGAGATAACTTGATTTTCTTATATTTAGACAAAGTGGTAAGGAATCTGTGTGGACATTGGAAGCTCTTTTTTTCTAATAAATACCTGTGGGGTATTCTGTGTCCTATTGGGCCACATTTCCATACAAAACATAACCCTGAAATGTCTGAAATGTAGTATATGAGCATTTTCTGCTTTTGACCCCAGCCATCCTGACCCTTGTCTAGAAACTATGCATAGGAACTATTTACCTCTTCTGGACTATAATTGAATATGCATGCATGTATATATGTACGTATGCCTTATTAGCTATGTATCTATGTGTCTATCTATATTCAAAAGAAGTAAGAGAAAAGAAAGATGATGCTATATAAATCAATAGTGATTTACATGATGAACCAATGAAGTAAGGGAGTTGTTTTACTTAGGGCAATAACTCTCAAGTGTCAATTACAGATAAGTACCAGTTTATACCAAAAATTTCATCTCCGTATGCTGTTTTAAAGGATGTTTCTCCATTGTAAAGTTATGTTCTTGATAAGTTTTGATGTTAATTTAGTAAATAATTGTGCTAGTTGATAGCAAAGGCAAAACAAAACAGAACTTCACAAATTAATCCCCACATAATTTAAAGAAATTTTATGGGTGAGATATAGTAATCTGAGCACATGTGAAGGAAAGTTGAAGTTTTACAGGGTCTGTATGGTAATTATTTGACTAAATTGCCATATTTAGCCTTCGGTGTTGAATCCATGACAATTCTAAGGGCTAAATAGATCCTGTGTGACTGATTTACACTAAAATAGGGAACTGAATTTCTCATTAGAGGACCCATTGTCAAAATACAAAGTACTAGTACTGCACTAGACACTAGAAGCCCCAGTGTATACATTTGTGAGTTCCTGTGTGTTTCTGTGTGTGCCTACGAGCACACACAGCTATATGGGAAGGTAGATCATAGTCATAAGACTGGGTTTCAACCATGGAATAAAAACAAAATGGGATAAATAACTGACATGTTTAATGGCATCAATCTAAGAGCACAGGATGCAGGCTTTGCCCACTGGGAGCAGGATGTCATACTTGAAATCTAAGGTCTTCCTCTGGCACATTCAAACTTAGTCTAAGAGTGTGGTCACCTGAGCAGCACACTGCTTTTATCCTCTTTGGACACACTTCCTGAAATTCTTCCTGATGCAAAACCACTGGATATGTTAATAAATATCTCAAAGCTATTCTGATTTGCTTACGTATATAGTGAATTATCAGTTTCATAGTTTGGCTCTTGGAAGTTAACCTCCAAATTCTTCAGGGCATCTCATTGAAGTATCAGAATTTTAACTACTTAGATTACACACTTATGGGAACAATTTAGGAAAAATTTTGAAACAAGATTGGTCATACTTACTTCTTAAGAAAAAAATATTCTATGAAAACACAATTTGTATCTTATCCACTGGGGGAAAAGAAACATAACAACAAAAACAGATCTACATCCTGTGTATCTCTTTCTCATCATTTTACTTAGTTATGAAAATAAAGCTCATTCTCACAAACATAAAGATACTAAAATTTTGCTTTGCAAGGACTTTTAAATAATTAGGTTAGAAAGCATTTATTTCATGTAATTTAAAATGCAAGCAAGTACATTTTAATTTTATTTTGCTTATTAGCGAGAATTTTCAATGTCATTAACCTTTTTAGTTATGTAGATATCGATTTGGAAGTAGCCCATACCCTATACTTGTACCTGCCATTATTAACTGTAAATATTTAGCTATTTGTTTATAAAAATATTTGTAAATAATTGGCCTACTGATATGAATTCGAAAAATGTCATTTCTGTTTACTTGCATGTTTCATTAAAAAAACTTATTAGCCTGGTGTGTAGAGTTCCCTTTGAAACGGATGACTGATTTCAAGTCTCATCTCAACTTTGTTTCAGATAATTCAGATAGTCAGCGCTGCAGACCGAGATCTTTCACCTGCTGGGCAGCAATTCTCCTTTAAATTATCACCTGAAGCTGCCATCAAACCAAATTTTACAGTTCGGGACTTCAGAAGTAAGTTTAACCACATAAAAATTTACCTTTTATCATGCAACTTTGTAAAAGGACACAAATGTAGAAATCCATGCTCTTCCTAAAAGCATTCAAGCACATAAAAATATAGAAATCCATATATAAGAAATACAAAATTTTATGGCTAGCAGTAAGCTAAATGTTAACCTATATAGACTATATCTAATGAGGCAAATTACTTCCATTTATAATGTGGACATTCCCTTAATGAGTCAAACAAACAATAGGCTATCTGGGAAATTGAATACTTTTCATGTTTTAAATATATCATTTGTTCTACATGCACTGCTTGTACATACAAGTAACTGTTTTTTTGAATAACACATGGTATGGTGCAGGTCAAGAATACAGGCTTTGTAATGAGAATGATATAGGTTTTCACTCCCACTGCATTACTACCTAATGGCAGATTATCGATATATTAAATTATACTAAAGAATTTCAACCTCAGAGTTAAAATAAATTAACCTCATGGTTTATTTATTAAATAAAATAGTGTATGCAAATCCTTTAACACAATGCCTAAAACCTATTACCTTTAAGGTAATTTTAGCTACCACCTCTGCCATCATAACTACACTTACATTTCTACCACCACTGCTACTACCATCACTATCACTAATACTAATATTATCACATCTGCTGCTACTACAATCTACAAAAATATAAAGGACACTGGATTAGATATAATAAGGCTAAGTACTGATCAGTTGCTCTGACTTTATTTGTTCTGTGACTTTGGATATTTTATCTCTTCTAAGTTTCTGTAGACATAATATAGGGTATAAAAACT
Source organism: Balaenoptera acutorostrata (assembly GCF_949987535.1). Lineage (NCBI taxonomy): Eukaryota > Metazoa > Chordata > Mammalia > Artiodactyla > Balaenopteridae > Balaenoptera > Balaenoptera acutorostrata. The sequence continues at coordinate 21,286,995 of NC_080065.1, read as the reverse complement.
CCTGAGTTCATAATATTGGGTAGAAAAAAGCTAATTCTTGCTAGATTCTATGCTTATGGAACAAATGAACAAGTGATAAGATGGATGATATAATGATGGTGATGATTGATAGGAATCAAAGGATGCTTTGAGAAAGTTAAAGTTAGTTTTCTTCAAATACTTGGGGGAAGGAAATTAGAGTCACAGAAGGAAATTCAATAAGATTTACGCCATCTAATAACGTAATGTGAGGAATGGCTGGGAATGAAACAAGGTCCCAATTATGAAAGGCCTAATAGGTAGGGATACCACATGTTTTATCATGAAAACTGGAGTATGTTTGAGAATAGCAGTGGACAGTGTTTGTAATTTTAATTAGAGCAGCACACCTAGAATAGGGCTGTCCAAGTCAAACTGGACCATACGGTCAACCTGTCTACAAGTCATTTAAAGAGTGTATAACTTAAATCCAATGACCTGAGAAGTCTTTGAAAGGTTTACACAAGAGTTTAACATATTCAGATTGGCACTTTAGCAAATCAGTCTGGATGCAGTTTGGAAAAGACAATAGAAGGATACAAGACTACTTCTGACACTATTGTAGAAAATGGATGAGAGAATCTTGGATTAGGATAATCCAATGGATTAAGGTAATGGCTGTGAGGATAGAGGTGAGTGGTTGGAGATAGAATACATAGAGCTTCATTCTAGATCTCCTAGATTCCGTATGTAAATATGATGAAGAAGAAGACTAATAAGACTTCTAGATCATTGGCTTGGGTAAATAAGTAGATGGTCACATCATTCAGGAACGAAAGTATTGACTATTTTCCACCATTTTATCTTTGCTGGAGAATCTATATATGATTAATCATAATAATATGAATCAGATCATCTTGCCTCAAAGTATAGTATTTTGTCATGATCTGAACATGTATTTGCCACTCATGCCATTTACCATAGCCCCTGTTTTATCTTGATATATTTTAAGTGTAATTTTAAGTTTTTTTGTTTAAATGGATAGACACTTTTTTTCACCTTTTTTTTTTCTTGTGAGAACATTTAAGTTCTATTCTTTTAGCAAATTTCAATTATACTGTGCAGTGTTATCAATTACAGTCACCATGCTATATGTCAGATCCTCAGACTTTATTCATCTTATAGCTGATAGTTTGTACCCTTTTATCAACCTCTCCCTATTTCTCCCACCCCCAGGCCCTGGCAACCATTTTTCTACTTTCTATTTCTATGAGTTCTGCTTTTTTTTTTTTTTCTTACATTCCGCATATAAGTGTTACCATGCAGTATTTGTCTTTGTCTGGTCTATTTCACTAGCATAATACCCTCCAGCTTCATCCATGTAGTCACAAATGGCAGGGTTTCCTTCTTTCTTATGGCTGAATAATATTCCATTGTGTGTATATACAATATATATCGCATTTTCTTTATCTGTCAATCGATGGAAACCATTTTACGGGTGATAATGAGGTTTAATATGTCTTTTTTCTTCCCACCATGGACAGCATAATGAATTCTATATGGTCACATATCAATAATAATACTGGGTTGAAAATAAATCTTTAAAAAAGGGGAGACTGCCTTTTGACATAACATGTTCAAGAATATCAAACCCTTAGCTCCCTAAATGCAAATACACCGGAGTCTCTGACTTCCTATTTCCATTAATCACTTTCACCCAGGTTTCAGGCTTTAATCCTTGACTGTTCCTTTCCCCAGACTCAAGTATACAACCATCAATGGCTGAAGATTTCAATATTGATTCAACTAGTCCCCATTTTTCTATTCCTACCGTCAACACAAGTGCCTAATACCACTGACTCTTAGTGGGAATATTATAATAGACATTTGGCAGGTTTATATTTTGTTTCTCAATTTAAAAATATCCTCTGTGTAATGACAAATTGATATTCCCCTGCCAAATTCTATCTTATCACATAAACTTTTCTCAGTTTTGTGCTTCCTACTGAAATGGGTATAGAGAAGGTGCTTAATTTTTCATTGTTGAAATTAGAATCTACAAATAGAATGAATGGAATATTACTGATATAGTAACATTTTTCTGACATACTTGTATTTTAATGAGTACTATATCTTTCTAAAATTATTTTACCTGATTCCAAAGTGGGTATCATGTATGGCTACAGTGGACTAAATATTAGTACATTTCTAAAAAACAGCAAAATGTTTCTGGGAGTGACTTCAATAGAATCAAAAAATGAAATAATGTTATGAATAAAACAAAAATTCCACTTTTCTGTACAGAAATAAAAGAAGTAAAGAACAAGTGCATGCAAAATAACACTTTCAATAGAAATATTAGTTGTACTAATATAAAATTTTAAATTCTTATTGCCTTGGATTATTCCAAGTAAATGTTGTATCATTCATTGTATCAAAATTAAAATGAAGTACTTTTGTGATTATATTAAAGTGATGATTATTATAATTCATGATATTTAAATATTTTAATGAATCGATGTTTTTCACACATTTTATTTTCCTTTCCATGTTTCTTATGATGTTTTGCAAAAGTGAAAAAAACATATATATATATTCACACATATACATATATATGTATTATAGATATGGATTAGGGAAAAATCAAAAATCAAGCTTTATCTGAAATATTATATTGATATTTTTCAATTTTAAAGAACAGGTTCTTAGGTAAGATGTTATACTGACTCATCCTTTGTAATCTTGGCTCTTCTAATCATGTAAGAAAACATCCGCTGAAGTATTTTTTCTCTGTGAGATTTTGATGTCAGAAAAAATAGTCTGTCAACAAAACATACTCTTGTCTTGTAAACAATTTTCTATTCTTTCTGAATAGAAAATTTAATTCGTACACCAGACAAGATTAATGTTTCTTCTTTTCCTAAGGATTGTTTTGAATACATTTGATTACATTTTGGCAGCTTTCATAATGATAAAAGAAAGAATTAAAATATGGATGTATTTTGCTGACTCAAGAAGAGCTTCCTACTGTTTAACAGATACCAACTTGAAGATCTGAAGTGATGCTCATGGTAACCATCTTATCATAAATGTCATGTTTTGTAGACAACACAGCTGGCATTGAAACCCGAAGAAATGGATACAGCCGCAGGCAGCAAGAGTTGTATTTCCTCCCTGTTGTAATAGAAGACAGCAGTTATCCTGTCCAGAGCAGCACAAACACAATGACTATTCGAGTTTGTAGATGTGATTCTGATGGTACCATCCTGTCTTGTAACGTGGAAGCAATTTTTCTTCCTGTAGGACTTAGCACCGGGGCTTTGATTGCAATCCTACTGTGCATTGTTATACTCTTAGGTTGGTTTCAATATCAATCACATATTCTCCCTCTCTCTCTCCCCCTCCCTTCTTTGTGTATCTCACTCCTCATTTTACCATGTAAATCAGTTTTTCTTCATTGAGATGCTACATCTGGATAGAAGGATGACTATCTATCTATACTGAATTATATAATTATTATTAAAGTTAATTATATTATGAGTGTTAATTTTCTATTTTATTCCACATAGAAATATACCAATAGAAATAAATCAATAACATCATCAAAAATATAAAAGTATGTTCAAGCCCTAGGGAATTTTCAAGTAATAACAGTTTGTGGCACTTGCTGCGATGAACTTTGCTATGACAAATATCTCATTTGCAGTAACGGTTTTAAATTCATTTTTTACATCCTAGTAATTATTGCTGCCTAATAAAGTGTTGTATAACCTTTAAAATTATACTAGATGAACAGTAGTTGTCAAATACCAGTTTGATAAAGAAATAAAGAAAAGAGAAAGAACAGGAAAGAAGTAGAAGGTAAAAGCACCTCCAAATTTTTTTTTCTGTCTAAAGTGCTGGCCAGACACAATTCTTATTCCACTTTTCTCAGATCTCCTCACATCAAAAACTCTAACCATTCCCACTAGAACAGAACAGAACACAGTGAAATATCAAGAAGTGCAGCAAAGGGAAAGGATTGAAGTAAATGTATTCTGTAACATCTCTGTGAGAATGAAAACCTACTTTAGGGGCTTCCCTCTTCCATCAGCTCTGTTCAGCTGACTGTATTTCATTTATTCATTCGCTGCCAGATTCACAAAAGCAAAGACAGATTTTCTATTTTTCTAAGCATTCCTTTAAATTAAAATTGCAACAGAAGTACAGTTGGGCACTGTGGGATCAGCTTATATATTCATGTTTATTATTTAACCAAAATATTCTGACAAATGCACATACCTACCTTTATCTCTAGGATAGAAAATAGAATTTTAAAAACTTACTAGGGTGTAAAGCATGGTACAAGGCATTATATACTAATTTGTGAAGAACATTCTCTGAGTCAGAAGCTCATTTTGGTTTGGAGGGTAGAGTTCTGGTCCAATTTGCATGATGCAGATATTAATTCCACGCAAATAACCTTGATGTGTAGAACAAAGTATTCTTTATGTCCTTAAAATTTAGAATTATAAATTATATCTGACATCTGTTTGTGCTGATGATATAAACCCCTTTAAAAGGGAAGATGCAAAATAGTGTTCTCACACCTGAAGTTGAGCAAGATCAATTAGGTGTTTAACTTCGAAACTAGCGTTTCTTTTTCATACTCTTAGGGGCTGTCTGAGTCCCAGAGTATTTCCGTATCCACCTAGCATGATTTGGCATATTCTGGATGCTGGTCTTTGTCCTCTTTGGCCCTCTTACAGTGTAACAATTCATGTTGCTTAGGTTAGCATTATCACATACTGTCATCTGCCACTCATTCATCCAAACATTTACCAAGTGTCCACCCTGCTCCTAATTGTGGATTGCTAGTACACAGTTGCGAATGTTGACACTCTTTGTCTTGCCATGGGGTCTGCTTACAAACCCATCTATTCTTTGATCTCCTTAGCCAATCTCATACCCCTTTAGATATTCCAGTAGATTCTTAGCCATTTTAATGTCTTTTTTAGGGTGAGAGGTAGCATGAGAATCTTGTGGTGCTTGGGAACTTCTATTTGACCCTCAAGCACATCTAACTAGTCTCTTTCTCAGCCATAGATACTCTAAAGCCATTTTATACATATGCAGCGTTTCTCTGTGAGGTTTACAGTCTCTCACACACTCTCTGGGTGAACAAACAATAGTGCTTTTAGTTCTGAGATTTGCCTAAAGCCTGGAAGGAGTGCAGAGTGCTAAACATCTCTGCAAGGCCCATTGTACAGAAGCTCTACCTATATCTCCTCTGTCTTCCTCCTTAATTTTGGAAGAAGAGGGAATAAATGGGCTTTTATCATCATGCAGTCTCCTACTTTCTAATCCTATGACAAGAGTCTTTCTTCCAGACTCTGTTATGGTAAATCAAACACTTTGGCTTTCAATCTATTGCCACCACTATGGAGGAGAGGTGGGGAGTATTATGCCGGGCAAAGTTGAGCACTGACTTCATGGTGTGAATCTGTGCTTATTTACTCCCAGAAAAAAATAAACACTGTTGATGTAATGATGGCTGTGAGTTAATGGGGAACAAAGAGATATTCAATAATGAGGGTCTATAAATTAACTATTTCAAAATATTATCTTGCTTCAAGAAGGTAACCTGAATACTAGACTTTTGGTTTGGAAAATATCTCAATATGGTAGGACACAGAAATTTAAATAATTTGTGGTCTTAGCTGACATAATTTGAAAAGCTAAGGCCCTTATATTCTATATTCTCTCTCTCTCTTTCTTGTTTATTGCATTTAAAAGTGTCACGTAATTTGTGTTTATTTCATTATAAATACAGTAATGTTAACAACTGAGAAATATAGGTATGAATAATATCTAAGTGTTAGCTATGGGCAAACAATATTCAAGTTTTATTACTTCAATACTATACAGTTCTCTGTAAGATTGGAACAACCATTCTTTTCTTTCTTTTTAAATTTTGTAACACACACTTTTTACATGACACTGAGATATTTAAATACAATGCATGTTAAATATAAGGCTACAATTGTTTGATTTTTGTGAATAATTTTGCTATGGTTTCATATTAGCTACAATTTCAAAATGAAGTTGAATTTAAACAATGAAAAAAAGTCAACATAGATATGATCCTTATAGATTACAGTATGTTTACTTTGAAAATAATAGGGTACCATTAAAAACACTCAGCCAGCCCTGATCAATTTTATTTTTTATGGAGAGATGGGCTGACATATTCTCATATCGCAATTTTTGTCTTGTTCTAGCCATAGTTGTGCTGTATGTAGCTCTGCGAAGGCAGAAGAAGAAAGACACCCTGATGACCTCTAAAGAAGACATCAGAGACAATGTTATCCATTATGATGATGAAGGAGGTGGGGAGGAGGACACCCAGGCTTTCGACATTGGTGCTCTGAGAAACCCAAAAGTGATTGAAGATAACAAAATTCGCAGGGATATAAAACCAGACTCTCTCTGTTTGCCTCGTCAGAGACCACCAGTGGAAGATAACGCAGACATAAGGGATTTCATTAATCAAAGGCTACAGGAAAATGATGTGGACCCCACCGCCCCACCATACGATTCATTGGCAACATATGCCTATGAAGGCGATGGATCAGTAGCCGACTCTCTTAGTTCCATAGAGTCTCTGACCATGGAAGCGGACCAGGACTACACCTATCTAACAGACTGGGGACCTCACTTTAAAGTCTTGGCAGACATGTTTGGTGAAGAAGAGAGTTATAACACTGATAAAGTCACTTAGGGGAGAAGCAAAGGCTAAAACACAACCAACAAAAGAAATTTAAGAGAAAGGAACATAAATAGAAATCACACTTCTACACACACACCACACACACACACACACACACACAAACACACATACCGGGCTTTCTAGGACAAGATTCCTTTGGTTATTTGGTTTCTAGCAAGTTGCTATATTTATCATATTGTCAGTTTTGGTTTATTCTGCCAACACAAGGTAATTCCTAAAATGTGTACTTGCTTGGTTTTGTTCTGTTATTTTGGAAACACACTGAGACAAGCTCAGGCCTATTAAATACAATTTACTGACGTGACAACCTAGAACGAAGATAGCTATGTGGCATCACGGTGGAAGAGTGTTAGATTTTTCTTAATTCCACTAAAGTGCCTATTGAAACTCTTATTATTTAAAGTCGTGTAGAGTACACTCTGCTGTGATGGCATTGCGGGATTCAGACACAGAGGACGTAAAACAAAGACACTGTCTTTATGTCAAGGAGCAATAGCAACACGCAGACTTCTCATTCCTTTTAAGGAAAAAAGAAGAACACTTTCTGAACTCCATCTTCTTATAATTAAAATGCTCTTTTTTTTCTTTTTTAAACTGTATGCCAAAACACATTTGTTTTTCCTACCCTCTGAGAAAAGTGAAATAAATGCGATAATATCAAATTCAATATGTAAGTCCCAAATTTTAAAAGCAATGTTTGATCTTAATATTGGTTCCTATTAAAGGTGTTCATGAAAATATTCATTGTTTTCCAAAGAAATAAAATTTTTAAAAAGAAAATTTTAAAAAATCCTCTTTATAAAGAGAGGCCTCAGGGCTGAAACTCCACATTAAAATAAATATTAGTTTTATTTTAATATTGTGCCAGGGTGTGGAAGGGTGGAAGGTTGGTTTCAACAAATCACCAGATCATTGCAGTCTTCAGTCATAGATAAAATTTAAGTTGTGTTTTCATGAAACATTTTTTTGGGAAAAAAAAATGTCATTGATTTAAACAGGGGAAGAGAAATTGATATACAGCTTCTCAGAGTTTCTTACAGTCTAGTGACTCTTTCATGAACAAAGAAAATAAAATATTTATCAAATAATACAGAATGGATTTATAGCATGTCTAAAAATATTTATTAAGCAGTACCAAACAAATGAAAAATCAGGGACTTCAGAAAATTCAAACCAAATACTAACTCTTAAAGTGAACACAAATGCAAAATCTGGGAGTTGATTTATTTTATTAACATGGATTTCAGCTTTGTGAATATCGTTATTATATTGGAGCTCAGAGTGGCTTCTTTACGCATCATCTACAGTAATTCTAATATAAACAATACCATAAACCTCCTCTGTAAAAACTTTTACTTTTTAATTTGATGAGATTTCTAATACTAGAAATACTAGATTTTATAAGCAGACAGGTAAGCTGCACTCATTACATTACTTTTAAATGAACTTTACACTATCCAGAAATACATTTAACAAAACAGGTAACTAACTATAAGGTAATAATATATTTTCTTAATATTATAAATATACAAGTGACTACTGAAATATTAAAACAATGTATAGGAAAAATAAAAGTTATTTATAGATTCATTCTGCAGACGTCATCAATATCCAGCTGTGTTTATGAAATATTTATAATTACATTTGTATTGCAAAGTGTGAAAGTAAAAATTCACACATGGGGAAAATAGGTAGAAATATAAATAATACAGGCAAATTATATTCAGTCCTATTTATTATTAAATGCTTACTTCAAAAATATATAACTGATAATTATGTTGTAGCAATTAGGCCATTTGAATCTGCATTTCCCATCGTTCTTTTTGTGTCTCATAATTGCAGATTCTCCTTGTCATCCTTACCAAGAACAACTGTTGAATTCCTTTTCCTCCTCTCACGACTTCGACTTCACCTTTGTCTCATCCCTGGGAACTTCAATAGAATCTTGATGTAGTGTGATAATTTGCAGTATCATTTGCTTTGGGAAATATTTATGTAATTTTTAAAAAGCTGGCGATGTCATAACCATTCTGGAGCAAAAATTAAGTCAACATCTAGGTTTTCCCCAGCAATGTGACTGGGTATGCCATGATGTGAGGCCCTTTGAAGAAGGTTAATATGCAGATCACTTCCAGCTGACCAAATGATTCTTGTCAGGAATTACTGTATGTTGCACCTTGCTAGAGAATCTGAGTGCCTCTGCATGCATTCACATATCAGAAGCAATGACGGCACAAAGAAAACTTGGGAGGGGCAGGTCATTTCAAACCACACGACTGAGATACTAAGCAAGTACATGAAATTGGTGGGTCTTACTTTCTCCACACTAATCATCTTTTTTTAGTACCTCTATCTTTTATGTTTGTTACACCACTGCATTAGTTTGTTATGTCTGTCATAACAAAGCACCACCAGAGTGGGTGGCTTAAAAAAACAGAAATTTATTTCCTTGCAGTTCTGGAATCTAGAAGTCTAAGATAAGAGTCTGCAGAGTTGGTTTCTTCCAAGGGCCTCTGTCCTTGGCTTGTCCATGGCTCTCATTTCTCCATGTCTCCACGTGGTCTTTCCCCTGGGCTAATTCCTCTTCTTCTAAGGACACCAATCATACTGAGTCCACTCATATGACCTCTTTTTATCTTAATTAACTATTTAAAGGCCTTATCTCCAAATATAGTCATATTCTGAGGTACTGATGGTCAAGACTTCAAAATATGAATTTTAGGGGACACAATTCAGCCCATAACAACCACACAGATGTTAACAGAAAAAAAAAAAAAGTGTTTGATTTACATCAAACAAACAATGTGAAAAAAACAAAACAAAACAAAACAAAAACCATGAATGGAAATAATTTCATGTACAACGGGAAACCACAAAAGTGACAAGGTGAAAAGAGGTCTTTTGGTGCTCATATATTGGAAATATTATGGGATATCTTTCACACTACTGGAAGTAGTAGGCCTAATATTTCAATACTTATAAATAACTTGAGATTCTTTTTTATTTGTAACATCACAGTAACTGGCCTTCATTCAAGAGTTAAGCAATATAAAAATTCCTTAGAATTTACATGGGGGATTTTGACTATTAATAATAATCATGCATAACTTTTTAATTACGTTGCATGTTTACCTTTACAGAAATATATGTGGACATATTCTATGTAACATATGTATGTTATATGTTTTTTAGAAATGTAACTTTTGTGTTCAAAGAAGTATTAGATCAACACAAAAGAGTGAACTAGTGGTGTGATACACTAGAAATAATCTAAAATTGCTTTTATACCAAATTCTATCACTAACTGGAAACGTCAATATGCTTCCTGTCATCTATTCTCTTTGGTAAAATGAATCTGTTGCTCTTGTTGTTATCTAAGTTTCCTCTGAAATTTATTGACTCTTAAGTTCTAGTTACATTCACATGAAGTCCATTAATTCATTTACATATTGATTACATAAAATTATGAGAATCATAGAGATCTTTAAAACAAAATATAAATCACAAAATTCTTTGAAGTATGGATGTGATTGATTACACATTGACACACCACGTTCCACATCAGGAGAGCCAGACAAATACTTCTTAAGTAAAAACTGTCAAAATTCTTCATCAAGATGGAATGGTAGAGAAGTGCATAGGAAGAGAGAGAAAGAAATGTTAAAAATAGAGCCCTAATCTTGAGCCAAAGAGGAAAAGCAAGTGATATGAAGAAAACGTTAGAAGGGATGTGTTATTCCTTATCTTTAGGAGGAGGACATTTTAGAAGTCCTTGGAAAAGTTTCAGTAACTGTTGTATTAAAACAGGAATTCCTAAAAGCAGATGTAAATATGCAGTTACTATATTTGAAGTGAGCCCCAAAATATGGCGAGGTCTGAAAAGAATTAATAAAATGTCAGTAAAAACATCAGTTTACTTCCTAAGAAAAGAGTGGGAGGGAGATAATTTTGTAAATGTCTCCATGTTTGAAAATTTTTCTTGCCTCCTCATCTGATGTATAGTTTAGCTAAGTACACAATTACCACTTGGAATTATTTTTCCAAGAATCTGATCATTTCTTCTCTTACATCCATTGTTACAAAACAGTATACACACATATACACACATACATATGCAATTAAATGTTTGATAATTCCAATTTGCAGCAAGTTTTAGATTGTCACTTAATTCTTTTATTCAAGTCCCTTATATTTCTTAGTGTAATGGATTTTCATAACTATCAGTCAGTCACTAAATTTTTCAAAAAGGAGTTAAACTTTATTAGGAATTTTTTTTAATTGCCCCCACTTTAAGATGAATAAATAGAAGGTAGAGTGTCCAAACAACTTGTGCAGAACCAATAAATAATAAACTAATAGATGGCAAAGCCCTTCAATTGTGAAGAGTTTGAGTACATTTATTTTTCAACTTCCTTTCTGGGTTCTTCCCATAATTTTTCCAACTTCTACACTGTTATATATTACATTGCAACAACGAGTGTAATTAATGCAAACTCCTGGAAATTCCGGGTCATACTACAACATAATATGGTACTTCCTTAAAAGAGAAAATAATCTAAACATCATTGATTCTGATATCAATATCTTACCCAGTAAGCAAGATTTTAAGACACAGCAGTTGCCTACAAGACAAATAAAAACTTGATTATACAACTGAAAATACTGATCTCCATATTACCAAGAATCAATGTATTTGAAACTATATCAGTTGCACTTTCTTTTAAACATTCACATTAATGATGTATATATATTATCCTGACCTTAACTCTCCTGAATTTTCAATCCAATTATGTCTATTTCCCCTTCTTTTTAACTTCCCATGGGTACAAATATACTTTAGCCCTTATTATCACTTAAATCTCCAATTTCTAAGTTCAATTTACTTATCTTATGTCTCTCTCAATCCATCATCCACTGAATATGGTATTTGCCATGATCGAAATTTCCAATATGTTGTCACCAAAAATTACCTGAGACAAACAATTCTCCCGTTCTCCTCTTCTGCTCTGTCAACATTTTTAAAAATGTGACAACAGTAATAAAAGAGCTACTCATCACTGAGCATATACTTTGCAAAAAATATGCTGCAAACATTTAATGCTAACAATAATTTGATGAGTTACATTATTATTATTATCTGTATTTCATACATGAGTAAACTAGGCTTAGACATTTGAAGTAACCTGTTTACTTAGACATATTTAGCAAGTGACAAAACCAGGGCCCTAACACAATTATCATATGCCCGATCCAGCCCTTACCCCATGAGATACAGTATACTGCACTTTCACCTCTCTGACTTATAACCAACCATTTAAAAACCTGATTCTGGTCTCTGTTCCTACTGTGTTCCTTTGAAGTTCACTAGTAACTTTATAGTTGAAAAGCCCCAATGGTTCTTCCTTTTACCTTTCTGCAATTTCTATAGAGTTAAGCATACCTTCATATCTCACCTTCAATTTCTACTTCCACCTCTTAGTTCACTGATTTTTTCTTTCTTCTGTTAATGCTTCGTATACCCCTCAGACAGTCTACATAAATAATCCCACGGAGTCTTCCCATCTGTTTTCATTTGTTTTTTATACCATTGAGATTTGGAGATCTCTTGCTATAATCGTGATTTTTCATAATATTCAATGAATCGTTAAATCGCTATTTATACATTTTCTCTTTAAGCAAGATGAGGAAGTTTTACTTGCGTATATTTATACTTTCTGAACACATATACCCGGCCAATCTATTAGCTTCAAATTCATTAGATCCAAGTCTATACCTTTCTCTTTCAGAGTTCAGTATTTGTGTTGTTACTTGGGCTCTGAACTTTCCTTCTATTCTTCTGCCTGTCTGTCTGTCTGTCTCTCTCTCTCTCTCTCTCCTCTCTCTCTCTATATATACATATACTCTTTCAAAATACATTGCTATTTTACTATTGAAATAAACCTAATTTTTTAAAGTGACTAAGGCACTACAGAAAATTTTTGTATTTTCCACACCCAACCATACAAAATCATATTAGTTTGGTGCATTTGTTACAATTAATGAACCAATATTTACATCTTTTTATTAACTGAAGTCCACATTTTGTTCAGATTTCTTTATTTTTCCCTAATGTACTTTTTCTGTTCCAGGATTCCATACTTGATAGAACATTACATTTAGTCATCAAGTCTTCTTAGGTTTTTCATGGTTATGATAGTTTCTCAGACTTCCCTTGTTTTAAAAAACTTTTACAATCTTGAGAATTACTTGTCAAGTAATTTGTAGAATATTCCTTAACTGATATTTGTCTGATTTTTTTGGTCTCATGATTAGACTGGTTACATTGGGTTTTGGGAGGAAGATCACAGAGGTAAAGTGTCAAGCTCATCATATTATATCAAAGGAACATCCTAAGGAAATAACTTATTACTGTCGATCATCTGGCTGTCATTTGTGCAGTTTCTTCACTGTAAATTATTTATTTTTCCCTAATCCCAAACTGTACTCCTTGGAAGAATGTCACTATGTATAGCATACAATTAAGGAGTGCAGCATTATGCCTCACCTCTTGAGGGCAAAGTATCAACATAAAATATTTGGAGTTCTCATAAAATATTAGGAGTTTGTCTGTTCTCCATTTACTTATTCAATCATTTATTTATTTGAGTAGGGATGCATAGAGATTTAATACTTTGGTTCATAATCTAACACTACTATATTTATAAAGCTATTTCAGTTGGTGCCTGTGCTACTTAACAAATCCTCATTACTGCCTAGTTTGTGTTTTGGTTGGTTGGTTGGTTGGTTTGTATGTCTTGAGCACTTTCTTACATTCTGCCACTATAAGCTCCATGCTCCTCTTGTATATTTCCTGCCCTGGTTCTCTCGAATCAGGCATTCCTCCAAAAAGCCTTGCTTTCTTTTATTGGCAAAATAATATTACAAAGATCTGGATATTAAGTGTGCTCCTTGCTACTGAGGGGTTTGTATTTCTGGGTCCTCTCAAATGACAGAACAAGAGAATATGTATGTGTATAACAACTAGAGTACATGCATACACACACTCATATATATAAGTACATATATATGCCTCTATATGTAGCCATCTGTACCTTTATTAAACTAAAAGTGAGTTCATACTGATATCTCAGACTCTAATCCATTACCACATGGATCATAATATATCGCCCTCTGTCTCACTTATATGCAACCTCACACTACAACACTGAAAATCCTACGTCTCAACATTTGCTATTTATTTACTTAATTGTTCAATTCTGGGACATATGCATAGTATATCAGAATTGTTAATCCATACTCTCACTCAAAACAACTTTGAGTTGTATCACCTTTAGTCGTACGGACCCCACTCACTTCCAAAGACTTAGGTCACAAACTTTTTACCTCAGTGAAATTGTTTCATTCATTTGTTTAACAATCAGATTATTTTGTCACATTCTTCATTGAATTCTTGGACCCTCTAACCTCTTTAAAATATATGTTTATAATCTTTATATGTGCTGTAAATTACTATAGATTTTGACAAATTCATGGTGTTGTGTATCCACCATTACAGTCCCGTATAAAATAGTTTCACTGCTTTAAAAAAAATTCTTTGTGTTTCAAATACTCCCTGATTCCTGGTAACCACTCATATGTGTACTCTATTTATAGTTGTGTCTTTTCCAGATTATCATAGAAATGAAATCATCCAGCACACAGTCTTTTCACACTAGCAGTACAAATTTAAGACACATCTGTCTTTCTGTGGTGGAATAGCCCATTTCTTTTTATCCCTATCATTCCATTGTATGGATGTACCACAGTTTGTTTATCTATTCACATACTGAGGGACATTTTAGCTGCTTCGAGTTTTTTTTGCAATTATGAGTAAAGCTGCTATAAATATTTGTGTACAGGTTTTTATATAAACAGAAGTTTTCAAATCATTTGGGTAAATACCTAAGAGCCCAGTTATTAGATTGTATGGTAAGACTATGTTTTCTTTTGAATGAAACTACCAGTGTCTTCCAAAGTGGCTGTGCTATTTGGCATTTCCACCAGCAATGAATGAGAGTTTCACTGTTATTCATTCTCACCAATTCTGGTATTGTTAGTATAAATTTTAGCTATTTTGATAGGTGTGAAGTGGTATCTCACCGATTTTTTTTAAATTTACATTTCCTAGTGACAAATTATGTTTAGCATCTTTTTATATCTTTATGTGTCATGCCATCTGTATATCTTCTTTTTTAAGGTGTCGTTCAGCTCTATGTCTATATTTTTCATTGTTTTTATCTTCCTATTGTTTGGTTTTAAGAGATTTTTTATATTTTGGAGCTAATTTTTTATGAGATATATGCTTTGCTAATATTTTCTCCAAGTCTGCAGCTTGTCTTTTAATTCTCTTAAGTATCTTTTACAGAGCAGACATTTTTAATTTTAATAAAGTCTACTTAATATATTATTTATTTCATGGATCATGTTTTTTTGATTGTATCTCAAAGTCATCACCAAACCCAAAGTCAGTTAGATTGTCTCCAATTTCTTCCAAAGAAATTTAATAATTCTGCATTTTAATTTTAGATCCATAATCCATTTTGAGTTACTTTATGAAAACTATATTGTGTGTGTTGAGCACATTTTATTTTTGCATATGGACATTCAGTTTTTCCAGCATACTTTGTTAAAAGAACTATCCATTCTCTGTTGAACTGTCTTTGGACCTTTGTCATAAATTAGATGAACATATTTTGGGGGGTTTATTATGGACTTGCTATTCAGTTCCATTGATCTTTGTGACTATTCTTTTTTCAAAATCAAGCTGTTTTGATTACTGTTACTTTATGTAAGTCTTGAAATCTGGGAATGTGAGTACTCCATCTTTGTTCTTCAATGTTTTGTTGACTATTCTAGGTTTTTGTTTTTCTATATGAAATTTAGAACCCATTTGTTTATACCTATAAGGTAGCTTGTTGGGATTTTTATAGTAATTGCATAGAATCTATAGATAAAATTGGAAGCATTAATATCCTAACAATATTGAGTCTTCTAATCCATAAATACAGACTATCTCTAATTTATATGTTCTTTGATTTCTTGCTTAATATTTTGCAGTTTTCTGCATATGGCTCTTACACTTGGTTTATTAGATTTATACCTAGATATTTTTTGGTGTGTATTATAAATGGTATTTTTAAAATTTTAAATTCTCATCATTATTGCTGATATATAGGAAAGCACTGACTTTTGTTTAAATTGAATTTGTATTCTGCCATCTTGCTATATTTGCTTACTATTTCAGGATATTTTTTTGGAGATGATATGACTTTTATACATAAACATTCATATCATATTCAAATAAAGAATTAAAAAAATTTTTTTTCCATTCCAGTCAATATATTCCTTTTATTTCTTTTTCTTTTCTTATTGTACCAGCTAAGAATTTCACTATAATGTCAAACAGCAATGGTTATAGCAGACATCCTTGCCATGCTTCCAAATTTAGAGGTGTTATAGAGTTCCTAATCAGTATATGATATATATAGTTTTAGGAAATTCCCTGGCGGCCCAGTGATTAGGACTCTGTGCTTTCAGTGCCATGGGCATGAGTTTAATCCTTGGTCAGGGAGCTAAGATCCCACAAGCCACATGGCACAGCCAAAAAATATATATATTTAGATATTTAAAAATCAAGTGTGAATGCTTCTTATTTCTAATTTGCTGAGATTTTAAAAATTATGAATGGCTGTTAAATTTTGTCAATTATTTTCTGTGTTAAATATTACAATCAAATGATTTTTCTTTGTTAGCCTATTGAAATGGTGGATTACAGTGATTAATTTTTGAATGGTAAAATGGCCTTGACTTTGAATGAATCATACTTGTTTGTGGTATACATACATCACCTTAATATCAAAACCAGAAATGTCATTGAAAGAAATGAAAAATATAAAAATCCTCTATAAATGGTAGCATACCAAATGCAATTACATTTAAAATATAGTAGTCTTTATTTTCCCTTATTTTAAAGTGATTTCTGGTTTTGATATTGAGGTAATGTTGACCTCATAAAATGAATGCGGTATTATTACTTCTCATTGTATATTCTGGAAAATATTATGTGCAACTGGTATTATTTCTTCCTTAACTGTTTGGTAGAATCACCCAGTGATATAATTTGGGCCTGGTGCATTTCTTATTGAAAGCTTGTTAATTATGAATTTATTTAATGGATACAGGGTTATCCAAGTTATTTATTTCTCCTTGTGTGAGTTTTGGGAGTTTGTTTCTTCAAGGAGTTGATCCATTATAACTAAGTTATCAACTTTGTGGGCATAGATTTGTTCACAGTGTTAATATTATTATCATTTTGAGATCTGTAGATCTATAGTGATGGCCCCCCTTCTTTCATTTCTTATATTATTCACTTGTGTCTTCTCATCTGTTTTTTCCTGGTTAGGCTGGTTGGAATTTTGTCAATTTCACTGATTTTTTTTTCAAAGAACCGGGCTTTGTTTTTATTGACTTTTCTAATTCTCATTTCAAATTTTATTGATTTCTGTTCTAATTTTAATTATTTTATTTTAATTATTTTAACCTTAAATTTTTCTTCTTTCCATAGTTCTCCAAGATAGAGCCTTAGGTTATTTATTTTAGATCTTTGTTTTTTCTAACATTATATATCCACTTAAGGCCATATATTATATTTCCCTGTACACACTAGTTTCCCTTCATCTCTCAAAATTTAAAGAGCTGTATTTTCATTTCCATTTAGTCCAAAATATATTTTTAATTTATTTGGAAACTCCTTAAATCCATGTGTTATTTAGAAAAGTGTTGCTTAATTTCTAAACATTTAAGGATTTTTTTGGTTATATTTCTGTTTCTGATTCCTACTCTAGTTCTATTGTGAGTTGAGAACAGTCTGTGTGACTTTTAAAACTTTATTAAGGTTCGTTTTATAGCACAGAATAAGGTCCATCTTGGTAATTGTTCAAGAATGTTTATTCTACTGTCTTTTGATGGAGTATTCTATAAATGTTAATTAGATAATGTTGATTGATAGCGCCATTCAGAGGATGTATATTTTACGGATATTTCTCCTCATTTATCTACCAGCTACTGACAAGAGATGTTGAAGTATCCTATAAAAAGAATGGCTTTTTCTATCTCTCCTTTAATTTCTATCAGTTTTTGCCTTATATAAGTATTTAAGATTATAGGTCTTCTTGGAGAGTTGATTTCTTCTTTATGCCTGGTAAATTCCCTTTTTTATCTCTAATAATCTTGCTTCTGCTCTGTTCTGAAGTCTGCTTTGTCCGAAATTAGTATAGGTACTCTTGCTTTCTTTTGATTATTATTAGCATGGATACTTTTATCTATCCCTTTACTTTTTGACTTACGGCATCTTTATGATTTAAAGTTCTTTCCATGTATATACAAAATATCATTGTGTGTGTTCTTAATCTTCTCTGATAATTTCTGACTTTTAACTGGTGTTTTTAGAACATTATACTGGAGTCCTTCTGTGTAGTGGGAAGGTTTGAAAAGGGGGAAAGCTCTATAATCTTCTGATTAAATCTCAATGTTTTAGTAAGACTGTGTCTCAAGTCTGTGACTTTCAAAAGTATTTGTCCAGAGTTACAGTGTTTAAAAAAAAAAATCACCTTATCTCTACTCTCTTCAGTGTTTTCCAATCTATTTTTTAAAGTTTTTAAAAATGTGCTGCATGAGAAAATCCTCATTCCATGCTAATATACGCACTTATATATTAATGCCATAATTTTCTTCATATAAAAATGTAGTTAATATAGGGAGCCAAATTTTCACTGAATAGAAATAAACTAGAATAAAATTTAATTGAAGAGTCTCTTAAAAAAAATGAAATATGCTAAACATTCCATTCTAGTGTTATTTCCACATTAATTTTTAAACATGATTGCTTGCGTGTATGTATGCATACTTACATACATGTATATCGCTCAAAACATTATATATGCTGGATCTATCATTTCTTAAATCCAACAACATTATTAAATGAAGGTAGAATTTGATGTTTTATAACTGCTATATACACATTTGTTCAACTACAACTACGATAAGGTGTGCCAAGTTCCTATTTAGGAAGGTCATGTGAGAAAACTAATTTTTTTCCAAGTCATTAAACTGATGGACACAAGGAATGAGCAGAGCAAAATTCCAGCCTTTCCTCATTACAGTTTATAATAAGCATTTATTATAACATCTCTTAAATTCTTGAAACAGTGAAAAGGTCATATGCAAAATAAGATGATAAAAATACTTCAGGTGCTGAGCATATGAATGTTCCCACTGTAGACACAGAAACGGAGGGAAATGTGAAATAATTACCCTTAAAATCTAGGTTTATTGTGGCATCTGTAAACTAGCTAGGTAAAATAAAACTATGTTCAGAAAGCATATTACAGATATACTTAAATCTTTTGTTATTATAAGGATGTTACATTTTGATGCAGAGCATTTGCTCTCTTAGAAATGATAGCTTGCATACATTCAAATAATATGAGTAATTTACCAAGGTTAGGGAAACCTTATATAGAAACAATAGTACAGCTTTTAAATTAAGAAAATGTATTTAGAGATTAGTCCTATTCTTATTTTCAGATATATAGGCTTATAATTTTTAATACTGGAAGAAGATTTGAATAAACATTTAGTGATAATATAATGTGTTTCAGTCACAGCTATATGCTTTCCTATCTTTCATTTCATCTGCAGAATCCCTGTGAAATTATTACCCCTCATTTCACAATGCAAATACAAATTCTCAACCTGATTAAATAACACACCTACAGTCACTTTGCTCTTAAGTGACAGTTCTGAGGAGAGAAGTAAAAACAAGTAAAAATAGCAGCAACAAAAAACAATGATAATTACAAAACCATCCAATTTTATACCTTGCAAAGAAGTATTTCTACAAAAGTGTAAAGAAATGTATATGCTCTTATATCTGTTCATTTCAATATCAAAGATGCCTGACTTCTGAATGGACCATTCTCTCAAAAGAATTCTAATATTAAAGAAAATCAGAATATTAGAAAAGTAAAAGATATTAAAGAAGATCAGAATATTGGAAAAATAAACCTTTTTCTTATTGCAACACACACATCATGTTTCACCTTGAAGTTCACTCAAAAGGAAAATGTATTTTCATCAATTTCCTAGTAATAACACTTGAACCTTTAATTTTTTTCAAATGTGATAACTGAGGCACTGAGAAGTTATATAATTTCCCATTGTCTCAAAGCTAATAATTTCAGAACCCTGATATGGACATTTTGTTAGACTGACTTCAATGGTTAAGCTCTTTCCATATCATTTCTCTGTCTCCCCTTGACATACCTAAGCTTGATAATCTTTGGCTTATCTCTAGACTATTTCATTTTCCATTCCGTATGGAAGTTGTTTTAAAGTTATCTGCCAGGTTCGTTTCCAATCACTGCCACACACCACACTTTCCCCTACATATCTCAAAAGAAAATCAAGTTTCCAATTTTATAGTGTAACTATTTTGTTTTATTGAAGTATAGTTGATTTACAATATTACATTGGTTTCAGGTTTACAGCATAGTGATTCAATATTTTTACAGATTATAGTCCATTTAAAGTTATTACAAAATAATGACTATATTTCCCTGTGCTGTACAATATATCTTTGTTGCTTATTTATTTATAGAGTAACTATTAATGATCTTTGTTTTACAGACTCTCACCCACTTTTCTTCCCTTGTCTCTTATCTTTTAGGAAGTATTTATGCAATTTTCAGTAGTGTCAATTGTACAGTGCCTTGTGCTAGAGCATAGTATTTGTGCTCTAAATATGTTTCAGAATTTAAGGGATGAGGATTCAAAGAATATAATTTTCAGGTTACTATACTTTTTATAATACTTTTCCTTCATACAAACTGATTTATTTATCTTTTGTTTTCTTTTGCTTATTATCAAGTTGCCAAGATTTTCTAGTAACTCTGAGCAATAATAATACTTGATTATATTCTATAGGGTGCTTTAGCTGTCATTCATTTATCCTTTCAAGAAATATTATTAATTGGGTATCTAATTTGCACCACTCAGTAAAAAACCTATGTGGGAGAAATTTATGCTTATATTTGTTTTCATATGGGTTTATATGAACAGAACAGATAGATTATAAGGAATTTTGAAAAAATATTGCCTGTAGTTTTAGAAGTACTCACACCTCCACCAAAAACATCATAATTAATATAGGTCCAAGTGCTTTTCCTTTAACTTACCACAAAGGGGAAAATGTGGCATTAAAGCATATTTTAATGTAATCCTCTTCCTTTTCCCCACTATCAGGGTTTGGTCTTTTGATTACTTAATACATGTCACTAGAACACTTAAAAACAACTTTATTCTGGGATTCATAGTAAATTGTTACAGTCTGCATCAGCAAATTGGCTTTTCATAGTAGTTGTATAAAACGAGGAGCTTGCTTATCTAACCAGATGCCAAGTTCATTTCAAAATAATCTATAATTTAAAATAATCTATAGGGCTTCCCTGGTGGCGCAGTGGTTGAGAATCTGCCTGCTAATGCAGGAGACACGGGTTCGAGCCCTGGTCTGGGAAGATCCCACATGCCACGGAGCAGCTGGGCCCGTGAGCCACAACTGCTGAGCCTGCGCGTCTGGAGCCTGTGCCCCGCAACGGGAGGGGCCGCGATAGTGAAAGGCCCGCGCACCGCGATGAAGAGCGGTCCCCGCACCGCGATGAAGAGTGGCCCCCACTTGCCGCAACTAGAGAAAGCCCTCGCACGAACCGAAGACCCAGCACAGCCAAAAATAAATAAATAAATAAATAAATAAATAAAATAATCTATAGCAATCATTTAAAAATAATCTATAGCAGTGCAATAATGTTTCAATTTAATAATTTTTTTCAATTTTCACAGTTTTTCAACATATTATCAAATTAGGTGACATCTTTATTTTTCTTATTTTTCAGAATTCATTTATTCATAGAGCAAATATTTATGGATTATGTACTCTGGCTAGACATCATGCTACACACTGGAGAAATAAAGGTTATCAAAACATTCACATTCCCTGATTTCTGGAAAATTAAATCAAATTTATAAATATATAATCAAATATATATACATGTCAAATAAATATATAAAACTGGTACTCCCTAAGTTTAGAGACTTCAGAGAGGAGAATGCCTATCAATGCTTTATCTTAGGATGAATTGATCAATTGTATGTCTTCCCCTGTGCATAGTACATCTCCTTAGACTCTGTAAAAAGTAAATTGTAAGCCTCATGCAACAAAATTATTATTTATAAATTATATAGTTGTACAATTAATGGGCTTCTACTTTCAGTTAAATTTTAGCTCTGCACCTTTTTTTTTTTTTACCTTATTACATATAGTTTCTGTGAGTCTTCCATTCAGAATATGATATGAATAGTAGCATCTTATTACTGAGTCCAAGCTGGTACTGCTCACCTCAGGACAGGTCAATAAGTTGAGAGAGGAGGTGTTGGGACACGGAATGGTGACTTTATTTGGAAAGCAAGCAGACTGAGAAGGTGGTGGACTGATGTTCCAAAGAACCATCCTACCAGAGTTAAAATTCAGGCTTCTTTTATACTAATGGGTGTGTGTGTGTGTGTGACTGGTTGTCTCAGTCATTTCCATGCCAGCCAGATCCTGGAGAGGATGTGATAATCCTTTGTTCTTGCAATTGTCCACATATGTCTGGTCACAATGTTCCTGTAAACCTTCAACAAGACAAAAGTTATTTTCTGTGCTGCAACTCTCTATCTCTATATTAAGGAAAAGTATTATACTTTAAATGTCAAGCCCGAGAGGCAGAACATTGAGAAAGGGCTATCTTGTATATTTCAGGTTATTTACTGATTGACAAGACAAAGGTGCAGAGGCAGCTTGACTAAGCACAGGCAACAGAGCACAAAGGTTGGAGCTAAAGGAATAGATCCAATATGGAGTCAGGTTTGTTCTTTCTGTTACAATCTCAGTGTTATATCTACTAATAAAAAATAAATCAAATTTTAGAAGAATAAATAAAATAGCCAACTGTCTGATCTTTGTCTTTGTCCTTAAATCAAAATTTCAATAAGTTGGAAAAAAAGTAAACAAAACTGAATTTCAACAAGAATATTCAGACAAGAAATTGCTTGGTTAGTCTATGAAGCGAGCATGATAGCTGATAGCATTGCAACTCTTTAGTCTTATACACCTATGTTGTGTGTTTCTTTACTTGTGTGTCAAGAAGATTGTCTGAGAAACTCTTTCATAGTGGAAATATTTTTTATTGAAAACATTATTTTGTTCAGTGACAGTTTGAATTTTAAAGAGGTAGATAACACACCTGTTTAGCTTAAGACAAAGTAATAAAGTTTTAGTTATGGAGTTGTAGACACTAGTATGCTGGGTATTTTGAAAGACTTAAAATCTTTTCCTTAATAACAAGAAATGATTCTCCTTGATCACTGATATATAATAAAAAAGTACTTATACTCACTCTGCATAAAATTTTATAATGGATGAATTGGGAGAACTGTATCAGTAATGACGCCCAAGGATGTCTGCATCCCTAGATACAATGCCCGGACATTGACTATGGTCGAAACCATGTGATATGATTTCACCATTTGGGAGTTGAAATATATAATGTGAGCTGTGGCTTGAAAAGTGCCTGCACAGTGGGACATGTCCTTTTTTCTTGTTGCATTTTGAATCTGGCCACCATATGAAGATGCCTGGGTTGGTCCCCTGAAAACATTTGGCCAGTAGCAAAATCACCAGTACTATAAGTAAGGCCATCATTACCATCCAGCCCAAGTTGAGCCTCCTAGTGATTGTAGTTTCGTGAGTGACAACAGGAGACCCGCTGAAGA
This sequence comes from Balaenoptera acutorostrata, assembly GCF_949987535.1. Lineage (NCBI taxonomy): Eukaryota > Metazoa > Chordata > Mammalia > Artiodactyla > Balaenopteridae > Balaenoptera > Balaenoptera acutorostrata. The sequence goes on along the minus strand of NC_080065.1, from coordinate 21,263,363 downwards.
ACCAGCCAACTAGGCCCAGGCCAAACTGATAACCCCAAATTGTGAGAAGATAAAATGTTGTTATACATCATTACATTTCAGAGCTTTGTTATGTAGCAAAGTAATGTAAAAACTCATATTTAGAGTGATCTAGTCACAAGTCCAAGGTGGCTATTATGGGGTAGATGTAATAATAAATACCATTTGCATAGTACTTTATGTGTAACATGTCTTCAAGGCAATTGTTTTATTTGGTCCCAAGATCTTCTAAATTCTTATAGTACTTTTTTGTTCATTTGTTTCCTGCCACAATGTGGTTCTAAGTAACTAAGTACAGTGCATAACAAAGATATAAAAATAATTTAATGGACCACTCAGCAGAATAAAAAATACATGCTAAACGTCAATAAAAATAAATATATTTCTCCTTTTTGGCAATGATTTGAAAGTTGTAGAATAGTGTTTGTGTTTATTGTGGTAGTAAAAAACAATCTTCTGGATATTTTAATGTACACACCACATATATTTACAGATGTCAATACTAAGATATTTCATAAATTAGTTCTTATTTATTGTGGTAAACTAAAAAAAATCTCCCCCCCAAAGATATTCGTAGACTAATCTGTGGAACCCATGAGTGTCACCTTATTTGGAAAAAAAAAGGTCTTGCAGATATGATTAAGTTAAGGATCTTGAGGTGGGAAGATTATTCTAGATTATCTGAGTGGGCTCTAAATGCAATGATATATATCTTTATGAAAGAGAGACAGTTGAAGATCTGAAAAACACAGAGGAGAAGGCTGTGTGAAGACAGAGTAGAGTGAGAGTTGAAGGTGCCGGCCTTGAAGATTGGGATGGTACAGCCACAAGCAAAGGAATTCCACCAGCAGCCAGAATTCGGAAGAGGAAAAAATCAAATTATCTGCTAAAGTCTCTGGAGGGAGTGCCTACACCTTAATTTTGGCCAAGGGAAACTAATTTTGGACTTCTGGCCTCAAGAACTCTGAAGCATAAATTACTGTTGTTTGAACCCACCAAATCTGGTTAATTTGTTTTAACAGATATAGAAAACCAACAGAGTTATGCTCTATTAAAATAGCAAATTGAATTTGAAAATATCTTTAAAATTTACATTTTAAAAAATTTCCAAAATGAATAAAACTAATGAATCATAAGGTAAATAAATAATAGCTTGTGAACACGAAAATGGTAATAACTTGGATTAATCACTATTGTTTTAGCACCTATAAGGAAAATGTATTTGATGTCTTTGGTTCCATTTCAATGCCTGATCAACAATAAATGATGAGTAGGGGACACATTCAGATTGGTGATCCCAGGGCCAAATCAATTACAACCACTGCATTATGACTATAGATTTTCAGTGGTATTTTCAGTGTGATGAGAAGCAAAAATAAAATGGAAAGTTTTCACTGGAGAATTGTCATATTTCACTTACATGTGGACACTTTACTCTGATTGGCACCTAAGGAAAATATAAGGAAAGATTGGAATCAGGGAAAATGATTACGAGATTGTTACTGTAGACCAAGTAAGGAATGCTGTTACATTTAATGGATACACCATAATTAGTATTCATTTCCAGTTGTTGAAAATTTGGGTGATTTCTAGTTGAGGGCTATTAATAAAGCTGTTATGAACATTATTTAAGAACCCACTGGTGTTCTTTTCATTTCTCTTGGGTTAATAACCAGAAATGGTAATAGTGAGTCATAAGGTTAGTGCATAGGAGAAACTCCTAAACAAATATCCAAAGTATTATTTTATACTCCTCTTACTCTCCCTTCCTTCTTTTTCTGAGACTTCAATTACAAATTTAATACGCAAAACATTTTTGTCCTACAGGTCACAGGAGGTCTGTTCCTTTTCAGTTTCAGGTTTTTTCAATCTGTACATCAGTTTGGATGGTCACTTTTACTCTGATTTCAAGTTTATTGATCTTTAGTGTTTAAAGTTATTCAAGGGCTTCCCTGGTGGCGCAGTGGTTGAGAATCTGCCTGCTAATGCAGGGGACACGGGTTCGAGCCCTGGTCTGGGAAGATCCCACATGCCACGGAGCGGCTGGGCCCGTGAGCCACAACTGCTGAGCCTGCGCGTCTGGAGCCTGTGCCCCGCAACGGGAGGGGCCGCGATGGTGAAAGGCCCGCGCACCGCGATGAAGAGCGGTCCCCGCACCGCGATAAAGAGTGGCCCCCACTTGCCGTAACCAGAGAAAGCCCTCGCACGAACCGAAGACCCAACACAGCCAAAAATAAATAAATAAATAAATAAAGTAGCTATAAAGTTATTCAACATATAATCTATTGTGCCTGAAGTTTTCTTCAAGGCCTAATTCTGCTCTCAAGAAACTTCAGTAAATTTTAAAATTATTCAGTGAATCACATTATTCACTGTGAATTTCATTTATTCCTTGTTTCCTTTCTCTTTCTAATTATTCTCTTTTTTATGTTTATAATTTTCAGTGAAACCTGTGCATGGTGAAGGGGTTAGCCTTAAAGAGGATCCAGAAAGGTTAATTCAGAAAACTTGAACATTTACACAATAAACATATGTTTTCTTATAATCCTTCTCTGTCTTTTCTTCGTTTTGGGGGTGGGTAGTATATGATTTTATAACAACGTGCATTCTAATAACAAACCTAACTTCTACCATTTTATAATCTTTTGAGTTCCATTCCAAATCCAGTAACAGATTGTGTAGATATCTATGTTCTTAATATATCTGCCCCTTCGTCTGCTTTCCACTGAACTGTTTTAGCACAGACTCTCATTACATCTTGGCTAGATTATATATAATAAAATATCAATGTATCATTGATTTAATATTACACTAACAGAAAATATTGCTAAAACATAATGGCATTAAAACTATATATTAGTCTGCTCAGCATGCCATAACAAAATATCACAAACTGGATGGCTTAAACAACAGAAATCTATTTACTCACAGTTCTGGAGGATAGAATCCAGCCAATTTAGTGTTTTGTGAGGGTTCTCTTCCTGGCTTGTACTTCTGGCTATGTCCTCACATATACTTTCCTCAGTGCCTGTGTTCAGAGAGAGAGAGAGAGAATGAGAGGGAGGAGGGCAAGCTCTCTGGCATGTCATCTTATAAGGAGACTAATCCATCAGATGAGGGCCCCACCCTTAAGACCTCATTTAACCTTAATTACTTCATTAGAGTCCCATCTCCAAATACAGCCACACTGGGGGTTAAGGCTTCAATATATGAATTGTAGGGGTACACACACATCAGTCCATACTGCATTATCACTAAAATTAAATTTGTAACACCATTAAAAAATATCACTTTAAAGGTGAATCTTAAATAGTAACTTTCAATATTGGCTGTACACATGAAAAGCAAAAAGCAAAGTTTCTTCCAATATGTTCTATGATATTTCTTTACTTTTTTCTTCATTGATTGGTGGTGGAGCAAATCATCTCTTCCTATAGGTTTAGGATTAAAATAGTCTACTTTTATTTTGCAAATCCACCTATTAAACAGACACATACACAAAGATATAAAGACACATAATATATTAGAAATTGTGTGTGTATATATATATATATGGTAGCAATATGTAAAATCTATGTCTATATATCATTAGAGACCAACAAACTGATTAGACTATAACTTTCAAATAACATTGAGAGAGGTAGAAATTAAATTATCTTTCCATGTTTACAAAGTAAAGCCCTGTAAACTGACATTAATGATCAGAATTATTTCCACATGTTTCTTGTTACTTGAGCTCTGTGATAGATTATTACTAACTGAATGTGATGGACTCCATCTGAGTCACACACCTAATTTATCACTGCCTAAAAATTCAAGGACAAGACAGATGAAAATGTAGGGGATATGGCAATTAGACATGTGCTTATCTAGGTCTTATTTTAGTTCACAAAGGGAAGTTTTTATAAAGCAGAATTATATGTGGTATATAGCAATTTTCCAATAAATAGTTATGAAATAGAGAAAGAAAAGTATTAAGGAACTTAGAATAATATCTTATGGAGTATATTAAATTCTAACCATTAGTTTAAGAAACTATGAAACTAGAAAAATGTGCAGAGATGATAATAATAATATTGATTTTTACTGAAAATTTTCAAGAAATTTATATAAGTTAATTTCTGTATAATGAATTAGGATAACAGAGCAGCTGAAGAGTTAAGAAAATAATCACAGTTAATCACAATAATTTATCAAAAAAGTAATATATTTCACAGGTAATTTTGCATCTTTCAAATTACATTTCCATTTAGATAATTTGTGATAATTATAAAATCACATACTATATAAGTAGATAATTTGATTTTCAAAAAATGGTAATAATGTGATTTTACTTGAGTAGGAGTTTGGACCCCAAATACATGCATTATTTGAATTACATATAATATATAATTATATATATATTATAATAATGCAATGATTTTATATATATATAATGTAACTGCTAAAGAATGCAATTGATGCTGATTAAAAGTGATCTTTGCACAAAATAATCTGATTACTTAACTTTCATTTATTCTCTTTAAAATACTGATGAATTATTTAGCTTAGAGCACTGTATAAATTTTAACATCTTACAAACAAATAATACTACATTAATGTAACATGCCTTTAATTTTGATCATTATTTGCAGATAACTGATTATGTTTTTCTCTTTATTCACAATCAACTTATTTAAAAGCAAGTCAGGAGTAAAATATCTAATCAAAGACCAGTACATCTGGAGAAATGGTAGGGATTTATTAGGTAATAATTAAAGACTGAAGTTTTCATTAAAGTTCTAAATTTTGTTTAAGCAACTACATAACAAAATAGTCAAACATAAATACCTATTATAATTACCTAAATTAAAATTGAAACCCAAAATGAGTAGGTACATTACAGAGGAAATGTATCATGTAGATATTTATTTGATAGGCCACTTTTTTATGTGTGATAGAAATGTTACATGTTTATATCTTTTCTCTTTTTTATCCACTTACATCAATTTGGTTGTAAAGAATTGCTTCTTGTCATAAATGTCTTTCTGCCCATCAAAATCAATTTAAGCATCAAGTTTAGTTTAAAAAAATGACAAAAATATTTTCATTTTCAGTTGCTATTAAGCAAATGCTGAATATATTTCCTTGTATCATTTTTTACTTCACTTATGTATATATGCACACATGTACATCTGTTCTTGCTGTTGATAATATAGAAGTAATCTCACATTCAGAATTACTTACTATTTAAAGAGGAATGACTATTTTCTTCATACTATATATAACTTTACTTACGTAATATTTTCAAAAAAAGTTTAATGTTGAAGAGTTTATATGTTGGTTTTCTTGTCTCATATCCATTTCCTCTTTTCAAGAATTTGCTGGGCTTTGCTTGTGAACTACTCTGTCCACACTCTTTGCTCACTGGTTCAGGTGTTGCTGACATTATCCCATTTCACTGATGGCCATACCTTCCAGCTGTACCCAGCTGGGGAGATCACACTCCCATGGAGATTGGTTGTAGAGGGGGAACAAAACTAAAGCCATGAACAAAGCTATTCTAGGACTTTTGTTAGAATTTTTGAAAAAAATTTTACTCTTGGGTTTTATGTATTGTAAACCTGGAAGCAGTCCTGTGGTCATAATGAAGCATGGGATCTACCCACAGAACCAACAAAGAAAGCCAAGCAGAGAGATGGGGAAGCACAGTTGAATTTTGATGACATTTTTTGAGTTTCTAGATTTATCAGAAGCCAGTAATAGCTTTGGATTATTTATTTTCTTAAGAGCCTATGAATTTCTGATTTCTCTAGAAAGAGTATAAATTAGGTTTTTAGGACTTTCCTATGCATGAAGAAATTTTAGATTAGCCAAGGTAAATGATTTGTCCTTGGTCAAACAGGGAGATACAGAGGTTAAATCCAACTTCCTGTGCCTCTTTAGAGCTTTCTCAGTTCATGATTATATTTGTTTTAGCTGCATTAATAGATGCATATATTTGTGAGTGTTGAAAGGGATTCTGTCAACTCTACAGTAAACTACTGATACAGTCATAAAGTTGTTTTATGAAATCTAGTATTATTTGTTTCATTTTCTCTTGTTAATTGGTTAATTTGAAATTTCATGTGATTTGGAATAAAGTTACATGGAATATAAATTTCATTTTACTATAGTTACTAATATAATACAAAGTGAAATTGTTTTAATCCTTTGAAATTGTTCAACATTTTAACCAAATTAGAGAAAGAGAGAGAGAGAGAAAGTGTTCTTGATACTGATGATAGCTGTTGTTACCTAGTCCTGTCACCTTGAGGTAAATCAGCTAAAATTTTTGGATTTCCATATATATATGTAAAATAAAAGAGACTGATCAGATTACCTATAATAGAATTTTCAGTTTTACTAAGTTTAGCATTAAAACCAGTATGTTATTAACATGTTTAATTTTATTATTTTTATTTTTTAAATTTATTTAACAACACGTGTACCTTTGCAACAAACTATTAGCCTATATCAGAGCTCTCAAAAACTGAACATACTTTATTTGGTCTATGATATAGGGCTTTAATAAGTCTTTGCCAACATTTAACAATTTGGAGAATTCACATAGAATTTGGAATTCTGTACTGCATAACAAAACAAATAATAATATATAAAAACGAGGAAGATCTGGCCGCACTGGCCAGCCTGACCATATGGGAAAGAGTCACTGAAGCTACACAGAAGATACACCATTTAGTTGGGGCCTGCTCTGAGCCACAGTTTTCACAGACTCATATTTTTTGAACATGCTGATTATTAATAGGGTGTGAATAGTGGTCTTTGTCGAGCTTGAATATTTCACTAATTTATTTTATTCCCCAGACCGTGGGACATTTGGACTTGTGATCCCTCAGAAATGCATTGATGAATATTAATAGTGTTCTTCATGAATACAAGAGTCAGGCACTTGGTTGCAAAACTATAGTCCAAGAGCTAGAGTTTGATCAACTTTCAACATTAAAACTATGTGTTTAATAGTATACATTGTGGCTGCAGTGGTCTAATTATGTGATAGAAATAAATGGCACTGGTGCAAAACTGTTTACAGTTTAGAAAATTAGACGTATTTGACAATAAGTGATGTGAACAGAAAAATTCACAGGGGGAGATTGTGGCATTATATTATATTGATATAAACTGTAGGGAAATAACAACAACAAAAGAGACCTGCTGTGGTATAGAAAATGGATATTAAGCAGAACACTAAATTATATGTACAATTTGATTACAACTGTGTTTAAAGTACATACACTAGGACTGCAGCAAAAACAAAAATGAAAGGATTGGCTTTGGATGATTTTATTTCTTGTTTTAAAATTTCATTTAATGTTTTCTATATTTATTTTATAATAAAAGTAATCAAAATAAAAGAGGAAAGCAAGTAATTTATTTGAGAACCGCCATCTTTATATTTTTGAAGTAACAGCACAATAAATTTAATTTATTCAACAGATATTTATTATAGACCTACTATGTCAAACACTTAACTAAACATCCATGTTTCAAGATAAATACAACATATTTTCAAGTGTCTTGTGTTCCAGAACAGTATTTTCCAAAGTTTTAAAATCATGAATTACATAGTAAAATTTTATTTTTCTGTTTTATAAATAAAAATAAATAGTATACATCAGTTTATAAATTATAAACTTGCAGTTAATTTATATATGAAATATTAGTAAATATTAGTAAAACTTAATTCTTTCTTTCCTTACAAGTAAAATGACATATGAATAGAAGAACTAAAGTTTTTTATTCATAGACCATTGCTCTAGAATCCAGAGGACCTACCATGGAAAAGTACATACAAAGCTTAGATTCCAGCTGGGAAAGACAGGTATACAAGTGAGGAACTATAAGAAAAATATTGAGATTCCATGGTATAATATGAAGTTGAGATCACTTATGTGGTTGTAGTTGATGAGGTAAATAAATAAGACAGTTTTTATTCATTAGAACTCATAATCATTTGAAACACAATTTCAGGAGAAATGGAGATAAGTTATCATGCTATTAAATGCTATCAGTGTTGTGAGGTGCATTCTGAAGGTTTTTCAGCAATAATTCCAAAGAAGTTTAGGAAATCAACTTTGTTAATAATTCTATACATCCAAGTTCACAAATAAGCATGAACTTGGCAGTGTTGGCCTGGGGAATCTGAGAGAGATAAATAAGCACAAGCCTCAACCTTGGGTGTACTGCTAGTAATCCTCTCAACAACACTCATTTTTACTTACAATGGAAACCAAATACTTTTAATAATGGAAGCATTGATACTAACAGATCCATTTTTGCCTAGATTCCAATTTTGTCAAAAGTTTCAAATATTTGATTGGTTTCATATACTAAAAATGTTAACTGGTTCTACCTTACATCAGTGTTATTTGTTAGTTCATTTACAGGTAGAATATCATTTAGCTGAAAATAGTTTACATTCAGACATTAAAGGAGTATGAAAATTACTTACATTGAAGGACTATGAAAGATACCTACTGGACTTCCCTGGTGGCACAGTGGTTAAGAATCTGCCTGCCAATGCAGGGGACACGGGTTCGATCCTTGATCCGGGAAGATCCCATATGCCATGGAGCAGCTAAGCCCGTGCACCACAACTACTGAAGCCGGTGTGCCTAGAGCCCGTGCTCTGCAACAAAAGGAGCCACCACAATAAGAAATCCGCGTACCGCATGGAAGAGTAGCCCCTGCTCGGTGCAACTAGAGAAAGCCCGTGCACAGCAATGAAGACCCAAAGAAGCCCAAAAAATAAATAAATAAATAAATAAATAAATAAATAAAGATACTTACTACAATATGTGAATTAATGACTGACTTTTTTGTCAGTCTATTTTATCAATTTATTTCTGTTCCCTTTATAAACTCTGCATGAAGATAATTTGGTATTTGCTTACGTACATGCCAGAACCAAACGTTTAAATTAAAGAGAAATATGAATGACTTGATATTATTTTGATAGTAGACATAATCTGCATTTGACATTAGCAGTGTTAAACAGGCTTTCAGGAGTTACAACGTAAGAAAATCAGCACATAGTACTCCAAAGTTCAGTTAAGCACTAAGAATATTAAGTCTGATTCCTGTTAAATTTTTCTGTTCATTGTTCACAATTGAATATCATGCTGAAGAATTTGTCATTAGTAAATTATATTGTAAAAACATTCAGAAAGCTATTCTTCAAAATAATTTTAGTACTGTAACATAGACAAAGTAATTATACAAATTGGAAAGTATTCAAAGGCTATGTATATGATGCACACATTAAATTTTAAATAAATGAATAGCATGCATTCATTTATAAATTATAAACTTGAATTAAAGTTAAATACTAAATATTAGTAAAACGTAATTCTTTCTTTCCTGAAAATTAAAACTGCATATGAATAGAAAATTTGATACTCTTGTGGAGGTCTTTGTTTTGTTTTGTTTTTATTTACAAACTGTTGTTTTACAATCCAGAGGACCTACCATGAAAAAGGCACATAAGAAGCTTAGAATCCAGCTGAGAAGGAAGTTATGGTTTCTTTCTTTCTTTTTTTTTTTCTTGGCTCAGGATGGGAACATTTATTTTGGCCTATTTGGATTCTTCTTTCTGCATTAGCTTCACAGATTTTTCTCAATAAGATGTAGACACTGGATGGACTTCATTTACAAGGAAACTGCAAGATAAATGGAGTGGCTAATGTCCATCAATTTGAAACGTGTAAATATTTATGATAAAATTATATCTGTCTTTGTGAGGATTTCTGTTTGAATCTTGGATACAACAAAATGTAATGCTCAACTGGGGGAAGAGTCCCATGAGTATAGAATAAGAATTGTTCCTTTTATTCAAGATTCAATGTAGCCATTTTATGCAAAATTTTCATACTAGCTTTGCCACATAGCATTGCAATACCAGTACTAGAATCCACAATTTAAAGAGGCTAGAGCACATAAGAGTTATGGTTTCTTAGTGAGTAACTAGAGATCAGTAGAAGGAACTGAAGATAGTGGGAGCAGTTAGAATTGACTTGATAAGAAGATGAACGTTTTCCTGCATGGGTTCCTTGATGTCTGTTTACCATTTGTACACTTTGTTATTTCCATTTCTCTCATTTCTTTAAAACTTTACTTCTCAGATGAATGATTCATCCTTGGATGTTGCCATCATCACCCCCCCTTTATTGGGTTCAGCTATTATATATTTATATAACTCTTCTTTTAAAAAAAGATAACTATTTGTTAACCTCAATTAGATTTGCAAAAGAAATCATGTATTTTAAATACAGATGTAATAAATAGTTCACTCTCATTTTGTGTAAATTGGGAACAATATCACAAACACATATTTCCTTGTTCCTTGGCATTAACCTCACTTAGTGACTATGAACTCCCTGTATTTTATAATGGTTACCAGGTTCTTCAACTTTTTAGGGAAGGTCAACTATTCTTTCAGAGGTTGTTCTTGAACAAATTGTGACATAATGTTTCATCATTAATAGCAAATCTTTCCAAATAGTTTCTTTATAATTAGTACTCTTTAAAATCTTTCCTTATAAAATGTCATGACAATAACTTATTTGGGATTTTGAAAGTACCTGTTGAGATTTTTCATCATGAATTACATTTTATTTTATTTTTTAATATGTGGTATTAAATTCATTAATTTTAGAACATAAATCAACCTTGCATTCCTAGGGTTAAATCCTCCCAAATTTATTTCATCTCTGGATATTTCCAGCATTCCCAACATTCTTAAAAAACATCCATCACATAAAATATACACAAATACAATTTTCAATAGCATGCACACTACAATTTTTATACAGAGGTACAAATATAGAATCTATAATTTCCAGTCTCACCTTGCTACCACTCAGTGTCTCATGCAGAATGTTACTTTCCTCCATAATATTCAAATGATTTCCCTGAATGTACTTAGTAGGCTAAAGAGACACATTACCTTTCTAGATATTTTTCCTGAATATGATATAAAATAGTGAAAAGTATAAAGTGATTTCTGAACATAACCATTTCTTTTTATTCATAGCAGTACTCTGAATCTCTAAAATTTTTTCATTGATTAACTGAGGCAAAATTTTCAGAGACAATGTACCAAAGTGACATGTTCATCATTTGAAATTAATTTAATAATAATTGGAATATATTATAAGAAGGTAACAGAACAAGAGTTAAATTTCCCAGTTTCACTCTTGTATAAGATGCCTCTTGTTCTGTATTTAATCATAACTTAGATAATTATTTTGTCTGTTTTGAATATCACCATCATTTTTCATTTCAGGAAAAAATGTGATATAAATAAGTATTATCTTTATAGAATAAAAAGAACATAAAGCATTTCTTTAGGTATTGGAAAATTATGTAATATAGCAATGTTGCAATATTATAAAATACAATATGGCACAAAATGTAAATGTCAGGATAAATAGAATTTACAAGATAAATTAGAATTTTGTAGAATTAATTCTGCAAGGAAATTGAATTGATGTAGTTGCCAATTTGCTTGGTTACTAATCTTATGGACTAGTGAAAGATTAAAATGCTTGAAATCTAAGCATCATTGATTATTGAGTTCATGATCAAGGGGCAGAGTTTTCCTTTGGATGCCTTTAATTTACATTGAAAATCAAGTTCTAAGGAATTAAAGACAGAGAGAGTGGCTGAAATCTGGGAAGATGAACTTATTTTCATTTTGAAGTCTACCTAGGTCAGGAAAGCTTCATTAGTATATTAAGAGAAGCCAGAATGAACATTGTGGTACATGTCTCTTTTTGAACTATGGTTTTCTCAGGGTATATGCCCAGTAGTGGGATTGCTGGGTCATATGGTATTTTTAGTTTTTTAAGGAACCTCCATATTGTTCTCCATAGTAGCTGTATCAATTTACATTCCCACCAGAAATGCAAGAGGGTTCTCTTTTCTCCACACCCTCTCCAGCATTTATTGTTTCTAGATTTTTTGATGATGGCCATTCTAACCGGTGTGAGGTGATACCTCATTGTGGTTTTGATTTGCATTTCTCTAATGATTAGTGATGTTGAGCATCCTTTCATGTGTTTGTTGGCAATCTGTATATCTTCTTTGGAGAAATGTCTATTTAGGTCTTCTGCCCATTTTTGGATTGGGTTGTTTGTTTTTTGATATTGAGCTGCATGAGCTGCTTGTATACTTTGGAGATTAATCCTTTGTCAGTTGCTTCATTTGCAAATATTTTCTCCCATGCTGAGGGATGTCTTTTCTTCTTGTTTATTGTTTCCTCTGCTGTGCAAGCCAGGACTCAGAAGCAACCTAAGTGTCCACTGACAGATGAATGGATAAAGAAGATGTGGTACATATATACAGTGGAATATTACTCAGCCATAAAAAGAAATGAAATTGAGTTATTTGTAGTGAGGTGGATGGACCTAGAGTCTGTTATACAGAGTGAAGTCAGAAAGAGAAAAACAAATACGGTATGCTAACACATATATATGGAATCTAAAAAAAATGGTCCTGATGAGCCTAGGGGCAGGACAGCAATAAAGACACAGATGTAGAGAATGGACTTGAGGACATGGGAGGTGGGGGAAGCGTAAGCTGGGACGAAGTGAGAGAGTGGCATGGACATATCTACACTACCAAATGTAAAATAGATAGCTAGTGGGAAGCGGCTGCATAGCACAGGGAGATCAGCTCGGTGCTTTGTGACCACCTAGAGGGGTGGGATAGGGAGGGTGGGAGGGAGATGCAAGAGGGACAGGATATGGGGATATATGTATACATATAGCCGATTCACTTTGTTATACAGCAGAAACTAACACAACATTGTAAAGCAATTATACTCCAACAAAGATGTTAAAAAAAATTGTAAAAAAAAAGAAAAAAGAAAAAAAAAGAGAAGCCAGAATTTGCAAGACACAAGGGAGGAACTGAGGACTGATTTCTTCTCTATTGAAAAAGAATGGATTGGAAGTTCCTGAGAAAGGAAATAGGTCAACTGGAAGAAAGAAGGAAGGTTTAAAGTACAACTTTGGGAAAAAAGCAAACTCTGAGATATTAAAAAGTTTAAGAATGATTGAATGTGAGGAAGTATGTAAATGAAAGATCCTCCAAAGGCATAAATTGTGAGGCTGACCTTCTTTTTCTTTTATGGTTCAACAGGATTTTTTAATTAGGTATCATCTTGATTCCTAGTCCTCATATGTCATAATATTTGGACAATTTAACCTTTCAACAATGATCTATTTAAGCCTCCATTAGATATGTGATCAGCCTGTTTTTTGTGTGTCAAGGTGACACTGAGGACAGGTCCAGAGCTCGCTTACTCATCAAGGAATGCCAGCCAAGTAGGCCTGAAGAAGAAGCAAGACTAGCCCCAAGTAATCTTTGAGCCAGAGAGATCAGGAAAAAACTTCTCCAAAACAGGGACCGTAGGCTTATTTACACATTAATATTCTAAAAATAATATAATTCATGACATTACGATTGCTAAGAAGAAAAGCACAACATCAAAATAAATGCCTACTTAATGCAAAACTAACCTACATATACAACACATCATGTGTAATAGTAACTTCTAAAGAAACTCTTGATGTAAGGAACATTTTGAAAGTAAAGATTACCCCTTAGTGGTTGAAGCCTGATTTCCACTACAAAGAGAGTAAAAGTCAAGGGTATTTTTTGTCCTTGTAGGAAGTGCAGCACTATAATAATTTGAGGGATTAATTCAGTCTACCTTTGATAGCTTCAACTTTCCTAATGACCTCTGTCTTGTCATCACCGTGTAATTACTAAAATGAGAAATCCCCACTTTAGAAAATATAATTAAAATATTTATTAAAACCTTTCATGGCCAAAGCATGGTTCTATAGTCGGTACACTTTGAAAATTATACAGTATAGTTGCTAACTTCAATTGAATTAGTAAAATATTTAATCCACCATCATTTCCTGTGGCAAAGGACACAAAAGAAAAGATTAAATTGAACTCTGAGAGATGGGAAATCCTGGCAGTCCATGACCCTTCTTGACTGGCATCCAAAAATATGGTTGGGAAACCATAGGATGGGAAAGAATGGTGCTACTTAAGGACAGGCAAAGCTCTATGTCGTGCTTAGTTTTCAAAATTGTCTAAAGCTCTTTTATTTTCTTTAAATGTTCAGGGCTTTTACTTTTATTATAAGTATTCTGGAGAAGATTGAAATGTGTGAGAGTTTTTTAAATGATAATATTCCTAAGGTTTCTTACAAATTATGTTATATCTGTGTAGTTCCAATTTAGAAATAAACATTGCTTATCATTTCCATAATTACTAAAACATTTTTAATGAAGAGAGGTATTAAATTTCAGTTGGGAAGAGACAGGATCTTATAATAAAACAATTTTTATAGCAAGGGCACAATTATCTCTACACTAAAGGGAAGAAAAACCTATTAACAAAAATTTGAATGTCAGTGATAAACACCAGAGCATGGATAAGTTTTGCCACAGTCTGATTAAACAGCCAGCCATAATCTTTGTTGGGTTCAAAAGTGTTTACAGTTTAGTTTTCTTATCTGCGTATAGGACAAACTTACAATGCAAGACCTGAATAAACAAAGTACTTATTTATATGAATGTATGCTATAATTAATGTATTATGTAATCAATTATATATACTGAATAATATATAATTTACATATACTATCTAATATACTAATATTAATACTAAGCAAAGTACTAATTAATAGTTTTTCTTTAATTAGAGCTGAGACTTCTCAAAGGGATACTCGTATTTCTGATTTATACAATTTTCTCAAAGAGAGAATCATTTCTCTGTTGTTGCCATCACTATCATCATTGCAAATTAGCTCATACCTTACTAATTAAGACTTGTTGGGTAAAAGGATGAAACAACAGAGAAGAAAGGGCTAGAAAGAATTACAGAGTGATCTAAGTTCTCTCTTGAGAAAGCAGCGAATAGCACAAGATAAGAAGGAGAGGAGAAATAATCACACTGTTTACAACTTTACTGTGATATGACCCTTCAGACTATTTCCCCCACTTTCACCCAAGTCACTGATTTCTTTTCTACATGCTGGGTTGGTGATAGATAAAATTGCTGGGGAAAGGCCTAGAAAAAGCAAAGTTTTCATGACAGATCTGGTACGCTTTCAATCACTTTGAGGAGGGCTGAGATGCCTCCGGTTATTATGACGAGGAGGAAGAATGACTGTGTCTGGAAATATCTCATGGATCTGCATCATCCAGAGAAATCAGATTCATTTCTTCCTTGTGCCATGTTTACCACATTGTGTGTAATTTATCAAAATTTATTATTTGTTTCCCTTACTCTGTAGGAACAGAACCCAACTGCTAGCATGTTTAATATAATACATGTTTAATATCTTTTAGATGTAATTTTTCTGTTTTTATCTCCTCATGATATTATATTCTTATTTGTTGTATTTGTTAAACATTGATTTTTAATAAATTTTCTTAAACCTTTTAGTCAAAAACTATAATCAATGAAAATAAATCTCAGATTATATTTTATAAAAAGTATATTTAAGAGAATTTAGTTATTTTCCGAAATTGAAGAAATTTTAGCAGTCTGTCAAAATATTTTAAATTACTAGTGAATAATTTGAAAAGATACATGTACCCAATGTTGCCAAGATATGGAGGCAACATAAGTGTCCATCAGCAGATGAATGGATAAAGAAGACATGGTACACATATATACACAATGTAATACTACTTTGCCGTGAAAAAGAATGAAATTTTGCCATTTGCAGCAACATGAATGGACTTGGAGTGCATTATGCTAAGTGAAATAAGTCAGACAGAGAAAGACAAATACTGTATCATACCACTTACATGTCGAATCTAAAAAATACAACAAACTAGTAAATATAACATAAAAGAAGCAGACTCACAGATATTGAGAACAAACTAGTGGTTACAGGTGGGGATGGGGGAAAGGGGGAGGAGCAATATAGTGGTGGGGGAGTGGGAGGTACAAACTATTGGGTGTAATATAGGCTCAAGGATGTATTGTGCAATAAGGGGAATATTTTGTAATAACCAAATGGAAAGTAACCTTTAAAAATTTTATAAATTTTTTTTAAATTGTAAAAAAAGTCATGCAACCAGGATTTGAAAAAGAAAATAACTACAGAAAATGTATTTATCAACTTGAAATCTAGCAAAAAATATTTAATATTTGAACAGGTGACGGCCCCGGATTGGAAAATTTCAGCCTAGGTGTTGTTAAAACATCAGATATGATTGTTTTACTCTTTTATTTAGCGATGAGTCCATTATGATATAGGCTCAAAGATGTATTGTGCAATAAGGGGAATATTTTGTAATAACTAAACGGAAAGTAACCTTTAAAATTTTTATATATTTTTTTAAAATTGTCCTATATCATTATCATTTAGGACTCTTAGGATAACATATAAGCACGTCCTAAATTCCCTCTACCATGTCTGAATGTAGAAATTAACCTTTCAATTTAATCCCTTCAGAAGATGTGCATTTCCAAAATTACTGTAATTTTTAAAAAATCAATATTAGGTGGACAAAGCAAAGAGATTGCTATACTTTTTTGAAGAACATGCAGATTTCTTTTTTAAAAAGTGACACAATGCATTTCCAATATTCAATCCAAAAGTATACCCCAAAAATTCAATACAAAAATATAAAAATATAATAAAAACTCATAAACTCACATTGCGGAAAACAAGTTAGTCTCAGTTTTATACCAACATGTGGACAACCTTGAGAAAAAGCAAAAACTGAGATGATTTTGTCACATGAAATTGTGTGCTTTATTTTATTCATTAAGCACAATTTATCTCTTTGCCCAAGGAAGGCCTTGCTAGATTTCAGATGCTGGGTTCTCTCTAGAGACAACATATTCCACAAACCTTGAATGATATCCAGATTTTTAAAAAATTTTTGTATTTACTATAATTGAAGATGACTTTTAAGTTAATGAAGATATAATTTCTTCAGCCTCTATGCTTCACAACACCCAAGGCAGATGACCCTATTGTTCAATAATAGGAGCATCTATACCTTTTTTCTGGGAATGAAGTCTTAATTGCTTTTCTATCATAGCACATAGATAAACAAAATATCTATGTAACATGAAGTTTAATGAGGGAAGACTAATACTTGAGGACTATATAATGTTCTAAATTATTTTGAATACAGTATAACCAAATTAACTGATACAAGTTAATAGACACAGAAATGTAGTCAATGAGTCCACTCCCCACTTGAATGGCGAAAGAAAAAAAGTTAAATGAGGAAATCAAATTTCACCTTAACAGATGCAAACCCATCTATTTCTATTTTCAATGGATTTTTCATTTATTTTAAATTCAACTGGAAGCAAATTGGTGATTGATTTGCTGTCAGGAATTGAGAACACAGTTTCTGGAAAAATAAATGCAGCCCCCATTGGTAAGAGCAATCCAAATCCATTCATCATCTTTTTCTTAATTGAATTATAGTTGGTTTACAATGTTGTGTTAGTTTCAGATGTACAGCAAAGTGATTCAGCCATATATGTATATATATATATAATATATACAATATATGGTATATATTATATATATACCATCCCCACTGGTAATCTCTGAAAAAGCATATATTCTTTTTCAGATTCTTTCTTATCCTGAATGATGTTTATATCTTTATCTCCAAATATTAAGATGTCACATAAAAATACTTCCATTTAAGAGCTACTGAGGACATAAAATTTAGAATTTGTCTAAATGGGGACCAATAGTATTTTGTCTTTTCTATAGATAAGTATTTCTATAGAAAAGAGTGTCTTCCATGTTCCATTCCAGATCTACCCTGTTACTGTGCCTACCTTAGTCACTGTCCTGGGACAATTTGCAGAGATTATAATAATAAACTGTGTTCTCTGGCTTCTGGTTGGTGTTGGCCAATGAGCAGCCCCAGAGAGAAGTCAAAAAAAGGAGAAGGTACTTGTAGTCCTGGTTCTTTCTAGGTGAGGTGACCCCAAGATAATCATATTCCTTCCCTAGATCATCTCTGCTCCTCTCAGTAAATATGACTTTACAGGACTTTTTCTCCTTTCCAGTTCTGATAATCTCTCCCAGCCTTTGACTTTTTGAGCCTAGGGATACTGATTGATAGATACTGTTTCTAGGTCTGGGATCCCACACTGTCATCCCTTAGGGTCCTCCTACAGTCAAACTTCATAAGTAAGTAGGCAGTCCCTTTGGAAATACACCTTTCACATATTATTTATTTATTTATTATTATTATTTTTTAAATCACAGTGTGTCACCTGTTCCAATGTGTGTCATCAAAACCGGAATGTTGATATATTAAAAAATACCTGATTTTTTTAGTTATAATATTTTACTTGAAGTTTTTAAATCAAAACAAAGGAAGCATCACTGCCAATTTCTCTATTGTTAAGAATCTTGCACAGATGAAAGTGTCAAGTAGGAAGGGAAGTAATTAAATACATGGTGCCTATAGGATCGAACATCCGGAAGACCAGGAAGTCTTGGATGAAGAGCCAATCAGAAGGCCATACACAGAGGGTGGTTTCTGAGAATGACTGCGGTAAAACATCCTAACAGAACTAGATAAAGTAGGACAATCTAGAAAATCAAATATGTGCATAAGCCCTTAAAGGAGAACAGAGTAAGAACCTGGAAAACAAAGTATAAACCTCAAAACCAATGATATGAAAAGAAGATAAAAGCGAAATCCATAGACAAGTGTAAGAATTAGGCAAAACTGTCATCAGTTTAGACACAGTTGGAACTTGAATAAACACTCATTTTTTCTGGGGCTCACTTTATGCCTTCATACATCCATTTATTCATTTACTTATCCAACCATTCATCAAATATTTTTTGGTTGATATTATTTGCCAGGTAGTAAACCTAACTATGAGAATGCAATGGTAAAGAAAAACTGACATGGCTCACAAATCTATTAGTGAGGGATAAGGAAGAAATATCATGGGCACACAGACACAAAGGAAGGTCAGATAACCCAATCTTCAATAAATCAGGGAGCTAACCCAAAGACAAGGATTTATTTGCGAGGTGGTTCCAATATACAGTATAATGCTAATTTATAGTGAAAACTGAAGGTAAAACACTTCCAAAATATTAATATATTCAAGGAAAGAGTTAACATATCTGATGTGTTTCAGTCAGTTCTTCATTTACTCTAAAGCCATTGATGATCCTTGGAGTAACTCAGAACTAAACAACTGGAATGTTGACAAAGTTACCTGGCAATGGTGCTATACTATGCTCCTAAGATAGTGGGTCAAGATGAACTAGGTTTGTCAGCATGTTTACAGAAAGCATGAAAACTCACAGTGCCTGGTGACTAGTTTCGGGTCCACAAAATAGCTGGCCACGTGGCAGGTGCGACCAGTTCCCTTTACAAGTTTTGGACTCCAAAACTCAAATAGCCTTTCCCTGGCAGGTTCTTCTCACACATGTCCCTGTGCTTTGAAACTAAAGAGGAAGATACATCATTGCAATTACTGCAGAGTGAGGACCTAAAGCCTGTATTATGCATACATATGGCCATAGGCTATGTATACCTTTTAACCGCAGTTTCTATATTGTAAATTTCATTGTGATAAATCTTGTCTATTAGTATAAGATTATGTTGAGTTATGTTAGTCCTAGCTTATCATCAAACTGGTAGATGCTTATGGAATCACCAAGAAAAATTGTAATAATTTAATCATAACACATAATTTTAAAAATTAATGTTTAATGCAACTTGTAATTCAGAAGTGTCACTAAAATTGTTAGTAAAAATATTTGGACTGGTAGATGATGAATAGAAGGTAAATGAAAGGTAGAATAGTAGACTATAAAACTTCAATCTGGGCTTCCCTGGTGGCGCAGTGGTTGAGAATCTGCCTGCCAATGCAGGGGACACGCGTTCAAGCCCTGGTCTGGGAAGACCCCACATGCCACGGAACAGCTGGGCCCGTGAGCCACAATTACTGAGCCTGCGCGTCTGGAGCCTGTGCTCCGCAACAAGAGAGGCCGCGATAGTGAGAGGCTCGCGCACCACGATGAAGAGTGGCCCCCACTTGCCACAACTAGAGAAAGCCCTCACACAGAAACGAAGACCCAACACAAACAAAAATAAATAAATAAATAAATTAATTAATTAATTAATTTAAAAAATTTTTTTAAAAATTCAATCTTTGTCATTCCTACTCAGGCAGGGGTAACAAAAAACAGAGAAATAGGGCTTCCCTGGTGGTGCAGTGGTTGAGAATCCGCCTGCCAATGCAGAGGACACGGGTTCGAGCCCTGGTCTGGGAGGATCCCACATGCCGCGGAGCAGCTGGGCCCGTGAGCCACAACTGCTGAGCCTGCGCGTCTGGAGCCTGTGCTCCGCAACGGGAGAGGCCGTGACAGTGAGAGGCCCGCGCACAGCGATGAAGAGTGGCCCCCGCTCGCCACAACTAGAGAAAGCCCTCGCACAGAAACGAAGACCCAACACAGCCATAAATAAATAAATAAATAAATAAATTTATAAAAAAAAAAACAGAGAAATATATTTTAAATATATGTCCAAAAGTAATTATGACTTATCTTTTATATAGCATACAAATACAGAAAAGAGTTTACATAGTTATTTTGAATTAGAGTAAGAAATCAAATCCAAGATAATTTTTATAACACAAATAAGTATTCTTAGGTTAAAAAAAAAAATACATCCACCTAGAGTTGAGTCTCTGAAAAGCTATGTCTGTATCATCACTATAACAACTGAAATAAATTAATTCATTTTAAACAACAAACTGCAATTATCCATGTGATTTATTTGTAAAACAATTCTAAGTGATACTATGAAGTAAATTGAAGTAAATTTAATTTGAAAAATGGTATGTTTTAAGACCATATGAATATCAGTGATATTATTCTTAAGAAACATGGTCATGTTGCTAAAAGATCAAGAATTTATAAGTATACATAACTCTGATTATTTTGGGTTGTGCTTCTCAGTGTTCCTTTCATTGTCACACTTCTTTGGGACTTGGGAAAACACATGGTTAAACTTCAGAGTGAATTCCAACCAGGGACATATTGAAGCTTCAGATTAACCTTGAATATATAATATTACATGTATATATTTTATATATATTCTGTTTCAAATTTCAGAAAGAGTGAATTAACTAATTCCTACCATGTATACATTTCCACTTAGCTTTGATGCAAGAATAGCTTATTCATCTTTTCTTAGAAGATGGACATGCACACACACATACACAAACAAATCCAAATATAATATTTCACAACAGTATATGTAGCCTAAATTCCATTTTAAAATTATTTACATGAATTCCTCATGAGTGAAATGAATACAGGCTTTCCTTAACTCGGCCCCAGCATCATTTTCTAGTGGGATAATTTTCATCCAGCCAAGAATCCTTTTTTAGCTTTTCCAGTTTTATAAAAGAATTTTAACCTTAACATTTATTTTTCTGCTGTTTAAAACAGATATTTCTGCACTCAACAAACAATACACAATAACAGTATAACAGGGCCCCGCTGACCAGAGGGTAAAATCATGAACCGTTACATACCCTGCCTGTAGAGAGAACAATTTAGAATTCTCATTAAGCTCCCTTAAATAACATCAACAACAACAAATAAACCCTGTGCCAGGTTTTAAAATGCGTCAAGATGGCTGTTGCCTTTATTTCAGAGAAGAGGAAGAAAATTTTACATGTGCAATTAAATTATCGTTCTACTTTTCTTATAAATTATCAGATATTGAGACTTTCTCTAAAACTTTAATGACATACTGCAATATATTACTGTCTATACTTCATTGAATTGCACATTAAAACAAGTGAAAATGTTCTGCAAGATATATCTCAATAAAATTGTGAAAAAAAACCTGTCTCATTAGCTCAGTTCACAATATGCTGCATATCTACAATGAACAGAGAGTATCTATGATGCTAAAAATGTTGCTTCCAATCCAATTACTAGTGTGGATTCATCAGTGATATGTAACTCGAATTCTAATAAGACATGAAAAGTTGCTGAAGTGATTTTCACATCCTATTCATGAGATACAGTACTTTAAATTTTATCCTGAAATTATACAGGACTAATAGGTGACAATAACTTTGAGCATATTAATCTTATCTTTAATGAGTTGGTTTTATTAGAAACTTCCAGGTGAAGCTTGGCACTAAATTTGAAATAAGATTGTTGGTTAGGACACTGCATAATTCCTAAATGCTCTTTACTTAAGGTGGGCTTATGAGAACTTCCCAGAGTTCACACTCAGAAGATTTGCTTTGTGTAAGATTTGCTATGCTCCTTTCTTTCTACCAGTACATATTATGCGGCTCGCTGAGGAAGGAGATGTTGTAAAAAGGGAGATACTTGAAACTGAGATTGCCCTGGCATTGTTGTGATTGGTAATGAGTGAGTCTAGAATTAGTATGAGTGAGTGTCTGAGGCACAGTGGAGAATAAGATCAAGAGGATGGGGAAGAAAGGGAAAACTGTATGAAAGCAACAATGAGGAGGAAAAGAACACGTTTCCCATCTCCTGGCACAGGTATATGAAGAGTGTGAGATCAATGCACAGCTACGTGTCAAGAGGGCAGTGGAGGTAGCATATTCCTTAAAGAAGATCAGGGTTTTACTAGAAGTTGATGAGACGGTTAATAGCATAAAACGAAGAAATAGAGATAGAGAGGGTTTTACAGATGAATAACAATGAATTCAAGAAGGTACAATCTCAGTAATTGATGAATGTGGGGTCTGGGGTTAGGAGGAAGAATGTGCCAGGAGGCATGGTGATTAGAGTACCAAGGACATGGGGCAACTCAAAGTTGAACCCTCACCCTTGCTCCAGCCAAAAGAAAGATTTCTTCTCTGTAACTAACATGCCAGTTTCTTAAATCTAATACTAAGTACATTGCTTTTCTACCTTTTTAAAAAATTTATCTTGAACTCAAGAGCCAAGGCACTAATTTATTTATTTTAATTAATTAATTTATTTATTTATTTTTGGCTGTGTTGGGTCTTCGTTGCTGCACGCGGGCTTTCTCTAGTTGCGGTGAGCAGGGGCTACTCTTCGTGGCAGTGCGCGGGCTTCTCATTGCGGTGGCTTCTCTTGTTGCGGAGCATGGGCTCTAGGCGCATGGACTTCAGTAGTTGTGGCACACTGGCTTAGTTGCTCAGTAGCATGTGGGATCTTCCCGGACCAGGGCTGGAACCCGTGTCCCCTGCATTGGCAGGTGGATTCTTAACCACTGAGCCACCAGGGAAGTCCAGCACTAATTTATTTTGTTCATGTGTTCTTTAACAGTCTTTTTATATACAGCTTTGATTGCATATTTATATGGGCTAATGTCATTCGTTTAAAACTTGAGTGCATTTAAGCGGTCATCTCCCTAAGGGAGCTCATAAATATTTCTCTAAATTATTAAGACTACTGTAATTCTATTAGATGCTATTCCCATTTAAAATTCCCTATCCCATTCATGGAGAGAGAGAAACCAGCTTCTTACTGACGGCTTCTTCCCAACTACATTTTCCATTCATCTGTGGTCTCATCAAGAATTCCTAAATTTGAAGCCGACTGTTTTATCTGCCTCCACCTCCCTGATTCTCAAATGGCAGAATGAAGTGGGAAGCTACTTACTGGGACCTCTGGATTTTGCTGTTATTTATCAGCTCAGAGCATGTAGGAAGAATGTGATTTCATTTCATTTCCTGTCTAGTCTAGACAACAATGGACTAAGGTCTGGCAGAGGATAAAGTTTGCTACAAACAGATCATCAATCAAATGATGTCTAAATACTCCACTGTTAGAAAATTTACCAGTTTTTCAAAGGTCCATAGCCTTCCTTGGAACTTCCAGGATTTATGACAGGGTGTCAGAGGTATTGGTAAACTCAGTACTCACAGACCTCTGAGGTCAAATTCTAACAGGTTTTCAAGTGCCAGATTGCCATTGCTTTCATCTGCCATTGTCCAGTTTCTTCCGTATATATATATTGTTTGTGAATAATTATGAATTTCCTTCTCTCTCCTAATTTCCTTATAACTTACATAGTTTAATTTGTGCCTGGTTCCCTTTCCTTCATTATCTTTATCTTCTGCAATTTTCTCTTCAAGCAAACATCACAAATCTTTCCATAATATATATTATTTGCTCAGTTTCCTAGACAGACATTTGTATAACATTTCCTAGTATTCTCAGTCCAAAACGTATTCACTTTGTTTTCTGAAATATGCTCTCCCTCACAAAAATCTTGTGTATAGCCTGGGCCACCTCCCTTGCCTCCTTTTCTGGTTCCAATCTCTCTTCTTTGGGTATTGTTAGTGCTTCAGCAGCCTGGGACAAGCCACAGACTGCTCCTCTCCAAAACCAATTCAGAGAGCTTCAAGAATTACTGTTGCATAATTCAGTTACACAAACTACCCTCTGTGGGTTCCTTCCAACAATATATTGTACAAGAAATTTCCTGAAAGGATCAGTGTAATAAAATTACCCAAAAAAAAGCACAGTCCCAACTTTCTAGTTGGATCAACTCTTCCTGATGATACATATGTTTTTCCTACTGGCTGCAGAGCTGTGATTTCCAACTGTCTCAGCACACCTGTCTTCTTGAGCGAGTAATAATCTAAGCACCATTACTGCTTGTACTCTATTTACATGCTCAGCACCATTCCCTCTAGAGTTGGCTGACTTAGAGGAACCCTTCACTTTGTTCCACAAAAGGCTTTAATTTCAGTATAACTTGCTACACTGCCGAGGTTCAACATTCCCAGATATTAAGGCACTTCTCCCAAAATTCCTTAATAATGTCATAATATCTAAGAAGATATTTAACTATTGAAATAGCAGAAATTTTACTATATGAGAGATTGAGTATAAATATGTATCCAGAGGAGATTACAACGTTTGTCCTATTTCCATTATGTCATACAGTGTTTTCACCTCAGATAGTTCTCTGGCTTCCTCCTCTTTCTTTAGTCCTTTTTCCAACTCTCTGCTCCCATGATCCTCCAGGTTCCTTTTCTCCTCCTGACTCCACCCACTCACTTCTGCTCTCTCACCTTCTGTCTCATTTCTGTCCTATGTCTCAGCCCTATCCTGGATGAGGAAAGTAAGAATTTCCTGTACTGTGGGTCCCACAAGTCAGCTTGTATTCCTTCAGATTCTTAAGATAAAATAATCTAAATGAAAAACAAAACTTTGTCAAGTTTATATTGGCCATGTCTCAAGTCTCCATCTAATTATTCACTGTCATTTAAGTTCTCAAAGAAGGCAAAGTGTTGGGAAAGATAGGAAACATCAAATGTCATTCTGTCACGTATTCATTTTTCCACTGTATTTTCTAATCCTGAGGTAATATGAAAACACGGTAGAAATATTTATATTCATAAAAGTGTTTGTGAATACCTAAAGAATACATAGTGTTTGTGGAAAACAAATTATTTAAGTTAAGTGAAATTAGTATCATAATTAATTATAGAAGTCAAACACAAACTTTTAAAAAAATTTAGAAATTAAATGTAAAAAATGTGTTTAGACTGAAATTCACAAGCAGTTATCACTTTAGAGAATGTCTTATGTAAAAATTATGAATTTTAATATGATATCCATTAATTTGCTTTTTATTTAACAACCATTTATTGAGCATTTAATATGCAGGCTATATGTAAGGGTAGTCCCTGAATTTATGTCACCTTAAAAAAATAAACTAATGTGCTTTAAATTAGGTGAATATTTTTAAGTTGACATATCTTTTGTATCAAAACTGTATTCATTTTAAAAGGTAATTTATTAATGTTTACAGCTTTGTATTAAGAGCATAAAAATAGCATTTGATTGAAAACCAGTTTTCAACAGTGAGGTACTGAAGGTGGCTTTATTAGAAATTTGGTCAAAGACTAGAAATTCTTCCATCAAAAATCAGGTAAAACAAGAGATTTATATTTTACTATAATTGTTTGACTTAGTGATATATTATGATTATTATTTCTCTCTCATCAGAAATATAAGATTTATTCTGCCAGTTTCTTTAGAAGGTGATTTATTTTTCTTCTTTTGGTTATAGCATTGTAGGTTTCAGATTAAGTTGATGTGTTGTTAAATGGAGATTCAACTTCCAGTAGGTTTGAAATAGAAAGCCACTGCCTGACTTCAGGCTATCTACACGGTAATTGCAGAAAGAACTTTACTAGGTCCGTGTAGAATGAATGAGCACAGGCTCTATGAAGTGCAGACAATCCACCCAGCTGAGAAAAGACTTTGAAGATGATGCCTTAGGAATCCTGGAGCACACAGGCTGACAAAGTGACTCTAATTCAAAGAATGCAAACCTTCTTGATTTTTATGAAGATAACTACGAGAACCACTGGGAAGTAACTACTTCATAGAGGGCATAATTGACATTTTAAAAACATTTTATCCGACTGAGTTAGCAATGCAGGTTGAAATGGAAACCAGTTTACTCTGTTGGAGTTTTATAACTCCATGCTACATTTTAAAAATAAGAAATATAAGGATGCTGTACTGAAGTGAAAGCTAAGTAATAAAATAGGCCAAAGATGAAACTGCATGGCCAATGTTATAATGTCGTTACATACCACAAATTAATCACATATTTTTTCAGTTTAGATAAATCGAATGGCAATAAACGAGAAAGTTTAAATAGTAAAGATGGTAAGACCACAGTTTTTATAGACACTCATAGTTATGTCCCCATCTCCATTTTTTTCTTCTTCCTTGTAGAAACTTCAATTATTTTGTGGATAAAAGGCTGCATATTGAAGTGGGCGGAGCCCTCATTTTTCACAAACGTGGCTAAGTTCTGGTCAAGGAAATCTTAGCAGAAGTGGTGCGAAAAACTTGTTCTCAAAGGGAAGAGGGGCTTCCCTGGTGGCGCAGTGGTTGAGAGTCTGCCTGCCAATGCAGGGGACACGGGTTCGAGCCCTGGTCTGGGAAGATCCCACATGCCGCGGAGCGACTAGGCCCGTGAGCGACAATTACTGAGCCTGCGCGTCTGGAGCCTGTGCTCCGCAACAAGAGAGGCCGCGATAGTGAGAGGCCCGCGCACCGTGATGAAGAGTGGCCCCCGCTTGCCGTAACTAGAGAAAGCCCTCGCACAGAAAACGAAGACCCAACACAGCCAAAAATAAATAAATAAATATTTTTTTTTAAAAAAAAGGGAAGAGAAATGGCTTTTTTTGGGGCCTTTTCTCCTCCTGCTAGACTTAGTGGTTGAAGTTCAATAAGCTTTCTTGAAACTCCAGTTGGAAGGATATGTAGAACTGCGTGGGAAAAACAAGATTCCACACCCTGTCATCCCTAGAGTATCTACTTCCAGGTTGTTCTATGTGGCAGAGAAACTTCTATGTTGTTTAAAATGTGGATATTTTGATTATCACTCACAGGCAAGCTTAATCCTAAGTAATGCAGAATTTTGTATAAGATCATGCCCTGCTCACTTGTTACATTTGTCAATGAATTTTAGAGTAATAGTTTTTAATGGGCATAAAATTAAATTGTCTCTTCTATCTTCTATTGTCTCTATTTATGGACTCATTCCTTGAGCATTGTGAATAAGACCCTATATGCTTTCACTTTTCTCAATATTTCATTCAAGAAGGAGTCACTGAGATTGTCAGTCAGAAAACTTAGGTTCAGTGCCTGAGGAAAAAGTTCCCAACACATGACTAGGCTTGAAAGGTTAAACAAAATTACACCTGCTACTTTGATAGAGAAGAATATTTCATAAAGTGATATGGAACTGAGTCTCCACATTCTAACTGCTAGGAAATAGCTAATCTGAGGGAGAAGCAGTTCACATTTTTCTCTTTCCCTTGAAATTCTCAGTAGTCCGTAAAGCTAATGAGAAGTAAAACTAGAAAGCCAAAGTGAAATTGAGCTTTCCTTGAGGTCATAGGTATTATGCAGTTGGAATTTTTACTTAAATAATTAAAATCCAAAAATTAAATGAGTTTATCTTGTGGTTTGGTCATGTCCAATTTCCTACACAGCAGTGGTTCTCAAACTGGAGTATGCAGCACATAGAGGGCTTGTAAAAGAACTGACTGCTGGACCCCAGACCTAGAGTTTCAGATTTAGCAAGTCTGAGTGGGGCATAGGAATCAGACTAGTTCCCAGGTGATCTCAATAAACAGATCCAAGGACTGCATTTTTAGAAACTTTCTCTAAAGTACTAAGGATTCATGTCCATTAGACCAAATAAGGATACATTAAAG
This sequence comes from Balaenoptera acutorostrata, assembly GCF_949987535.1. Taxonomy (NCBI): domain Eukaryota; kingdom Metazoa; phylum Chordata; class Mammalia; order Artiodactyla; family Balaenopteridae; genus Balaenoptera; species Balaenoptera acutorostrata. The sequence goes on along the minus strand of NC_080065.1, from coordinate 21,235,037 downwards.
AATAAAAGAGAGCTCAGTTGTTAAGTATTTGTTTCCCACAAAGTTCATATGTTGAAATCCTAATTTCCAATGGGATAGTATTAGTAGGTGAGTCCGTTGGCAGGTCATTAGGTTATGAGGGTGGAACCCCCATAACTGGGATTAGTGCCCTTATAAAAGAGGCCACAGAGAGTTCCCTTGCCCCTTCTGCCATGTGAGGAAGCAGTGAGAAGATGACGGTCTATAAACTAGGAAGTGGGCCCTCAGCAGACACAGAATCTGCTATCAACTTGATCTTGAAGCTCCCAGCCCACTGAACTGTGAGAAATACATTACTATTGTTTATGCCACCCAGTCTATGGTAATTTGTTATAGTAGCCTAAACAGACTAAGACAGCGATGTAGGGAGAAAAACATTATCTGTTAATACTACCAATGATCATCCTATCATGCTTTTAAAAATCTATGGCAGCACTGCCAAAACTGGACTGAATATATGTAGCCTCATTAGTATTCAAAATGGAAGCCTGAGTTTATGTGCTGACATCAGATATGACAATGTTAGATTAACTTAAAAAAAAAAAAGTTAGGATTACTAAGATTTGAGAGAAGAGAGCCAAGGATGACCCTTTGATGCTGGCTTCTCTGACCAGCCTAGTGGTACAAACAAGACTGGAAGTTGGGTCCATGTTGAATGTAGATATCAAGACTGAGCTTCCCGTAAAAGAGCAGGTACCAAACTTAAGCATACATGAGAATCACATGGGGTGCTTTTGAAAAGTACAATTTGAAATCCTCACCCATACCCACTGATAAATCTTACAGATGTGATCTCAGTTCATTTTAAAATAAGAATTACAGGTGACTTTGATGCAAATGCCTGATGGACACTGTTTGGGAAACAATGCTATGGGAAAAACAGCTTTTAGAGGCAGCCCACATTCCTTGGCTCTCTGTCCCCTTCCAGCAATGGAATCATTCAGGCTACTGCTTCCTTCATCACCTCTTCTCCTCTCACTGACTTTCCTGCCTTTTTCTATTAAGGACACTTGAGATTACATTGGGCACCCTCCTGGAAAATAAGAGGAAAACAAACCAAGTAAGAGATGGGCAAATATTTATGTAGACATTTCACCAAAGAAAACACAAAAATGTCTATTCCCATGAAGAGATGTTCAACATCATTAGTCATTGGGTAAATGCAAATTAAAACCAAAATGAGATAGCACTATCATTGAGAAGAAGGGCTATAATCCAAAACACGGTTAATATGCAGTGTTAGAAACCAAAACTCCTATACATTGCTGATAAAAATACAAAATGTACAGGCCTTTTGGAAAACATTTTGACAGTATCTTTAAAAAGTTGCATGTGATCCAGGATTCTACTCCTAGGTATCTACCCAAGCAAAATTAAAACCCATATCCACACAAAGACCTGTAGTAATCATTCATAGGAACAAACTAGAAACATCTAAATAGTCATCAACTGGTAAATGGAGAAACAAAATAAAGTGCATCAGTACAATGGTATACTACTCAGCAATAAAAAGGAACAAACCATAAATACATCTAACAACTCTAACAAATGGATAAATCTCAAAAACCTCGTTAACTGAAAAACTCAAACTGAAATAACTATGTATTACATTATTCCATTTAAATAAAATTTCTAGAAAAAACAAAAAGTGTGTGTATATATAGCATATACACATTCTTATACAATATATATACACATCCATATACATTTGATAAATATATATGTCATATATATAATGATCAGTAGATAAAACAATCAGTAGTTGCCTGGTTGCCTGGCACTGGGTATAGGAACTGAGATTGACTGAAAAGAAAAACATCAGAAAATTTTAGGGATACAGAACAAAGAACAATGCATCACATACAAGGCAAGATAAAATTTTGATCAAAGTGGTCAACAAAACCTACTAAACACTAAATTTAGAGGTATAATTAAGGTTTGTAGTTCACTCTTTCTCCTTCCTTTCCTCCCTCTCTGGTTCATATATTTGTATGAATTTATCAAATACAGTTGGTCTAAGTAAGAAGAAAGGATACAATATTAAGATATTTTAAATGATTTTATTTTATTTAAAGTATCTTAAATGATTTTAAAGGACAGATATTAAAAATTTCGGTATGGAAATAAAAATCCACTGATACACATTAGAAGAACCTAAAGGTCATACACTCTAAAAAACAATTTGAAATAGGCTTCCCAGCTTCCTTCTAAGGGAAGCTTTTTCAGGAAACACATTAAGAAGCTTAAATTTCTAATCCTTCAATACTGACTGGGTGCTTGAAATCTGAAAATGCCACAAACCAGTAAATTGAAACTAGTCCTGTATAACATAAAACCCATGCCCATGGAGAGGAAACACAATTAAGAAAGTCAAAGATTTAGAAGCAAGGCTTAAGCGTTTTAACAAATGTTATCAGGTTACAAAACTGGCAGGCAATTGGAAGAGCCCAGCCAGAAAAGAAAGTCTTTCAGCTCTTGGGTCTCTTCACTTTTCTGTCATAAAAATATGTTTAGAATGAATCATTTTTAATATAGACATAATATGCAGCTGAGTAAAAATATTTTAGCTTTACCTCTTAAATACCTGTGTTTATTTGCCAATACCTGTGCTTTGATTTAGCTTGGAACTTTATGTCTGTGATTAAATTCAGATTCAGCTAAATGGACTAATCCGAGGCAAAAAAAAAAAAAAAATCAATAAGCCTCAATTTTCTCATCTCCTGAAATAACATTTACTTTGCACTGTCTTTTTATTTTTAGGGGTTGAAATATGTATTTATTTCATAGTTTTCCAAATAGTAAATGCTTAGGGTAGAACATTCAGGCAGATTTCTAAAGAAGAGCCCCACCTCCCAAGATTCCTGCCACTTGTTTATTGACTCAAGCATGAAACTAAGTGCTGCTATAAAATAATTTTACAGATGTAAATAAAGACACAAGACACTTGACCTATAAGTACTCAGATTATCTGGGTGGTCCTGACTCAATTAGGTAAATTATTTTAAAAATAGAATTTGCTTTGGCTGGTAGCAAGAGGGACCATCAGAGATTCAAAGTACAGGAGGGATTTGATGCACTGTCACTGCCTTGAAGATGGAGGGGCCACAGGACAAGGAATCAGGCGGTCTCTAGAGAGGAGAGCGGTTCCCAGACAATAGCCATCATGGAAGCTAGGCTCTCAGTCCAGAAATCACAGTAGCCAAATCACAAATTTGGCTAACACCCTGAAAATAAGCTTGGAAGTGGATTCTTCCCCCTAGATCTCTAGTTTGTTTGACACTAAACAAAGGACCCAGTGGTACTTACCCAGACTTACAAACTATATAGAACTGTGATGTGGATATTGTTTTAGACCACTGAATTTTTGATGATTTGGATGGATATTGTTTTAAACCACTAAATTTTTGATGATTTGTTAAATACCAAAAGAAATCAAATGCAACATTTAACAAAATGTAGTTCCTTTCTTTCCTTTCATATAGCCTGATAGAAACAAAGCTCATTAACTTTTTTTAAAACACAACAGTCTACCGTGTGTGGTGACTGCACACTGATAATAAGGTTTATCATACATAATTACTAAAATTATTTAATAAAGCTCATTAAAAATACTAAAACACTTTGAATCCCTTATAACTACTGTATGAAAAATATTCACAATACTTTTCAATTTCTTATTGCACAGGTGAAGTCATTCTTAGAATCAGAATGCAGATGACCCTTGAACAACACAGTTTGAACTATGCAGGTCCACTTATACACAGATTTTTTCAATAATAAATACTATAGGACTACAGTGTGGTTGGTTGAATCCCAGAATGGGAACCATGTATATGGAGGACAACTGTAAGTTATACGTAGATTTTCCACTGAGGGGGAGGTTGGCACCCCTAACCCCCAATATTATTCAAGGGTCAACTGTAGTTTATGTATGAAGTTCTTCTGGATCTTTATTTAGCTCTTTTTCCACTGGTTGATGCAACCTCCATATTTCAGTAAATACAATAAATTTCAGATGGAGGTGTATATTCATAAGCTACAAACTTAGAATCATGGTGAAGCAAAATCATAATTTACCTGGCAAGTTTTTTGACTCAACTGGTTATATAATTTATGGTAGGCTTAATTTAGGAACATCCACATTGTAGAGATACGTCAAGCCAGAATATATCTGCCTCTAATCAATTCCTATAGACTCTGTATTCCTCGTTGACACATTGTCCACGTGGGAATTAAAGAGAATTCACGGGTCTATGCAAAGGTCTAGCATAGGTGGTAAAGACCTTGATAACCTAGTGAACATTTTCCAGCTTTTCCATCAATACACATGTACATCTAAAATAACTGTGGCAGTGTAAATCCAGGCATAATTAATTCTCACCATCTTACAAAGTGATTTTCACTGTCAATACCCAAAGCCTGGAGTGCCATTTCCTTGGCAGTTCTTCTCTTGGCCCCATCACTGAAGCCACTGTCTATGGCCACTATTACCTTGTATCACGTCAGCCCTTGTTGGAGAAGGTCTTGAGTTACTGAGACAGAGGTTCAACATATTTGAGTGATTGATGACAAAGTAGCCACATTAGATCATGGAAGCCAATGGATATGGCTCATTTGAAAGGCAAGGAAGGAAGGTGAGATAGAGATAGCAGATGTCTTGGGATTGCAAAAGGGTGAGGCCAGTTGAGCAAGTTCAGGATACTGATGATTCCAAACAGACCAATAGGAAAGTCAAGAGGAAGGGAGTGGAGACGAGATGGCCAGAGGGAAGATGGAGAATCAGAACATGGTGACCATTTGACTAATGGTGATGAAGAGAAAACTTAGAAGATGTCTTTGGGGATAGTTTTCCCTTTGATTGATTTCAGTTTGCTAGTAAAGATTTTGCCTGTGTGGTAGAGCAAATTACCTTTGTGGAGTAAAAGATTGAGGGTACTGACCATGATCCCAGCATTCAGTACCTGCCTGGGCAGGGGAGTCCTAGCCAAGTTTACAAGTAAGCTTCAAGTACAATGTGCCCAGAAAGAAGCCACATTCCGTGTGAAAAATGTTAATCTTGAAAGAAAACATGCTGACTTCAATAAACCACTGGTAAGAGGTAGGAATCTAAATACTATGGAAGATGCAGTAAATGGAAAACTGGTGCTGAAGAGGGAATTTGTTTTTTAAATGGAAAAGAAGTTTGAGGAGGAAAATAAAAGTGAAGACCCAAAAGCAAGAGCTCTCAACCTTCTCTGCACATTAGGATTGTCCTGGTTGGGGTGGGGTGGACTTTTCTTCATTCCAATGGAACCCAGGGTTCCTCATCTTAAATTGAAACTTATTCCAGAAATAACCATCTTTCTAAAAGTTTATCTACCATTGGTCTAGTAATAAGGAAAAGTAGTTTTTAGTCCTATAACTGTTTAGTAACATTAGATAATTTACTTGTTATTCTTCACATCAAGATTTTATTTATAAAATGACATGTTTAGTTTATAGATGACATCTCTGGTATCCATCTATACGTCTCCCTATATAATAGGTTTTGGGATCAGATTCCTAGGGTTAAAAGTGGGAATTTACTTTCTGTTATTGTTGTTGTTGCAGGAACATGGGTCAGTTCTTTTACTTCCTATCTCTGATTTTCCTCCTTTGAAAAAGAGAGGTAAAGTTAGCTCTTACCATATAGCACAGAAATAAATAAGAAAGTATATGTACAACCAAACAATAACTAGAACATCCTAATCTTTTAAATATAAGCTCATGTATTTATATTAATTTTAAAATATAATCATAGAATATATATGTTCAATATTCTCTTCAATAATGATATAAGACAAATCTATATAACATAGTATAAAACACATCTATATAATTATTAATAACATATATGCATTTTTCTGATATAACCTACATTTGTATATTGCATATTGTTAATATGTTAATTCCCAGACTGTGAATTAAAAGTCAACTATTTTAAAATATTTTACATGATTCATTATGTGAGAAGTTATGTAGTAACCTCAATATGAACATTATGTTTACTTACTTTCAAATATTTCATTTTATAGTAAACAAATAAAAGTTTCTATTTAAACTCAATTGAAAACCATTCTTAAAATTTACTGTAGGTAAGAATACCAAACAAAGAACAATGAGAAAGCTCAACATAAACCTCACTAATGCTTTTATGAACTATGATCTATTTGACACTATTAATACAAAAAGTATCCAGCATCATTTGGTATGCACTTCAGGCAAAAATGCTATTCTTTTTTTTTTTCAGAATTGAAAATAATTTATTCACAAACTACTAACATGTTTTAATTTGGTTTGCTATTGGAGAATGTAATTGCTCTATTTTATAATCAATTAGTGAAATAGTTACAAATATCAGCAGATTTGAACAAAGAAAGAAGATTTCTCTAATTTCATGAGCTATTATTTAAAACCTTATAACTGAGAAAATAGGTAATTAAATGACATTTTTATTAGTAGTACAGCACCAAATTCTTAAAGCATCAGTCTTAGTAATCAAAGTAAATATAGAGGGCCTACATTTGCTTTTCAGAAAATTTGAACATGTGTTTAAAAATATCAAACCTAGCTAGGATGATCGAATACCAACATGTATATCTCTCAATATATATTTACACAATATTAGAATGGCTTATTAGAAAGTGTTAGAAAACTTACAGTTGAAGACAATGGAAAAATATTATCTTTGTTCATAAAAACACCAATGAGAATATCAATGAAAAAACATCTTAAAGTAACTACCTTTGTTTTAAAGGAAAGAAACATTTACTTCAATCTCTTCTGCTTAATAAAGTGCATTAATTTATTACAAAATGTTTTCTCTTTATTAAAAATATTTACCTTATTTGGCTAGTTATCATAAAAGTGTTATGTTTATTACATTGTAAAAGGTTTGATTAATGGAAATAACTGAAATAATAACAAAACCTTCTTTTGGAAAGCTTAATGTAATTGTTTTTTGAAAATGAGCAAATATAAGCAGAGCTTAATTGTTTTAAGTGAGGAGTGTTTCAGGAAAGGTGAATTAAACGAAATGGCTGAAGTTTATGTTAAATATGAAGAAGTAAGAAAATATTAAGGTAGAAAGATAATTCCAGGCAGGTAATGAATACCTCATTAAGAGATATGGATATTATTAAGTGCACATGGGGAGAAAGTGGAGTCTTGATCAGGTCACTGGAATGTTTCCAGAAGGATGGGAACTGACAGTTATTGAGCATCTTAGGATAAAGGTCACATAGTAATAAGTGGAAGGTCTGGCATATGAGCTAAGAAAATGTTGACTCCAAAGCCCGCCTTCCCTCTATTACACTGCATTGCAAAGCAATGTGAGTGAATGGGGAGAGAACCAGTGCTTGGATTCCTAGAACTAACCAAGTGAATGAAAGGACCTCCTTTAGAAAACGAGGCCAGGAAAGAGAGAGAATAAAGTTTTTGAGTTTTAAATAATTGCACTGGGACAATAATAATGAAACATTATAGAACTGGGGATTGTATCATGATCCACGGCTAGTAAATCTTTCTCCAGTGTGTTGGGGGTGGGTAAGGATGGGAGGTTATAGGGCATAAGAAGCAAATAGTAGTAAACCTCCTGGAAACAGAGAATGGGAAGATGTGAAAAGTAGAAGTCTGGCATTAAGACAGAATTAGTCGCAGGGCAAACATGGTGTGCATTAAGCTGCAATAAACCAAGACAAAATTTTTTCAGTAACAAGGTTGGGAAGAATAACAACTCCGAAAAACCTATTTCATTTGTAAATTAGAAAATCACTGTTGTCATTTAGACATGGAATCAAGTGTCAACATAGGATCACTCAATACAAACGAAGGACTAGTTGAAGTTGGATAAAATGAATTACTAGAAGTATACATTTCCCTGAACATTCCCTAGCAATTTCATGAAATGCTAGAATAGGGTAAGAGAAAGTCAAAGATGCTTGACACATTGGACTGACTTGATAACCATTTATTGAATTGGCTTTATTACAGTTGAAACATTGATAGAGAGTTTTCACAGTAGGTCTGTAACACTCTCTGTTTACTAGTTAGATGAAGGTGACGAATGATCTTAACTAGATCTCCTTATAAAAATGTTAGTGGCATTTACTATTAGAAAGTACTGGAAGCTCCTATCTCAAAGATTCTTTTAGCAGAATATATTTATTCATATATATTGTTTAATGTAAACCTAGAAGTTATGGATTTATGAGGCATGGCTGACCGGAGACTGGAGTGCAGTAATATAAGCATATTCTATTTAATGAAATGAGTATACAGAAAAGAAGTTTTGAAATCAAAACAGCTTCTTTTCTTGTGTACAGTTGCTTAAAAAAGTCTTACATTAATAGGAAATCACGGTCTGTTTCAATGGGGCATAAGAGACATTCTTAGAAGTTGCATCAGACATTTTTAATTCCTCCAGAGAAAGAAAATTTCCTCTGTGTTTGTTGTTTACCTGTTTCATTTGAATCATCAGTGAAGTTTGGTGTGAGAATGTCTGTGAATCTCATTTGACAGTTAACCTTTGTTTTAACATAGGTGATTATCTGACAATCTTCAAAAAATAAGTATTTATTTATATCCACTGAGAATAAAAGCAGTGTTTGGTGTTATTTTTATGACTGTTGTCCAAATTATACACATAGAGAAAAGTGAAGTGTCCTTTTTATTCTACCATCATCCATCCATTGAAGAATTACCCTTCCACTGGGATTTCTTATTTAAATATTCATGTAATATTTATATTTGGCTCAATTATTTTAGAATTGTTCTGAATATTCCTTAATTCTGTAAACCTTATCCAAGATAAAACTTAGCTTCACTGAATATCTAAAATGTCCTCGGCATTTTATACACATTGTCAGGAATAAACCTCAGAACACTCTGTGAAAGGAATGTTTGATTTATTTTACTCATGAGGCTAATGAGATATAGGAAAGTTAAGAAAAATATAATTTGTTATTCTCAGCAAATCTGAACCTTTTTTGGCCCTGGGGTTCTATCTTCCCTCATATTTTGTAATTGTTAGAAAACATGGCATATTAAGTAGTAAAACTCCTGTGTTTTAGCCCATGATCTTTGCTTTATTTCACTTCACCCTTTGGCACAGTTATGTTTTTATCTTCTCTACTTTTCAACTCTGTCGAACAGGTCTTTTTTGTATTCTACCCTATCCCACTCACCAATATCTTTAGAAATGTGTTGATTTTATCAGATAATCATTTGACATGTCTCTAAGGGCAAAAAAGTAACTTCTAGGGAAATAAGTGCTGGCTTAACATGAGGTTATGTGAATAACAACTACTTTTCCCTAATTTAGTTCTTTTATTTATAAAGATAGCTTAATTCTGTCACTGCTATAAACACCGAAATCTGAAAGATTTGGTAGGTAAGGCTGTGGGCTTTTTCTCTGTCTCCTCACTTTAGGATCCAGAGAGCATTTTTTTCCTATTGGAAAATAATGGTTCTCTATTACTTCATTTAGTGATTTATCCATGTAATACATAGCCATATATTAAGTGTTTATGAAGTATCGACTAATCTCAAGTACTTTGCTATGTATTCAAAATAAAAAGTGCATTCATTTTTGTGATATTTTGCTCTAATATGTTCTAATGAATATAGCATCTCATTTTAGAAATACATATATTGCTTTGTTTTAAAAAATTCTTAGTAAGAAAAGCAAAGTAGAATTATGTCCTAGTGGTAATTTACACATTATACATATATACATATGCATACAAGATATGCATAATCATATGTTCATGTATACATTATACATATATAATGATGTGCATTAATATGTATATATATGCATTATAGATATACACACTATATATATAGGTCTTTATAATTCATAAGAAGTAAAAGATAAAAGAACAATATAATAATGGGACCATAAGAACTTGATACTTTAAGCGGTAACTAAAATACAATTTTTCAGCTATTAGGTGATTTAATTTGCCCACTAACTATCCCAGATATCTCACTCTGGAACCAGGAATTTCATCAAATAAACTACTGAAGAGTTTTACTACTCTTTGATCTACTAAGAAGAGATGAGCAAAAGTCAAATCAGGAAAATCAGTGCTCATAGGCTGTATTGAAAAAGTGATTAAAAATTAAGCCTGCAGTTTTGATTTGCATTTCTCTAATAATTAGCGATGCTGAACATCTTTTCATGTGCCCCTTGCCCATCTGTATGTCTTCTTTGGAGAAATGTCTATTTAGATCTTCTGCCCATTTTTTGATCAGGTTGTTTGTTTTGATGATATTAAGCCACATGTGCTGTTTGTAAATTTTGGTGACTAATCCCTTGTCAGTCACATCATTTGCAAATATTTTCTCCCATTCTGTGGGTTGTCTTTTTGTTTTGTTTATGGTTTCCTTTGCTGTGCAAAAGCTTTTGAGTTTAATTAGGTCCCATTTGTTTATTTTTGTTTTTCTTTTCATTACGCGGGGAAGCAGATTGAAAAAGACATTGCTGCGATTTATGCCAGAGAATATTCTGCCAATGTTTTCCTCAAAGAGTTTTATAGTGTCCGGTCTCACATTTTGGTCTTTAATCCATTTTGAGTTTATTTTTGTGTATGGTGTTTGTTAGAGAATGCTCTGATTTCATTCTTTTACATGTAGCTGTCCAGTTTTCCCAGCACCATTTATTAAAGAGACTCTTTCCTCCATTGTATAGTCTTGCTTCCTTTGTCGTAGATTAATTGACATTAGATACATGGGTTTATTTCTGGGCTTTCTATCCTGTTCCACTGATCTATATCACACCAGTCAGAATGGCTATCATCAAAAAATCCACAAACAACAAATTCTGGAGAGGGTGTGGAGAGAAGGGAACCCTCTTGCACTGTTGGTGGGAATGCAAATTGGTGCTCCACTATGAGGAACAGTATGGAGGTTCCTTAAGAAACTAAAAACAGAGCTACCATACGATCCTGCAATCCCACTCCTGAGCATATACCCGGAGAAAAACATGGTCCGAAAGGATACATTCACTCCAATGTTCATTTCAGTGCTGTTTACAATAGCCAAGATATGGAAGCACCCTAAATGTCCATCCATAGAGGAATGGATAAAGAAGATGTGGTACATATATACAATGGAATTTTACTCAGCCATTAAAAAGAATGAAACAATGCCATTTGCAGCAACATGGATGGACCTAGAGATTGTCATACTGAGTGAAGTAAGTCAGACAGAGAAAGAGAAGTATCCTATGATATTGCTTATATGTGGAATCTTAAAAAAAGGGATACAAATGAACTTATTTACAAAACAGAAACAGAGTCACAGACTTAGAGAACAAACTTATGGTTACTGGGGGGAAGAGTGGGGGGGAGGGGTAGTTAGGGAGTTTGGGATTGACATGTATACACTGTTATATTTCAAATGGATAACCAACAAGGGCCTACTGTATAGCACAGGGAACTCTGCTCAATATTCTGTAACAACCTAATTGGGAAAAGAATTTGAAAAACAATAGATACATGTATATGTATATCTGAGTCACTTTGTTGTACACCTAAAACTAACACAACATTGTTAATCAACTATACTCCAATATAAAATAAAAAGTTAAAAAATAAATAAATCAGAAAATAAATAAATAAATAATTAAGCCTGTGCATAAATCTACTTTGGATCAGTATATGAATCTCATTGTTAATGTTATGGGCTGAATTATGTTCCCCAAATATTTATATATGTTGAAACTCTAACCCCCAGTACCACATAATGTAACTGTATTTGGAGATAGGTTCCTTAAGGAGGCAGCTATGTTGAAATAAGTTTATTAGGGTGGACGGTAATCTGATTTGACTGGTGTCCTTATAAGAAAAGGAAATTAGGACACAGACGAGTACGGAGGGTAGACCATGTGAAGACTCATGGGGATTAACGCCATCAACAAGCCATGGACAGAGGTCTCAGAAGAAAGCAATCTTGCTGACATTTTTATCTTGGACTTCCCAGCTTCCAAAACTGTGAGGAAATAAATTTTTGTTTGTAAGCTACCTAGTCTGTGGTACTTTGTTATAGCAGCCCAGGAAAACTCATGTAGTTAATATTTGAGCATTTTTGTCCTTTTAGAATGTGAGTGTTCCTTAAAATATGAATTTTTCCTGTTTTTGTCATAAAAATAATTTGTCAACTTAATAGTATATAAAGCTACAAAATTACCTTTATTGTTTTGTTGCCTGATTAACTCATATAATAAAAAGTATAGTGCACTACATATTTGAAAGAAAGCATTTTATATGATATTACAGATAATGTTAGCATGAGAAATAATCTGCAAATTTTATTTAATATCTGAATACTGTTTTATAATTAAATACATGCTTTATTAGATAACAGATTAACATTTTAAAAGTAGACTTCAATTTAGGAATAGCGAATGTGAAAAAGAAAAATAACTAATGGTTTTAAGACATCAGTAGTAATTGCTCTACAACTCAAATATCCAGAATAAAACCGTGATGTATTTTGATAAATTACAACATTTTAATGTAGCGTCACACAATTTAACATGCTTTGAAAAACATGGCATTCTAACAGGGATAGAATCAACAATGATATAATACTGGAAAATGTTAGTTAAATTTCTACCCACTCAATTCAATTGTTTTAAAAATTTAGCTTTAATTGATATGTGTAGTGTTTGTTATTGTTGCATATGTATGTATGCATATATGTATATATGTGTATTTGTACATCTACATAAATACATAAATATGCATATGCTAAGTGATGTCTAATAATTAAAGACAGAATGAATAGATCCAGGTTAGACTCAAGTCTGTAAGTTATTAATGAAAAACATTTGTCAATGAAATAATTTTGTAATGCATTTATCCTTTATCTACCATGAATATTACATTACTGTGGAAACTATCTCTTGTCTCTCCAAAGTTATTAAAAATTATATGCATTTCAGTATCTTGTCTGGGGATGCAATTAAAGACTAGTAATCACAATTAAGACATTTAACTTTTTTCAAAATTGATTTTAAAAACTTTAAATATGACTAAATATGACTTTAAATATGACTAAAATCACATCAATTAATGTCACATAAGATGGCACTAAAAGGAAGATGAAGTGCATATTTGCATTGCAATTGTCCCCTTGGAAATAAATGCAGTTCACACATTGAATAATAAAGGGAATAATTCGAATCCCATCTGAAAATCTAAATGAAATAATATGTCCGATTTCATTTGGTGACCAATTTGGAAAGCTCTTTGAAATACACTGCAAATGATAATTCTGCCTTATTAGTCATTGTTAGACCTTTTCATAGCATGTGAAAAATAGAAATGCACAATTTGCCTTTGAAACCAGACACGAGAATGGGTAACCTCATGAAGTAGTGAGTTTACCAGGGGCTCTCAAAAAGCAGCTTTAAGGCATTCTACCGTAAGCTTTTAGGACAGTCTATCTAGGATGTTGTAAAAGATATATACATATATTAGGGTATTAACATGAATCTATGGTTGGCAGACCAGAAATGAATTATGTTTATAGATCTCATTCCCTTAAAAACAGTGGGATCTAATTATCCTCCTTTTGCTTAGCAGGAATATAGATTAACCAGAGACAAATGGTTATATAAAATATTTTCAGTTTTTGGCAAAAAAACCTCTTCTTTCTGAATGTAGTAAGCACTATAATACACAATCCTGTCCTTTGGCTAGAGAGATATAAATAAAAAATGATCTTATTCTGTCAACAAAAGGATGCTTTCTATGTACTTTCTTTTTCTGCTTCAGGTACTGAGAGAGAGAGAAAGAGAGAGAGAGAGATTCCAAAAGACATGCAGGGAAATACTTCAGTACCAAACACTGAAAGAAGAGATGTGTTATTCTTTAAATTGAAATATTTATAACTAGTGCACAAGAGGAGTTATAAGAATGTTTTGGCAAGCTCTCTGGAATCTTCAAAGCAAATTGTAGGCCTTCAGGATGAATTTTGATTACATATTAGATTTCAAAGTAAGTTGGGAAAATTTTAATCAAAGCTTTTCTTAAGACTGGGCTTGGAATAAGTGGATAGCACTAAGGATTTATTATGAAAATTTCAAAATTATTGCTAGTAGGGTATATTCTGTTTAATTTTAGAATGTTTTCTCTATAAGAATGATCTACATATTGACGTTTCCTATGCTTCTCTATTTCAGTGATGTTTTTATTATTTAAAAAGCAGAGAATTCTTCGATATCTTCATCTCATTTATGTCAGGCACACAGAATTAAGCATGTAAGGCCAAGATATTTACTGTCATATATGCACCTTGTTGAAGGAAAAGCCCATTAGAGAGAAAATACTAATAAGTTATAAATTTTGAGTTATCAAACATTTAAAAAATGTGTCCCATTTTTCCAAAAGAATTTGTGGTGGACTACAAAATACGTCTAGTATAGGAACATAGAGATTTGCAGGATGGAAACAATAGAGTACTATTAAACTCGTAAGAGCCTGAAAGTAGAAATGTGTGCAATAAATTCGGTACAGTTTTCTAATTTGAATGACAAAATTAGCTTGTAGCTTTCTGGTAGCGAAAGCACAAAGAGAATTATGCTCAGTTACAACTTTCAAAACTTGTAACTGGTATGTTAGTTATATGAACAAGTTTCAAAATTCATAACTTGTTTATAAAATTAATACACCAGTCCACTAAGAAATTCTAACAGGGGAAATGGTGCAGTTCTGGCTTAAGTGAGGTGAAGATGCCAGCAGAAGGAAAAACAACACCATTACCCAGAGAAAAATAAGACAGTATAGAATTCACAAGGTTTCTGTGAAACCTATAAATAACTGAAATTACTTTCCCTTATAACTGAGTCATTTTGCTCCAAGGAAAACTGCTCCTCTTTGATAGTTTTCAGCAAATCAGCTTGCCAAGGGAGAGGAAAATAAAACAACAAATTCTTACACGTTTCTCTTTTCACTGAGTTTCTCCATTTTTTGAAATTCATAAGACTTCCCTCTGCTGACAGTTTATGTGTGATTAATTTTTTCTTGTATATAAGTAATTTCAGTTGTATGTATAAATTACATATTGCAGGGTTTTTTTATTTTCAGAAAAGTAAAATTTTTATCTCTTACTGACATCTGAGAAAGTTAATCCTGGAAACTTCCTTAATAAATTAAATGATTCTTGTAATTTTATATGACATGTTCAACAACATTCTTACAGTAAACACAATAAAGTTTTCAATGTATATTTATAATATTGTTAAATGAGTTCAATTGTACAACTACAAAATGTATTTCTAGAAAGCAGCTCTATGTAGGAACAAACCACTTGTGCTGCTGTGTGCTGATCAATATGATTTAACAGTAAGATTTAGAATGTCTCTATTAATAGTTCTAAAGTTTTAGGGTAAGTCAGATTCACTTGAAAGGTTTTTAAAGTGCAGATTCTTCTACAAGTTCTAATCACAATTCTGCTTATTGGGTTTGATTTTTAATCCAAGATTTTTCAATAACTAACAGGATAAGTCTAATGTCTATGGCCCAGGACAGCACATTGGAAAATACTGATTGGGGTTTTTTAAAAAAGTGCTTTGTAGACGCAGATGTAGAGAATGGACTTGAAGACACAGGGAGGGGGAAGGGTAAGCTGGGACAAAGTGAGACAGTGGCATGGACTTATATATACTACCAAATGTAAAATAAAAAGCTAGTGGGAAGCAGCTGCATAGCACAGGGAGATCAGCTCAGTGCTTTGTGACCACCTAGAGGGGTGGGATAGGGAGGGTGGGAGGGAGATGCAAGAGGGAGGAGATATGAAGATATATGCATATGTATAGCTGATTCACTTTGTTATAAAGCAGAAACTAACACACCATTGTAAAGCAATTATATTCCAATAAAGAGGTTAAAAAAAATATGCACCTTAAAAAAAATTTTAAAGTGCTTTGTAAATCAGAGAAAATATCTTACAGAGTTTATTTCTCCCAACTGAGAAGTAACTATGCTACCAGTCATTTTATTCATTTTCATACACAAATCTGCACATGAATATTCATAGCAGCTGCATTTCTAATAGTCTCAAACTGGAAAGAAGCCAAATGTTTATCAGCAGGTGAATGGATAAACAAAATGTTGTATAGCCATACAATGGAAGGCTACTCAACAATAAAAAGGAATAAACTACTGCATCTATGTAAGAACATGAATACATTTCAAAATTATTATGCTCAAAGAAGCTAACATGTGATTCTATTTCCATAAAATGCTATGGAATGTAAACACATCTTTAGTGAATCAAGTAGATCCAGGTTTCCTGGAGCAGGGGTACCAGATGGGATGAAGTGCAAAGAGACGTAGCAAATTTTTGGGTTGGTTTTTTTTCACCTCTTGGTTGTGGTAGTGATGTCATGGGTGTACAAAGATGTCAAAATCCATTAAACTGTGCACTTTAAATAGGTGAAGTTTACTGTACATAAATGATTTACCAAAAAAGTTGCTATTTCTGAAAAGAAGCAGCCACCTTCCTTCATTTGAACAGTCATTCTTACCCAAGAATGGCAAATGTTTTCCAAATAAGCTAGACCATGATTGTTTAAAAGGATAGCAAATAAACAACCAAAGTCTTAGAATTCTACATTATTCAAAATTTTTTAAAAATTTTAAAATGGAATATTTTCACAGAAGTTATTATCATCTGGCTCTATTATACAAAATTCATTATTAGGTATAGATTGTTTTTATACACTTGACACATCACTTTTATAAATATAAACCAGTTATATAGTTGGGGCAGAGAAATTTCTTTCTCAAGGTACCTAAAATGAATTCAAGGGATTTGTGGTAAAACTCAGTCATTTTTTTCAGTTTTAGAAATTTCACCTGACCAGATTGTATTTCCCTCTGGGTAGACATGACTAATAATCAAGCCCAGAGCTTGATTTTATGGATTGCAGAGTTGTAATTTCATTAAATGTTCTATATTAACAAGTCTCTTAGGCTAAGGAAAAGGTACTAAAGGGGAAAGAGTAGAACCTTGAGATATAAGACTGGGATATTTACACATACATAATAGAGGTTGAGAAATCTGAATAATTAAATTCTCCTGAAACTCCCTTGTTTTGCAGAAAGCTCAATGCCTTTCTTTCCAAGGTAATTAGCCTTCACATGCATTAAAAAATAAACTACTGAGGGAATTCCCTGGCAGTCCAGTTGTTAGGACTCCAATCTTTCACTGCAGGGGGCACGGGTTAGACTCCTGGTCGAGGAGCTAAGCAGCGCAGCCAAAAAATAATAAAATAGTAAACATAATTAAAACTAAATACCGACTGATCCTTAAAACTCTTCTTGAGACTAAACCTCAGGATCCCTCATTGCTTCCAGACCTATAAAAACTAAACACACAAAATTCAGATGGCAAAGTAAAAGTCTTTTTATGTGAGCATATAGCTTGCTTATCACTAAAAGTATTTCAGGTTCTCCTTTTCCTTTATTGGTAGAAGTCTGGGAATTCCCGCGGTGTTAGGTCCAGGAGAATAAAACATAACGGTGAATTGGGCCAAATGCTCTTATAGTTAACGTCACTCTGGACTGAGGATTTCATGTGATGGCTGAAGGAGCTGGAAGTGTTGTTTACAGTCTACTAAGTTGGCTAATTAAAGCCTGGACCTAAAAATGACTATTCATTAAGTTGAAATGCCAGAACTTCCCTCCAAACTATGGTTTTAAAGTCTTTGGGAATGATCATATAATAATGGATCTTTTTTTAAAGTTTGTTCAGTCACTTCTTACCCATATCACCCAGGAAGATCTGGAGTCGGTTCTTGAAGTAAGACATTAAAAGTTGATTAGTGAGAAGACACTAGTATCCTTCAAATAATTTATGGTGCTTGTCCTTTGTAGATTCAAGTTAATGGTGATGGATGCTGCAATTAAATTTTTCCCCTGATTTCAATGGAAATAATGGGATTCAGGAGATGTAGAGGCAAAGTGGCAGTAATTAACCATCAGAAAAAAATCTTGGTGCAATTATCACAATAAATCACAGAAAGAGACTCTTAGTAGGAGTGTTGTATTATTCAAAGATCTGTAAATATATCTAACTAATCACTGGGTAACCGGGAATGAAATAGGTTGGTCATACTAAGATAATATACGGAGGAGAGAAATTCTCTCTGGTGGGCAGTCCCCATTTTTTAGTGGACTTTCTGGTTTTTTTGGCCGTGCTGTGCAGCTTGTGAGATCTTAGTTCCCCAACCAGGGATTGAACCCGGGCCCTTGGCAGTGAGAGCGTGGTCCTAACCACTGGACCACCACGGAATTCCCAAATTTAATGTTTTTTTGTTGTTTTTTTTTTTGGCAATCCCCATTTTTTTGAGGAAGCCCAAGCAACCCCTTGAGGGGTCATGTCTGAGTTCCCAGCTCTAGCCAGCACCAACCTGCCTGTAATATGTGTGAACCATCTTAAAAGTGGTTCCTTCTGCCCCAGTTGAGCCACTCCATCTCATACTATGTGGGTTAGTGATAAGCCACTCTCTACACCCTTTGAGTTTTATCTAGATTGTATTTTCATAAGCAAAATAACTTACTTTTGCTCCTTTAAGTCATGAGGTCTTGAGGCAGCTGTTTATGCAACAATAAATTACTGGAACAGGCATATTGAATTTTTCCTCTAAATTGAAAGATGCATTCCTATAACTTGTACTACCCACCGCAGAGTTATATGGTGCAACTCTTAGTGCGCCTCTTTGAATTTTAGAGACAATATATACCACATAGGGCTACATTGCACTGATCTATTTTGAAAAGCAGTTCATGGCTTGATACTAAGACATCATAGGAACTAATGTCTCATTCTTGAAACCCCAGAGACTTTAACTGCTCATCATGAACTTGTTAATATAGTGTCTGCCACATCATGGATTTGGACACATACAGTAGGAATCTATTTTTAAATGGGAATGGTATACATGAGCCTGATTGCCTGCATTTCCTTCAATTCCTGTCTCAAGCTTCATGATGAAGTCTCCACAATCAGATAACAAAGGAGAGAGAAAAAACAAAATGCATGGGTCTGGATGATGTTTGGGTTGGCTAAGCCTGCTTCACCATATACATGTGAACACTTACGTTTTCCGAGCCCTACGGAGGGGTGACTGAAGACATGGGAGAGGCGAAATCCTCACAAAGGACAGAAACACCTGCGTTTCAAATAATACACTATGCTGTTCACACTGTGTGGAAGAGAACGTGGCCTGAGGTTTGGGTCTTAAAACAAGGTCAGTGATTGATGGTACAGATGACTGGACAAGGGCTTGGAAAAACAAGATAATTTAACTGGTAACATGGAGTCCTAGGGGGTTGGTCCAAAGGGTAATTGATTCTGATTATTTTGGAGGAAATTAAGTTGCTATTACAAAAGGGGAACAAGGAATAATATTTCTGGAAATCAGGACATTCAATGAAATAACTTTTTCCCCAAGAGTTCAGGTCTATAGAAAGCTATAGCGATCCAAAAAAAGAATATCACTGGACTGAGGTACTAGCGGGAGGTAAGGATAAGAGGGAAAGGATGATGGAAGCAAAAAGCTATACTGACGACTAGGTAGAGACGTGGGGCTCTTACAGAGTCCGTGACTGCAGTGCCCACTGTTTCCACCAGCTTCAGTTGTATAGAGTTCAGATTTACAGATGAACAAACAAGCTGAAAGAGGCTTCACCAACACCAAGCTTACTTAGCTTTATAAATCAAGACAGATGATGTAATTGAAAATGATAGAAGGAGGATCTTCAAAAATCCTCTCCTTCTTAAACCCAATGAGAACACTGGCAAGGCTTTGGTTAGAATCTACTTTATCAGAGCTCTATAACTTAACTAAATCATTGCAGCAATTCAGGGGGCCCTTATTTTTTAAAAATGGCTGAATTTTGGTAACAACAGCAAGCTTTGAGGTGTTTTTACTGGTCCTTATTTTCACTCCCTGTTCCCTCTCTACAGTAACCTTGAAAAACAACCACCTGTAAACATGGTGAAAATCAGCAGCCTGGCAGCCACTGGAAGAAGAGAGTAGGGTTGGGGCCGGGATTCTTTATATGAGCACTGTCATTGTTTGAGCTGTCTGGTGGTTTCCCAGACACCACTTACAAAGTTGTCATTATTATATTTGACTCAAAGCTTATCTAAGGAGAACAAACTTTTCCGGGAGTGGGTTTTCAAGAACAATCAGAGGCAACAGTTTAATATTGTGACTGCCTGGGGAGGTGAATAATGGTTTGGGAAAACAACAGGCTAAAGAAAAAGCTTACAGTGAACGCTAAAAAAAGATGTCCATAGAGGACTTTGAAAGGCTCTAACATATTCCTGGAAATCTAAGATACCACATGAACAGTTAGGGCTGTGCCTATACCCAGACTTGTGTCCATGCACAGGGAAGAACTGAGAAGCCCTAAGCTCTTACTGTAACCCAACCTGGAAGCTCTGTGCAAGTAGAAGGTGAAGACGAAGGTGTAGTGGAACACTGCCCCGTGAGTGTCGAAGGTGGGTACCAACATGCATGTTGAATCACCCAGCAAAGACTGAGACACTTGTTAGTGTCAGGAATTTAAGGAGATCTGTGTTCAGTCTGACCACTCAGCTTGACCAGCAAGGTTGTCAACAGCCACACAAGATAAATAAAACAGACATCACATAATTATTTCAGAAAAGAAACTAAACAAACAGCAATAACAAGCCGCAACAATAAAGAAGCCCTGGTGTGGAGTAGAATCTGATTTCCAGATTTGCTACATTATTTAAAAATTTTCACTGTCACAGCCAAGAAAAGCCCCGCTGACACAATGGCTAAGTATAATATGGTATCTTGGAACAGAAAAAGGACAACAGGTAAAAATTAAGGAAATTTGAATAAAATATGGACTTTAATATTAATGCATCAATATTGGTGACTTGGTTGTATTACTAATACTTAATTGGAACCAATGTACCATACTAATGTCAGATAATAATTCGAGAAACTGGGTGTGTGGTATATGGGAACTCTTACATTATTTTTGTAATGACTCTCTAAATCTAAATCTGTGCTAAAGTGCAAAGTTCATTTTAAAATAAAATAAATGAGACTGCCTGAAAAAAATTTCAGACCATTTCATCTGACTTTCATTGTTAGAACATTACTTTGACTCACACAAGTGATTAATACAGGTGTGTCTTGTACTGATCCACGGAAATACAGTTTTCAGAAGAACATGCAGGGAAGCAGTGGTGGGAAGTAGAAGACGCCAGGTAGCAGCAGCACCCTGAGAGGACTGTTGGCTGGAGAAAAGGAAAATGCTGCACAGTGTTGATACCACGGCCACCTCCTAGTTTTCAAGGTTCTAATAGGTGAGAGAAAAACTCTCAGTTATTTAGAAAATATTATTTGAGGAAACTCTGATAACAGATAACAAATGTTTTGGTATTAATATGCTTAATTTTCACCTATAATATTAACACCTTCTTATTCTCACAAACTGTTGCATGTAAATCGGTTTCCATGTAAGCTGGTAAAAATAAAAAATGGTAGAATTCTTAAAATGCAATCAACTGCTGTTCCATTTATAGGAAGTTTTTTTAAAATTTTGAGGGCACATTCAATTGGTTAACTTAAAAACAATTGGAAATTTACCAAAACCCAAAGAGAAAAATGGGAAAAAATATATGATCTGTTGGTTCAAAAATCAGCAAACTCAAATCTTTAATAAACATACATCAGTCTCACTGCAAATTTCTGGTTTTACATGCAAAAATAAAGTATCTGTTGTTAGTTGTTCCTATTAAAAGAATAGCAAGCCTGCTATTATCCAGTTGTAGAAACTGCTCTGGGAAATATTCTCATACATTGCTGAAAATATAAATATTGCACATTTTCTAGAGGGTGTATTTTCCATGTGTACCAAAGTCATTTAAACTATGCATGCCCTTTGACACCAAAATCCAAATTATAAGAATTTATATTAAGAAAATTATTTGAAAAGTGATACTGGATATATATTTTCAAATTAAAAAAAAAACCTCAGATATATATCCACAGGATATATTAATGATAGAATTAGCCATTAAAAAAATGAGACATTATCAGATGCATTTAAGTGAAAAATATGATAGTTTGTGAATAGAAAAAACATGAAAATAATAATGATGATAATGATAGTATTTGCTGAGTACTGACTTTGTATCAAACACTTCTGCAAATACTTAACATGTACTAAATCATACACTTCTATCTCCCCCTACCCTTACACAGTAAGATAAGTATTTTACAGAGGAGAAAACTGAGGCACAGAAAAATTAAATAACTTCTCTAAGGACACATAGCTAAAAATTGTGGCTGAGATATTAACTCAAGCAGTCAGGCTCTGAATGCCAAGGTCTGAATCACCATCCCAATAACTCTCTAGCTGCACTGAGGATGCAGAAGATGATTCAATTTGTATCACAGAGTGAACCAACAAATACAATACATGCCACTTATGTCCAGGGAACAATTTGTCATAAAAGCAAAATGGCCATTCTGCATTGGTTACACATCTGTAAGAAAAAGCTTTCTATCTCCAGTCCAAACAGAAACTTCTTTTACTCACTAATAATGAAGGCTCTGAAGTCAACCAATGAGATATATTTTATAAAGACAGAAGAGGCAATTTTTAGTTCCAATGTATCATGCATCATATGGTTTACTCTGAGTTTTGCAATATTTATTTTGTCTCTGGCTAACAGGAAAATTTCATCTTGTCAACTGGTTGTCTAGGAGCAGTATTTGATTGCTAGCTGAACTTCTGCCAAATGCTTTCCTTCACCAAAAAAGAAAAAAAAAATGTATGTTTGAAGTAACTGTTTTATAGTTCAGTCAGCTGAGATTGTAGAGAATTCTTCTGAGCTAGGTTTAAAAAAGCGTTTGGTTTAGTAATAAGGACTTTCCCCTCTCTTGACCACAAAAGCACTCTGACTAGACACATGCATCTGTAGGATTCAATATTGAACTAAAATTTGTTTTACTTTGTGGAGGTGTTTGAGTTTTTGTTTTTCTTCAAGTCTGCAAATTTGCACATTTATGTAATGTTGAGTATGCTTTGTGATATTTTGTGGAGATGTAACTGAACGAAATCCTAAGTAGAAAATCAGTTTATGTCATAAGATAGGTGAAAGAGTACTCCAGTTATCTAGAACTATGTAAAAACCTATCATACAAATTGGTGAATTAAACGATACTGTATTGCTATGTTTGAAGATTTTGTGTGTCAGAATTTCAACTGTGTGACTGTTCAGTTCCCCCTGGGGTAAACTAGGATTCTAGGTAATGTTCATCTGGCAGCATCTCTGGTCAGGAATGTCCAAGATGATATGATTCATAAGCCCAGGACCTTTGCAGGATGACCAGAAGGGTGGGCTCAGCTGGGCCTTCCTCTCCTTTCTAACCAGAGCATCCCCTGCCATCCCTCCTTTAGGGTTATCAGACATTTTACCTGTGTACTTAAGACTCCAAGATTCCAAGGCACAAATTGCTAGTCCTCTTAAATGCTAGCCCCAGGACAGGCAGAGAGTCATACTGCCACACTCTACTGGTCAGAGCAGTCAGTGGCCAGTTTACATTCAAAGGAGAGGAAATAAACTCCACTGCTCAATGGAAAAAAATACCAAAGAACTTGTAGCACTATCAATACCCCACAAACAATGATCTTTCTATAATTTTTAAAATACTTGCAGAATGTCAGAGAGTATACAGAATCTAAATTAGTTTATTGTTATTTCTTTACATGGAACTCTAACATAGACTTAGGAATACTTTTATCTATACACATTTAAATACACTTCATTTGCCTTCAGACTCAGCTTTGAGTAGAGCCTGAAAAAAGATTTTTATAATCAAGTTTTCACAACGAAATAATGTCTCAAAAATAAATTAAATTTTCATCAGTATCAACGACTCACAAAGCTCAAACCATAAACTAACACTGTCATTGAATTCCCATTTTCAACACCAAGACTGAAATATCAGTCAGTCTTTTGTAATGATTATTAAATCACATATACACTCAGCTGAGCCAAACTATTTCTCATTTCTCTTGGAATGTAAAATTCATATTATTAATTCTTCTTGGCAAGTTGGTAGTAAAAGCCACTATAATAACTATATCTGTTGTTAGAAATATTTGCATAATTAATTCACCTGGTAAATTATATTTTATGCTTAGGAAGCTGTTATATCAACAGAACATATAATTAACCCTCTTGTAATTTTTTTTTAAATTTCAGCTTTATTGAGGTATAATTGACATATAAAATTGAAAGATATTTAAAGAGTACATTGTGGTGATTTGATATATATATTCATAGTGAAAGGATCCCCCCCCCCGCAATCCAGTTAATTGGCACATTCGTCACCTGCTAGAATGACAGGAATACACATTTTTTGTCTTATTCTCACCAAAGTGTACTGTTTGATTTTATTTTTAACCATTTTTAATTAAAGCATAGTATAGATTTATACAAATATTACTAGACCACAAACTTATATTTATTCAAAAAATAAAAAATTTAATTCTAAAAACATTTTTGAAATTATTTTTCTCCTCCAGGTAGTGAACTCATACTCACATGTTAAAAACTTAAAAGGTCTGTTTCTTGCTATGTTTTCACTTCAGTGGGTCCAATTATTCACCTGTGGATCAGTGCCAATGCCACACCAAGCAAACAATGTTGACTGCTTGATTCATTTCTCATGATACTCAAAGCAAAATGCTGCATTTGGGTTGGAAGCTCATCAATCTTTGAGGTTGAGTGCAGTGAGAATCCTAAGTGCACTCTGTTCTGACAGCATTAAAGATGAGATTTGAAGCTCTCCCACTGCAGCACTATAGCTTACCTGTAGTTGATACTACTGTAAATGACAGCCTCATAGTAATCTAATCAATAATTTAAGTTTTCTCCCCTGGACTGAAACATCAACCAGGGAAGGCATTTCTAAAGTAATACATTTGGTGTTTGGATAAAAGAGTTTTGGCATTTCAGAGCAGTGATTCATCCAAATTGAAATGTTCTATTTGCAAATTCCGCCACATTCATTAATTATTTAAAATCATCTACTGTCTTTCAGCAGTTTTTCCATTGTTTATTTCCACCAAGGTGGGGATAATTCACTTCATTTTTTTCCATTCCAGGTAGTAATTGAACAAATATATTTTATGGCATGTTACAGCATATCATTACTTTGGCACTCTGTAAATTTCTCACCTGAGAGGAGTGTTGAAATTGTGGCTATAGTGTTAACCATTCACTATTTTTGTTCAATATTTGTAATTTATCCACTAACATCCATTCATTTATTATTTATACCTCACTACTTCTAAACTTAGTTTCAAGTGAATTATTAATCCAGAATTACAAATTGTAAAGTTCTAATGGAATAAGTAAAATATTAAGTAAAAGCACACATGTAAAATTACAACTTTTCTTTAAAAAATAATGAAAAAAAAGACTACTTTGTAAAAATATTTAGTTTATTTTTCTGATAGAATAGT
This sequence comes from Balaenoptera acutorostrata, assembly GCF_949987535.1. Classification (NCBI taxonomy): domain Eukaryota; kingdom Metazoa; phylum Chordata; class Mammalia; order Artiodactyla; family Balaenopteridae; genus Balaenoptera; species Balaenoptera acutorostrata. The sequence goes on along the minus strand of NC_080065.1, from coordinate 21,209,460 downwards.
AGAAACCTTGAGGTAATCACATGCCATGTATTTATGTTTAAACAAGATTTAATGTAATGAAGGTTTTCCTAAGATCATATATATATATATGATCATAAGACTATCAGAAATTTATTTGCATTTATTCAGTTATTGCAATCTGCACCACATGTTTTTCAGGTTGACTCTCATTTTGTCTAAGACTGAAAATAGCAATTTGCCATGTTAACGGAAAATTTATGAACAAGTAAGCACTTTTGGGACAATGGGAGCATCATTTAATCTATTGTGACTTTTATGTGAAAGTAATTCATGTGATGGGAAAAATAAAACTTAATAGTGTCTTTGCCCATTTGCAAATATATACCAAAGAATGTGTTTATGTTTTAGAAAATTATAATCCTAAATTTTCTCAGAAAAAAATTTTGGTTTATTTTCTACCCAATGGATCAGGTGTTATGTATAAACACATAATACTTAAATTTTAAAATGAATTCATTTTAATCAAAAGCTGGGTTTTTTTAGAAAAGATCAACAAAATGTAAACGCTTTCAAAATTGAAAGCTTTCAATGGAAAAATAGGGAAGATTGAATTACAAAAGTCAGCAGTTAGAGAGAAAATTACAACCTACTTTACAGAGATTTTAAAAAGATTACAAAGAGATACTAAAAACAACTGTCTACCATAAATTAGACAATTCTTAGAAAACACAAACTACCACAAGTACCTCAAGAAGAAATAGAGCAATTATGAATGCAATAAACACATAGACAACATCATACTTAATGGAGTTAAGACTGAATACTTTCCTCCTACCATCTGGAATAAGACAGAATTCCCTCTCTTGCCACTCCTATAAACATTGTACTGGAAGTTTAAGTTAGGATAATTAAAGAAAAATGTAATAAAAAGCATCCAGATAAATCCATTTTGCTAGGTATGGGGTAAAGTATTGTTCAGGGAGTTTAGCTGAAGACAGCAAAATCCACTCTGAGTTAAGCATGAAGAAAATTATTAAAGAAAACATATCAAATTACTGGAAGACCTACTGAAATAGGCTGTAAACTGAACTTCCAGGCATAATTCATAATAGAGCCCCAAATAGCTGCCCCAATAAAAAGCTGCAGTCTCCAGCGATCCTAGAAATACATAGCCTCTGCAGCAATATACAAGCAAAATGAAATTTTTTTGGAAACAAATTTTCCTCCAAGAGTTTCCAAGGACATTTTTGTCATTTTGCAAACATGTAATATTACATATTACAAACATGTGCTCCAGCAAGAAAATAAGGGTATATAAAGGGGAACAAAGATGCAAGAATCAAAGGTTAGTGTGGCAGGTAGACACACAGGAGGTCCTGCATGACCTCAGTCTCATGGTTCTTATGCAATTGTGTGACCTCCTCCAACTGAGTGTGAGTGAGGTATGTGGCTTGCTTCTAAACAATAGAGGATAGTGAGTTCCATGTAATTTTCATGTTGACTTGTTCAACATGAAAAAAAAAATCCTAAGACTTTCTTTGATTTTTACAATGTTGTGACTTTTAAAGTTACTGGCAAGTTTTGTTCTATCTAATGTTTATCATAATTAGATACAGATTATAAATTTTTTTTTGGTCAAGAATACTGTTGCATCCTTTCAAGTGGTACAAAATTTTGAGTTGTCACGTTAGTGATGAACTAATTTTTTAAAAAATTTTTATTGGAGTATAGTTGCTTTACAACTTTGTGTTAGTTTCTGCTGTGCGGCAAAGTGAATCAGCTATACGTATACATATATCGCCTCCTTTTTGGATTTCCTTCCCATTTAAGTCACCACAGAGCACTGAGTAGAGTTCCCTGTGCTATACAGTAGGTTCTGTTTTATACATAGTAGTGTATGTATGTCAATCCCAATCTCTCAATTCATCCCACCCCCCTTTCCCTCCTTGGTGTTTATACATTTGTTCTTTACATCTGTGTCTCTCTTTATGCTTTGAAAATAAGTTCATCTGTACCATTTTTCTAGATTCCATATATATGTGTTAATATACAGTATTTGTTTTTCTCTTTCTGACTTACTTCACTCTGTATGACAGTCTTTAGGTCCATCCACGTCTCTGCAAATGACACTATTTCGAACTAATTTTGATTGCATGATTTGTTGAAGTCAGCCAAGTTTCTCCACTGGAAAGTAACTGTTTGCCCCTTTGTGATTAGCAAGTGCATTTTGTGGGGAGCTATTCTGATATCATGCAATTTTTCATTTTTCATGGAACTTTTTCCCACAGTTTATGCATCCGTTTATATTTTATGCCAAAATTAATCATTGTGTCATAGTTGCCATATGGCGGTTTTCTAATTGCAACATTTGACTTACATTTATGATTTGTCCTTTTACTGTAAGAAAGAGCCCCCTTTTCTCCCTATTCATGTATTTATTTATTGTATCATTATAAGTACATATAACCGCTCTGAAGGAGCCTTGATTTTTTTAGTGGTGAATGTAATTAGAGCCCAAGTTTTCAGTGCTAGTTATGTTCCCAGCTCTCACTTTTTCAAAGGACATAGCTAAAGCACACACACACACACACATACACACACACACACACACACACACAATTACAGTTGTTTTTTTCTATCTGTTGAAAACCATGAGTTCAACACTAGTACCTCTAATTCCTATTCTAATTCAATACCAGAATCTATAATCTAACTTCCTCCCTTTCATTTCTGTATCCCCTGACTGTGGGGTACTGTAGTGGGATTCTCTAAAGTAATAATTTTTTCCTAAAAACTCTATTAATTTCCATAAGTTTGAGCTTTTTACACTCCTGATGTGGGTTAATCATCTAAACAAAATTTACTTAATTTGAAGTTTCTTTGTGATAATCTCTTTGCTCACTTTTGGTATCTAATATCATTCAACTTAATATTTCAGCCAAAACTTACATATTGGTTCCCTGTTACATATATACTTTGGTACTGAAATAGTTAAAAATTATATTTACCCTATACGTTATTCTTTAAAAATAAAACATGGAGGTAGGACATCTGAAAATTTTTCAATGTAACAGTTCCACAGTTTCTTACATTCTAAGAATTTAGTCTTAGAATGTAACTCTATAAATACTCTTGACTGCTTTAGTGGAACGTCATCAGATTACCAGTAACTGTTTTCACCTTTCCTGTTCTTTCCTGACATCTTCTTATATAACTCTATGATTTGGATTTAAATTGGATCTGAGTTACAATTTCAAACCTCTCAATCTAAATTGATAAGGGAAGAAGAGCTAAGAGTTATTTTTTACCTGAATAAAAGGTGTAGAACGCCACCTATACGAACATGCTAAAGAATATGCAATTTACATGCCTAATAGGAAAAAATCCAAAGTTGAATATGCTAATTTTGCCCTAAATCAGTAAATGTGGAGGAAAATACCCAAAATAAAAATAGCAATTTTTGAATTCTAGATAATAAGTAATAAAATACCATCAAACAGGAATATTTTATTCATTATCTCTTTTTAAAATAATTTTCTATTTTTCTAATATTTAAAAAATTATTTATTATCACTCTTTGATATTTGATTAATATGTTTCTTTGTTTTCCAAACTTTCATACAGAAAATTGTTTTTTACTATATTAATAAAAAGTTGACCTGTGTAAAAGCATCCCTAGAAGAAGCATCTGAGGCAAATCACACTGTAATATTCATACTTTCAAAATGGAAATTGATATAAAATTTTGTTAAAGCCTATATCATAGATTTAAAGTTCAATAAATTATTGATAAAGAATATTTGAGATAGAAGTGGTCTATATATACAAATATATATACACATTTGTATAGTGAACACTGACTTATTCTAATATTTTTATGCTTATCTTCCATTATAAAATCAAAATAAATGTTAAGCAATTCTAATTATTTTGCTGCCTGCATTATTCTTGAGGGATTAGGAAATAAGTATCAGTCAAATATTGTCTTTTGAATAATTGCAGGGTACAAAAAAAATCATAAAAATATCCAAGAGGTAATTTATATGATCTTTGAAAGTATTCATGGAGTGGTATAAATGTGAGGAAAAAAATAATTGAAGGATTTAGAATATGATATGATCTCTAAAGACATTTTGCAATTCTAAGATTTTCTAATTCTCTAATTACAGACTTCGAAGTGGTGAATATATTTTAAATTTAAGCCATTTATTACTATTATATAGTTCAAAGTCATAAATGAATTTACGTCAGTTCATTTTGTTTTTTAAGTGGTATATACTATTTTATTTCCCATAGTTAATTTTCCAAATCAGAATCTATCCTGCATTTTTAGAAGACTGCTGTGGTATCTTCTTCTTTGTAAATTAGATTCCTATTAACCAGATTCAGAGAGTATGGTACAAAAAAACCATAATTAAAATGATAAATAGGGTTGTTTAAATCACTGTTAATGATCAATACATCATGGACTTCAAACAAAAGTCTGGACACTAGTATTGGCATATGTACTTGACTAGCAGGCCTCGGTAAGGGTCCTGAAAACCTGCTTAGTAGATCCTACTTATAAACGTGGCATTCTAAAAAGGAGGCCAAATTATAAGCAGAATTTTATTTGGACAGAGTGGAATAAGAATGAAGGGAATTGGCTGGTCATTTAAAGGTGGCTAACATGGCCAGCAATCAGCTAGTATCCCAGAAATGAGGCAGTATCTTTCCCAGGATGAGGTTCACACATCTCACTCCTCTCATGCCAAAGGGTAGGTAATATAACACCACCTCAACCCACCTTTGGAAAAAATCTGGTGCCCTATTCTGGTACATAACATATATAGTAGCCTGACCAAGGTCATTTTGTAATGATACAATTTTCAAGCCAACTTTCTTCTTCAGAATTTCACAAAATGAAATTTGCAATGTGCTTGAGATGAAGAAAAATTAAAGATTACCGTATATTAGAGAAGCTATATAAATGAAATCCTAAATTACAGAAGTTTTACATAGACATGTTACTTTTTAGCTCATATAATTCTTCCATGCATGTATTCTTGGTTAGTGAGTCTTTTTTCCACATGGTGATTCAGGTTCCCAGGCTCCTTCTATTTTGTTTTTTTTTTTAACATCTTTATTGGAGTATAATTGCTTTACAATGTTGTGTTAGTTTCTGCTGTATAACAAAGTGAATCAGCTATATTTATACATATATCCCCATATGCCCTTCCTCTTGCGTCTCCCTCCCACTCTCCTTATCCCACCCCTCTAGGTGGTCACAAAGCACCGAGCTGATCTCCCTGTGCTATGCAGCTGTTTCCCACTAGATATCTATTTTATATTTGGTAGTCACTGGGTCCATAGCACCCAGCTAATTGTAACAAGTGATGGTGCAGATGCCCTTCTTCAATAAACTCTTGTCTAAGAGTGTCATACAGTTCCATTCAGAGTGGAAAGAAACAAGTCACTTGGCTGTACCTAGGTTTAATGAGGCCTAAGAAATATAGGCCCTGGTGGGCAGCTGATTCCCATCAACAACTACACACTATGGAAGGAAAATCATAAATTTTTGTTGGATAACCAGCTATGTCTGCAACCTGTTGATTATCAATTCCATCTTATATAGCTGAGAACTGTGACTCAAAGGTTAATTTTTTTTCCAATATTACACAGCTAGTATATGGTAGAGTTATGATTGAAAATTTCATCTCTCTTTTCACTCCACCACCCTCAAAATGCTTGTGTTTTATTTCATCTGCCCTGTATTATTAGGTCACATAAATATAAACATGTACTAAGAAAAATATTGGCAATATTTATAAACTACTGCTCATAAAGTTTTTAAATGCTCTTTTTCGTATACCAAATTCTTCAAAGAACAGAATATGAAGCAGAGGGCTTTGTACTTGCACAGTACTCAGGACTGCAGAGAGAAGAGGATTATGTCACCTTACCTAAGGATGGGGTCTGGCTTCTGGGAGAACCACCCATGTGATTAGAGGGTTGGCACTTTCGGTCCCATCCCCCTGACCTCCTGCGAGAGGAGAGGGAGTGGAGGTTTCATCGATCACCAGTGGCTAATGGTTTAATCAGTCATGCCTATGTAATGAAACTTCCATAAAAATCCAAAGGGACAAGTTTGGAGAGCCTCCTAGTTGATGAATAAGTGGAGATTTGGGAGAGCAGTGAGTTAGAAGCAGATTTGGAGGCTCCTTGCCTTCTCCTCATGCCCTGCCTTGAGCTTCTCTTCCATCTGGCTGTTCCTGAATTATATCCTTTTACAATAAACCAGTGATCTAGTAAGTAAAAGGTTTCTCTCAGTTCTCTGAGCCGCCCTAGCAAAATGAACAAAGGATGGGTCTTTAGAACCTTCAGTCTGTAACTGGTTGGGCAGAAGCACAGGTAACCATCTGGATCAGAATTGGCATCTGATGTGTGCGTGTGAGGGGCCATTCTTTGTGGGACTGAGCCCTTAACCTGCGGGATCTGACACTGTCCGGATAGTTAGTGTCAGAACTGAGTTGAATCATAGGACACTCGGCTGGTGTCAGAGAATTGCTTGGTGGTATGGAGACTTCTGACTCCTCTCCCTTCATCAGAATTGGAGCTGGAAGTTGAATAATTTCAATGAAAAATACATAGGATTTTTCAAATCTAGTTCCTATATAATTAATCCCTTTAAATATACTATTTTTAAGCTGGTGAACTAAACTCAACCCTAGGCTCATTAAAGCTCAAGTAAGTCTTATTTCTAGGATTAGAATATTGTATTCAAGGATCCACAAAGAATATTTGAAGTTCCCATATATTTTCAAATATATATATAATGGATAACATATATAATAACTTACAAAGTTTATGTACTAGACAAAATTGTACCGTTTATTCTATTTAAAACAGCCTATTACGGTATAAGATACAGAGTTTAAAATAAAATTGCTGTCACTGAGCTATTTGTTCCCTAGCAGATGTCAATAAAAAGCTTTCTATTACATGTTAAATAAAGCCTTAGTGAAGGTCGAATTTAGAATAAAGTAGAGATGACCTATTATAATTCACAATAGACAATGACAGCAACCCTTCTTATGTTCAATGTCAAACTCTCCCTGAAGAAAAATTTTAAGGAGTTACTGGAGAAGCAGGTATGCCTCATTTACAGGGGCTATTTTCTTCTCTTTAATTTCAAGTAGAGTGAAATATTGTTAGAGCCTACAGACAAGTTCAAGTGGAAATTTTACCTTCGTTAGAGTTGTTTGTGTAGCTGAAATGTCCACAGGCTCAATCTCTTCAGTTCATCAGTGGCCAGGTAGGTGTATGCAAACAATTAACCTCCAGATACAAAAACCAAGATGACAACTGCATGAGAACAACAAAATAGTCCTCTGGCTGGTGTCTCTACGTAATATTTCATGGTATCCTTTCTTTGCTTTACTGAGTCCCCATGTGTCCCAATGCACAACCCACAATGTTTCCTGAGAAGGCTCACTGCCCATGTGCTAATGCACTGAGAACCCCCAAATTCGGGTGAACAAACTGTTAAAAACTCAAAGTTGCCATGATAAGTATGATTCTGTGTAGAATGAATACAAGAGCCTTTCAACAATTTGTTATGTGTCTTTTTAACTGGGGTAGCTGGCATTGTTAAGGCTGCATCCCCCTCAAACTCAAGTCTATGTACCACAAAGCCACTTACTGCAGACACGTGTGGCTCTCTGATGGCTTTATTTCTGGGCATGTGCATGGGCACCGCCCGCTCCAGGCAAGCTTGGAGGATCATAGAATTAATGACCTGAGTCATGTAGGAACCATCAATCCATGGCAGAGAGAGATTTGGCTCCCTTGCCCCCAAGAGGGTAACTCTGAGGTGTGTGCTACATCTCTGTGAGCTTGGTAGCATGAAAAGCCTCATTCAACGACAGCAGTAAGATGTTAATAAGGCACATTTTATTGGCTTTCTTCCTATCTTATCTCATTTTCCACTCTCATCTATTGCTTCCTGATTCTTCTCAAATAAATTATTTGTACACCAATTATTATCTTAGCATCTACTTCCGAAGGAAACCAAACTAAGAATCAAGGCGGTCCCATAAATCCTTCTTAAACGGTTCCACTGTTTTCCACTGACGCTATTTGTCCCCAGGATAATCCAAACCTTACCTGTAAGTTACATGCTGTGTCTCATTTATATGTACCTTTCCTCATTATGTCCAAAATATGCCTTCTCCTCTGGCTTTTAGAACAGATTGTTTAATTCTTGTGTTCAGCATCAGAGGACCTAATTGAATTTTGCTGCAGAGATATATTATAAAAAAGAGGTATCTTTAAAATTTGGGATCCCATTTAGTGTGGTGAAATGTTCACACTTTCAGAATATGTATGAAATAAGGCAGACCGAGGGAACAAAATGTTAGAGCACGCTTCTCATATTCAGTTCATATAATCCTTGAGGGACCATGACAGGTTGAACCCCTTACTTTATCTCCCTCCCCTTCCCTGTTTTAGTCCTTCCAGTGGAACAAAGAACGCTTCTTATATTCAGTTCATATAATCCTTGAGGGACCATGACAGGTTGAACCCCTTACTTTATCTCCCTCCCCTTCCCTGTTTTAGTCCTTCCAGTGGAACAAAGAACTGACTATCTGATTTGATCAAGAAGCTAAAATTGGAAGATGTTTTCTTAATAGTTTCTTTAACAGACAGTAGGGGGAGCTTTTAGCTTGTATAGAGCAGAACAGTATTTGTAATTTATTATTCGGTAGAGAAAATCAGAGAAATGAAGCATTATGGTTCTTTCAAAATATGTTTCAGAAGAATTAAGTTGTCTCTGATGCCATTTTCATGGATGACGTGGTATCTTTAACTTGTTACACAGTTAAACAACATACTAGAAAAAGAAATATTGCTTCTTGCTGACTTTACTGAAGTGATCTGGTGTCTATTGGGTTACTAAATGTGGTTTATCTTGGAACAGTATGAGAATATTCTAGGGCTCTTGGAATTATGTTACAGTTGTCAGCTTCTCATTTCCTAAGGAAATGGATCTCTGGCAAACAGTAGTGAAGAAAGTAGACAACAAGCAAACATATAATTCCAAAAATAAATAAATAGAAAGAAAGGGTGAATTATCCTGATCTTCAAAGCATGAGGACTATGGTACTATGCATACGTATTTTTGTGTACATCCTGAATGCAAAAACATTCTGAAGAGTCAATTAACCGTAAGTGAAAAGACTTGAATTCTATATCAAATTTACCTCATTTCTAAGATACTTCAATGTAGAATGAGAATATATATTGTTTTTCCTTTCCAGTTAAATAATTTATTATTTCATTAACTATCTAGATTTGAAGTTTTATATGAACACAGGTCCCTGAAATCACACTTAATGACCTGATAGTATAAAAATGCAGGCTGAAGAGGGGAAAACAATGGCTATAGGGGAATTGTTTTCTTACAGGAAGCCACATTCTCTCAACTATTTTTGTGATATGAATTGCATGATCTTTGTTTAGAGTCCCTCTGACACAGCATTCCTTCCTGTCACTATTTATTGAGCAGAGTGGCATAGTGAAAGTAGCACTGCTTTGCAATAATAAAACCTAGGCTCACAAGGGAAGGATGTTAACATTTATTGAATATATACTGTGTCTCAGACTTTTTATTAGGTATGTTGCATTTTTTATCCAGTTTAATTTGACCCTCAGAACAACATTATGATGTATCATAAATTGTGGATACAAGTATACTTTAGAAATAGAATCTCTGGGTTAGAATAAAAACTCTACCACTTCTAGGCTGTGTAATCTTGGGAAAATCACTTAACTTCTCTGTTTTTCAGTTGTAAAACTACAAAAAGAAAAAAATGAAGATGATAATGGTAGTAACTACATTATAGAGTTATTATGGGGATTAGATATGTTCTTATAACTAAAGTGCTTATTTTACTACCTAGAAAATATTGAGAACTAAATAGTGTGGGTGGTTTAGTCCACACCTTTAAAATAAAAAGATTATTAGAAGGTTTATGGCAACTGTGTTGGATATTTTTCTAATGCGCAAATCATGCATTAGTTAGGATTTGCATCTGGATTTGTTTAAACAGGTATCCTGGCTCTTATATTGTAAAATCATGAGGCACTAAACTACCCACCATCCTAGATAAAAAGAGGCAAAAGGAGAATTAGAGCTCAGTGCCTGTGACACAGAAGACATTCAATGCATATCTGCATGGAAGATGAATGAATGTGTAAATTAATAATGTGTCTGACTTCTGAGTCTTTCCATTCTATCAGCTTGCTTCCTGCTCAGCCAGTATGCATATCAATTGAAGGAAAGCCCTGGATGTCCTTTGACAAGTCAGATGAGTGTTATCATCTGTCCTGTCAACTACAACCCCATTACAGTTCTCACATGATAAATGAGGTGGATTATGGAAGAAGTACTTTAAAAACCTTAGAACACCATTTAGGAGCACGCTCTTATCTGGCAGGTGATAGAGTACATACTAAAAAACTAACCTGGATTTGAATCTTGCTAGGTTTGCGACTTTATAATTACTTAATCTTTCTAAACTTTAGCTATCTCAAGGGTAAATGAGTGTAATAGTTCCCAACGCATAATGAGAAGTAAATGTGGCAGTACTACATGTAAAGTACTTAGCTTAATCCTTATTTTAGTGCTTTTCAACACAGAAAGTATTTGGTATCAGCCAGTTATTCCTATGATGGTATGATTGTTGTAGTCATTGTTATTTTAGCAAGACACACTTATAGGCAGCATTCTTTTCAGATAAGTAGCAAATACCAGACATACACGCTACAATGCCCCTATTCTATGACCACGACTGCTGTTGCTCCTTTGCTATGATCTTTCTCTTCCTGCTGCACGAGGCAACTGCTACTGACTGGAATGGTAAATGGGATGTAAGTTATTTGCTGTCTTTTTCTCTAAAGATTATTTTCATAAACTACACTGTATATGGACAATGAAGATAATAACTCAAAGGCAGTTTTTGTGCAAAGAGTAATGGCAACGAGATGGTGGAAGAGTAAGTCTTAGACTTCTTTTTCTCACAGAAGCAGTGATTTAACAATACACAGACTAAAAGAGCTTTAGGAGAAATTCAGATCCCTGTCAAGAGGTTGTAGCACCCCAGCTGAGCACAAAACTGACCGTGAATAGTCACGTTTAAAGAGGTAAGGGGAATAGTTTCACTTTACCTACATTAGTTCAGTCCCTACCCCAAACTGGCTCAACTCAGTGCTAAGAGAAATCACCACTGACTGTGACTTTTCCCTTGAGGGAAAAGCGTATGGAGAGTGACTCCAGTCTCCTGGGGCTGCCTAAAAAACCAATTTTTGTTTAGCCTCACCTAGAGCGCTGACAGAACGGGCATAGTTTGGATGCCTGGCCAGCTAAGAACAAAGGAAAGCAGAGGGCAGCTTGCTGCAGCTGGCACAGCTGTGTGAGACTGGGAGAAGGCACAGACCCTAGGCTGATCTCTCTCTCAAATTGGAGGAAAAGAAATAGAGCCTCCTCCAATATCCAAGCCTCTGGTAAAACAGTCAGTAACCAGAGAGTGCAAGTGATTACAGGCTCTTGGAAAAAAAAAAACTATGTCTGATTAGTAATAAAAATGCACAAGTCCATAGAAGAGGTTTGAGAAGCCCCCAGAAACTCCAGCTGGGCTGATTGGTGAAGGTCATTCCCTCACGAAGCCATTCTGTAAAGACTAGGAGAGTTGCTTCTTCAAATACACAGTTACTGATGTAAATCTACAAGGAATACAAAGAAGTAGGGCAACAACATGACACTAAAATACTCAAAATAAATCTCCAGTGATCAACCCTAAAAAAATGGAGATCTATATATTATATTTTAAAAATTCAAGAGATCGCAGATAGACAACTAAAAATCAGGAAAACAATACATGAACAGAATGAGAAGATCAACAGAAGAAATAGATACTATTAAAAAAAAGACCTGAACAGAAATTCTAGATCTGAAGAATACAATAATTGAACTGAAAAATTCACTACAGGAGTTCAACACCAGACATAATCAAGCAGAAGAAAGAATGAGAGAATACAAAGACAGGTCATTTGTTATCCACTCAGAGGAGAAAAAAAAAAAAAAAAAAGATGAAAGAGAATGAAGAAATACTAAGGGTTTTATGGGACTTAGAACATCTTAAATAAAGAGCAACAATAAAACTCTCTGGTAAAGGCAAATATATAGACAAATACAGACTATCGTAATACTGTAATGGTGGTTTTAATTGTACTATAAATGTTAAAACACAAAAGCATTAAAAATAATTATAATGACAAAAAATGTTAATCAATATACAATATAAAAATATATAAATTTGGTATTAATAATATAAAACGTGTGTAAGGAAGAGAAGTAAAAAGGTAGAATTTTGTATTTGCTTGAAGTTAAGTTGTAGTCAGCTTAAAATAGACTTTATAACTCTAAGAGGTTTTATGTAAGCCTCGTGGTAAACACATACACACACACAGAATTGTTAAAACTAATAAACAAATTCAGCAAAGTTACAGGGTGCTAAAAATTGAAATACAAAAGTCAGTCATGTCTCTATAGACTAACAACAAACTATCCAAAAAGGAATTAACAAAACAGTCCCATTTACAATAGCATAAAATAAATATAATACTTTGACTAAAATGAATATAATATAAAATGAATATAATATAATACTTTGAAATAAACAACCTAGCAGTTGAAAGATGTACAATGAAAACTACAAGAAATGAAAGGAGACATAAATAGTTGGAAAGACACCCCAATACTAAAATTAATATGGAACCACAAAGGGCCCTGAATGTTGAAAACAACTTTGAGAAAGAAGAACAAAGATGGAACCTCCTGACATTACCTGATTTTCAAAAATATTACAAATCTACAGCAATCAAAACAGTATGGCACTGGCATAGATCCAGACATAGACCAGTGGAGCAAAATAGAAAGCCAACAAATAAACCCACACTTAAATGTCAAATGATAGTCAACAAGTATGTCAAGTGTGCACAATGAGGAAACAATAGTCTCTTCAGCAAATGGTTATGGGAAAACTTGGATAGGCGTAAGCAAAAAAAAAAAATAGAATTGGTCCTTTACCTTACATCATACACAAAATCAAGTCAAAATGGATTAAAGACTTATGTGTAAGATGTAAAACTCTAACACTTCTAGAAGAAAATATAGGTGAAAATCTTGATAATATTTGTCTTGGCAATAAGTTCTTGGATATGACACCATAAGCATGGATAGCAAAAGAAAAAAATAGACAAATGGGACTACATTAAACTAAAAATTTCTGCATAGCAAAGGAAATAACCAACAAAATGAGAATGCAACCTATAATATGGGAAAAATATTTTCAAACCATATATCTGACAAAGGGTCAATATATGAAATACTCAAGGAATTCCTACAACAAAATAGTAAAAAAAATAAAATAACTTAATTACAAAGTGGGCAAAAAATTTGAAAAGACATTTCTCTAAGAAGCTTACACATAGCCAATAGGTATATAAAAATATTTCAACATCACAAATCATTAGAAAAATGAAAATAAAAACCACAATGAAGAATTACCTCACACCTACTAGAGTGGCTATTATTATTATTTTTAAAAGTGATAAGTGTTGGTAAGGATGTGGAGATATTGGAACCCTTGTACAATGTTGTTGAGAATACAAAATAGGTGTAACTGTTATGGAAAACAGTAAGGAAGTTCCTCCAAAAATTGAAAATTAAAATACCATTTGACCCAGCAATATCATTTATGGGTATATACCCAAAACCTCTGAATCAGAATCTCAGAAAGGTATCAATATCCTGAACTGATGTTCAGAAAGGTAAGTAACACATGCAAGGTCACACAGCAATTAAATATTGGAACAAGTGATTTGAGCCTCATAACCAATATATCACAAAACGAGTCTTCCTATAAACTGAGAATTCCCAGGAGATGAAGAAAGCCATGTTTACTCACTAAGACTTGAAAACCCAGCTCAAATCTGATTTCCTTGTCTGTAGCCTTGTCTACGTGGTTCAGTTTTTCACTCTGCTTTCAACATTTCTGATTTTAATAATCATTTAATTACAATTTTAATAACTATTATGGAGCACCTTAAGTCACAATCTAGTGAAGTGATAAGATTCACATTCTAATAACTATAATACAGGGAAATGCCATAAATTCATTCGGCTAAGATAAAAAATTCTAAAAGAATTCAGAAGCAGGAAAGATCATTTCAACTTGTCTGATCAGAAATAGCTTTATGGGCTTCCCTGGTGGCGCAGTGGTTGGGGGTCTGCCTGCCAATGCAGGGGACACGGGTTCGAGCCCTGGTCTGGGAGGATCCCACATGCCGTGGAGCAACTGGGCCCATGAGCCACAATTGCTGAGCCTGCGCGTCTGGAGCCTGTGCTCCGCAAGAAGAGAGGCCGCGATAGTGAGAGGCCCGTGCACCGCGATGAAGAGTGGCCCCCACTTGCCACAACTGGAGAAAGCCCTCGCACAGAAACGAAGACCCAACACAGCCAGAAATAAATTTAAAAAATAAAGAAAAAAAAAGAAATAGCTTTATATGTGAAACGATATCGAAGCTGAGCTCAGATGTTGTCTAAGGCAGGAAAGAAAGAAGGATTATGAAACAATGGGGTGTACTTAGTTTTACTAGAATACTTAGATTCATACTGGGGAGACTGGGGAGTTGTGGAAAATAAAAGTATATAAACAGGTTAAGGATAGACTGGACACAGTTTTGAATTCCAGGCTTTGATTTTAGATTTTGTAGTTGTAGTTGATATTGTGCTAAGCAGTTCAGACTCACCAATAGGAATGAGAATTAAGTTTCCATCTGCTGGAAGTGCTGGTGGCAGACAGCACTCATCCATCAAGCTCCTTCCCAGGGGCAGTCCAGCGACTGGTGGATTTGGCTGTAAATATTTGGACACTTTACCACAATTCAGGATAAAGCTGATGAGTTAACTCAGCTGCTGTGAATGCATCACAACATAACTTAATCTGCCCAGTCCTGCTGACTTCCCTTCTGCAGGTGTTTATTTGGAAGCACTCCCTAATAAACCTAATGCATGCTAATCCACATCTCAGAGTCAGATTTCTTGGGGACCTGATTTTCCACAGTTGCAGTCAATTGAAACCCAGGGGATTATAGAACGTTTGATGCCCCAAAAATACATTAGAGAGTTTAGTATAATACAATTGTTCATTTTCCAAGATGGCTAATTGAGTTCAAGCTTTTGCTCTGCTCTTTTCCAAAGCACCAATAAAACTATATTAAATAAAGAATCTTATAACAGCAAAAAAGAATGAGAGAAAACCTTCAGTGAAAAAAAGACATTTGTACCAACTGCTGCAAACCACAAAGTATATGAGAACCAGTACTGATGAAAAGAAAAGCAATAAAGAGAGGTATTAAAAATAAAATGGAAAGGAACTACAGTAGGAGAGAAGGAAAAGGGATGCTAAAACAGGAGGCGTGAGTGAAATTCTTCCTCAAATTCAATGCATATTTTAAAAGTAAAATGATAAAAGGATTAAAATAATAATCTCATTGATTGAGAGGAGGAAAAGAGATGAAGTTGAATATCTGTGAACTAAATCACCATCCTTCTTAGAAGAGCATTAAGAGATAAGATGTTAAGTTGATAAATTAGAACAGATTATTTAAGCAATTTAAGTAAAGTGTGTAATTTCCACATAAGGAGGTATGTCCGAATAAATACAGCTAAGTTTGAGAAGTTGAACTGGGAACAGGATATGGAAAAAATAGTAATCTCTGTTTTATCATAAGCACCTCTGTAATATTTTAATTTTTACATGCATATTCTTTATTTTTAATGTATACATACAATTTACACATTTATTCATAGACACACATGCACACATCAAAATACACTTAATGTAAACATTTTCCTATGATATTGCATAATTTTGAAATGTGGTGATGAACATCTATAAGCATATACTTTTCTATATAGACTCCTAACAGTGGAATTATAGAACCTAAAGGAAAAATACATGTATGAATATATATAAAGATCTCTTAGAGCTTTTTATGGAGATAATAGACGAGGATATAGTTGTAGGTTATTGGTAGTGTTCCAGTACTCGGGCTGGGTGGTAGATTTATGTCTCCTTAAAAAGTAAACAAGAAAGCAAAGAAAAAACTTTTATTGCTGGAATGGAGGTAGGGAAAGAGAAAGAGTTCTCTCAGTTTCCCTAGAACTTTCACTTCCAGAGCCCTGAAAATAGTTTTAGTAAACATACAAGCTTTACTTAAAAATCTTTAGTGTTCTCTTTTTTTCTTGTCACAAGACATTGCTGCTTGAATTTTATTAACATTAAATTATTTAGCTTCTTCTACATGTTCTACATAATCTAGAATTAGGAAAGAGAACTAAAAGCAGTGAACTGCAGACTAAACTACTTCTAGACATCTGTGACAACTTCTCAGAATACTTTGCTAGTGTATTGGCTCTCTTGTAGCTCTTCTTTTCTTTTCTTTTCTTCTCTTTTCTTTTTCTTTCTTTTTTTCTTTTCTGTTCCTTTTTTACTCTTTTTCCTTCTTATTTTCTGTCCTAAATCCTTTTTTTCATCTCCTTCTTGTGTTCTGGCTTTCCTTTTTACAGTTTTGCTTTTGCCTCTTTTCCTTGTGTATCAGTTCTACTTTCAGGTGCAAGTAAAAGATATGTGGATCAAATGTGCTTATTCTCCCACATAACTGCAAGTCTAGAGCCTTATATTATTATTTTATTATGTGTCTGCATACCAATGATAATATTTAAAACAAGGGACTTATTATTCCAATAGCAACAATTAATCCAATAAAGAGATGAGTGGGGAAAAGATGAAAATTGATGAAAAATTACAGCATCACTGAAAGTTCAGCCAACTAATTATGATGGCAATGGGAATGGAGAGTACCATTATCAATTTTCAAGACTGAGTGACTGAGACAACAGGAGCAGGACAAGAAGAAATAGTGTTCAGTAAGAACAGCAAGTTTGAAGGATCAGGGTAAACATTTTTTGGTTTACATGTATGTAGAACAGATGCTAAAATATGATCAGCAGATCACTGAAAATGTAAGAAAAAAGTATGAGAAAGAGATAAACTGTAGATTTTGTAATGTTACTTTAAAGAGAAAAGATCTTAAAATATTAATTATTGTACTTTCTTTACACCCTGTCCCTTCTCTTTTCATTTGAAGGGAATGAAGTAACTTAAAAATGCCTAGAGTTGTTGTAGCAGAAGTGCAGAGGAAAAGGCACAACTACTACTATATAAAAAAATTGTGACCAGGATCCTAATGTCCAGATAGTACAGAGAGGATGTAAATATCAAATTGATCCCACAGAAAACTTCAGAAAGCATACGGAGAGGAATAGAAAACAACATCAGTGGTCCATGTAAGAGTAAAAGATAGTCTTATGGGATGTAAATGGGGTAGAGAAGACAGTGGACCATGGCCAAAATGGAAGCCCATGTCAAAACAGAAGGATATAACCTGGGGGATTTGGATGAGGTCATCAAAAGGCAGGAGCAACTTATGTAGGCTGTCAAGTAGAGGACAAGACAACAGCTGAAAATGTTAACTCATCATGATGTCAAGCGAGCAGCTTACTTCCCCTGAACAGAGGCCAGTTGGGTGTTACCTTCCTACAGAAGAATTCTTTCTATCAGTCATTGCCTATATAACACCAGAGACTCTTTCAACAGATGGATGCCCTCCCATGCTATGCACTTTTGAGTTTTCATCAAAACTACCTTGTGAGTAGATAACTCTTTGTCACAGCCAAGGACTTTGTAAGCATCACCAAAGCACAGAGAGTCCTTGACTTCTAAAGGGACTGCAGTAGAATGAGCTTTGGAAGGTAGTGGGGCTGGGCATGGGAAAAGCACACTCATTACACTACACAATTTAGTGGTTACTCGTATACTGAAATATCATCACTTGATTTTCAAATATCTATAAGTGATGTGTTTCCCAAATTTAGTAAAGTCTTGGTGGAAAAGAATAGTTTTTAATGTAACAACCTCCTACGCTCACATAGAATGAGATCTTTAATGGACACTCATTAATAGTAGTTGACTTAAAATTGTAGGTGGTAAAAATGAAGGATGCTGGTCAAAGAGTACAAACTTTCAGTTTTAAGATGAATAAGTTCAGGGGATCTAATGTACAGCATAGTGACTATAGTTAATAATTCTGTACTGTATACTTGAAATTTGCAGAGAGTAGATCTTAAATGTACACACCACACAGACAAAAAATACTATGTGAGGTGATGGATGTATTAACTAACTTAATTATTAATTATGGTAATTATTTCACAATATATACGTATATCAAGTCATCGCATTGTACATGTTAAACTTAAACAATTATATCTCAATAAACCTGAAACAAACCTTGTGGATTAGAAATGTTCCATTATATTATTTGATAATTAAAAACTAATTAGATACAGTTATACCCTATTCTGAAAAATACTGATTTAAAAGGTAAGTATAAATACGTGAAAAAAATATTAGTATAAAAAGAACTCTTTTCTAACTGTCACACTTAATTTTCTTAGTAGTTCTCTCTATGAGAACACGGAATTCTCTTCAAACATAAAAAATATCCAGAGAAAGTGAGAACATATAAACCATCTTGAGTTAGTCTCTGAAATATTTCAAAACCTATGCTCATCTCTTTTTTTCTTTCTTCTTCTCCTTTAGGTATTTATTTCCTTGCTACTTCATTTCTTAGTCTCCCTTTGACTGATATTTAAAAGCCTGGGTAAAGATGAATGCATTTCAAACCTAAATATCCTTAAAACAATCTTTGCTAACAAAATGTGATTAAGGTTTCTTTAACCTCTGACTTCCTAATGCTGCTGGGACATTTATTTTCTCATTTTGTGTCCATCTGACAAAAGGTCTGTGAAATCATTTGGTAATAACTTTAGATACCATTCACTAGTGACCCCATGTGCCTGTTATGAGGCCTTGTCCAGCAAATTCACATTATATATTTATAGATAATTTATATATATATATATATATATATATATATATACACACACACACACAGAATTATATACATATATTATATATATAATATATATATTATATATATATATTATATATATACACACACACACACAGTTTGCCTATGTAAATAAAAACCACCTCTGGTTAGTTTCTTAGCTCCTAATAGAATGGCTTAATTCTGACATCTTTCTATATGTTCATAAACAAGTAGACACGGGTATAACTTTTGCCCTGATCTATACCCTTAATGCATAGGTATCACATATACACTATAAACTATAGGTAGATGCTACGTCTTTCTTAAAGTGACACATCTGCTTATTTTCTCATTTACTCTAAGAAGATTGTCAAGTACAAATTTGGTATTATCACTAGAATAATTCATCCATTTATTCAAAAGTCTGTGCTCTACTCTGTGCCAGACACTAAAGTGAGCACAGGAATGGAAAGTTAAGGTACAGCTCCTGTGCTCATCAAAGAATGTGTTATCTGGTGTGTCTGGTACCCACATAAGCAACCTGGCATGCTCTTTTGTCAGGGATTAGTAAGGATCAGAAAGGAAAAAGCTGAAGCTTTTACTGGCATAATTTTAGGGGCTATTTCTACACCTTCTCATATTGACCCATTTAGTAACCCCTGCTACGTAGTGTTAGCTCAGAGAATCTCTCATCTGTTTCTTTAATCTGATTTCGTACTCTGAAATTATGATTTACTGTTTAAAGATTGTCGTAAATAAAAGAATAATAGTCAACAGGACATAATACAGCTCTATAGTCCAGGGTAGAATCAATCAATATTTGTAATCCTAACTTTTTGGATTAAAAGATGAAATGTATCCTATACACATGAAAAGTGTTTAGAGTTTTCTATGTGTTGGATTTTAAAGTCCTGAGGATGGGGCTAATGTATTACCAAGGCCAACACAAGCCATGACATATATTAGAAACTCAATAAATATTGCAAAGTAAATTTGGACTCAAGATAATACATTAATTTTGGCAATATAATAATTCATATGTATTGCTAGACCATCAGATTGATGATAGACATTAGCAAGGTCATTATCATAGCCATAATTTACTAATTATGTTCTCTGTAATATTATAATATCATCAAGTTTGAAGTATTCTCAGATAAATTATTTTAGCTATAAAATTACTGAGGGGAAAGATTTTCAGGAGAATGGCTGATGTGGATAACTATCCAAATAATTAATGAGTAGCTTTTTTCCCCATGTACTTGGATAGTCGTGTATTTCAGGAAAAAATGATATATGTTTGGAAGCAAATATGTAATCCTTTGCCCAGGTAGTGATTAGCATGAAGTGGAAAATAATTTCACTCCTTTGTAACTAGCATTGTGACATAAAATTGAGGATTAATGCCTGTCCCTTTTTTTCCTCAAAAATAGCCTCTATTCGACTATTATTTGATATGAGGAGCATCAAATGGTTCATACAGACTGATCCTTTTTATCATTTGCAGTGATTTTTTTTAGCTAATTAAGCTTGTGATTACTTTAAGAATATTAGCAATAATGTTTGATTTATAGTAAGAATTGCTTCCTTATCTTGACATGATTTTAATGATCACATGTGGTATTTGAGACGGATTTTACTGTTTCTGCTTAAACAACATTCTAGTTCATTTCTGATGTGCAGACAAGAAAATACCTTATCGTAGCATAACTGAATATGCAGTTTCATGGACAGGTAAAGACAGACCTAAAATACTTGGGGAAGATAAAGAGGAAAATGAGTCAAGAGAATGATCTTCGAAGAGTATACGATATGCTCAGTGGCACAAGCCTGAACTGTAGGAGTGAGTCTTGAAACTTCTTCCTCCCTTATGCTCTGCAATTAAATTTTCAGAGTACTTTGAGTTTTATCTTCAAAATTTCTCTCCAATGCATCTGCCTCTATATTATCAAACTATAACTGGCTAAAATGTCTGTTGGATGAAAAGCTCCATATCCACTCTTGTCTCCTTCCAATATCTTTAACGAATCCAATGCGATATTTTAAAATGGAAATATAAATATTTCACATCAGGCTTTTTGCTCAAAAGCATTCACCAACTTCCTATTGCTCTTAGGTAAATGTTCAAAATGTTTGCCATGGTCTATGAGGTCTTCAGTAGTATGACCCCAACTCTCTTTATAGTTCTCACCCGTGCCATCCTCCTTCACCTCTCTTATCTCTCTTTTAAAAATTTCCTTCAAACAAACATGATCTCTGTCATTACAAAACATTTGCACATACTCTTTCATTTGCCTCAAATACTCTTCTCTCTGCCACAACACGTTTGGCTACATAGAATAATACATAGTTCTCAGCTCATTTATTGTTTTCTGCATGAAGATTTCTTGAATTCTAGTGTTACTCCATTGCATAACTTATACCACTTAGTATTTTCATTTAATTGCATTTAAAAAATTGTTTACTTATAGGTGTGTTTGTGCAATTGCTTGATTAGTAGCACTCACTGCTCCACTGGACTTTTGACTCCGTGAAAGAAGACACCATGTTTATTTTTCTCACTTTGTATTTTTAGTGCTTTGTATTGTACCAATCATATAATAGCTCTCAGTATACATTTTTTTAATAGGATGATTGAATGGATAGTTGAATAAATGGATGAATAAACTAATGTAGTAGAATGAAATATTATTTGCAAATTGTCAATCTACCCTTTGTTATAAGACTGGCTATGGTTAAGGAAATATAGTCCCCGAATGTGGATACATATAGAGTAGACTTGAACCCAACCCACAGCTTAGAGTCAATTATCTGATCTGAGTTGAGCTCAGCAGATCCTGAGTTGACCCACACGTTTATGAGTGAGAAGTAAATTCTTTGCATAAACCAGTTGGTGTTCAGGTTGTTTTCAATAGCAGCTGATTGATAAATTCCTAATATATAAATATATTAGATTATAATTTATAATGAGTAACAAAGCCATGTATTAAAATTAAGAAAATATAATATTTTAATCTAACATAATTGTGTATATTATATAAATTTTATATATAATTATACTGTATACAATAACTATATCTTATCATATATAATATATATTTAAATTACTTCTTTCTCACTAAATAAGAAAAATATTCTGATACTCATTGAAAACTTATTTAAAGCTTATGAAGAAGAAAATGTATTGAATTCTTTTGCACTTATCAAGAAGATTGTTTTCCTGATTTTAACTCTGTACTTTTTCAAGTTACAGCCATATTAAACTTAGTATTGCCATATTCTTTGTAGCTAAATATATGCACTGGAAGAAGCTGAATCTTGTAGATTCCTTTAAGTTCTTGGTTTCATCTTCTAAAACATATACCTTTGTTTGGCAGAGAAATGTCTTTGAAACAGAAACCTAAAGCCAGATTTTATTCTCGCTAGTTCTCTTCCAAGAACTGAAGAGTAATTGGAACAATAAGCTTATGTTCTGTAGCACTCACTGTACTGCTTTAGCAAATTGCTGTTACTTTTCTGAAGAAGGCAGACTGTATAGTAATAACCCACAGGGCATGTTTTTCTGATGAATGGCAAGTGTGGGATGCTTCAGTCACTAAAAACTCCAGGAAGAATCTATTCCTAGAAACACATGCTGATGCTCCCAGACAGTGCTACATAATAGTAAGAAATGAATAGGAATTATCATTTTTTTATATAGCACATGCATTTCAAGTTTTCCATAAGGGTATATTTTAGGTTCACTGGTTTCTAAATGCTTTGTCATATCAACATCTAGTTTATTCAACTCTTTTCAGACTTCTTTGAACTGCGAGAAACATTAAAGATCATCTAATCAAGTTTTATAAAATTTCTGGGGACTTTAAAATATAGTGATGCCCAAACCCACCCCAGACAAATTCTGGTCATTGGACTTGGGCATAAATATTTTTTTTTAAATCTCCCAGGTTTATTTTAACATACATTCAAGTCTAAGAACCTTGATTCTAGTTTAATTCCTTTATTTAATGAAGGTGGGAACTGAGGCCCAGAGAAGTAGAATGATTTACCCAAGGTGACCAAGGAAATCAGTATAATTATTAGTGAAACCCACCCAGTTCCACAGCGTAATATTTCTTCTAATAGAGTAAGAAATGCCTCCTCTTAATTGGCATTATTTTATCTACAACTTTATTCATACATATCAGCAAGTATCACCTTGAAGTTTAAATTCAAGCTCACAGTACTGCTAATGATATGCTTCCTTATTTTACCTTTTACATAGATATCTGTAATTTGAACTAGTAAATATCATCTCAGAAATACTAAGTTCAAAATAAAAATAATTTCATATCTAAGGTAATATAATGATGTCATATATATTCATTTTTTCCACTAGATATAAACCAGGATTTGATTATTATACCTATTGATCAATTGTGTACCCACCTAATAACAGAGAAAGTTTATAAGGAGGTCTGTTAACATTTCTTTTACATATGATGAAGAGTGTGAAGAGGACAAGTAAAAAGAGCAGAAAGCAAAAAGGGTGAAGAGGATTGTTTGCAAATGTGAAGTAATGGTCAACCTTGTGTGATTCTGAATGAAACGTATATACAGAAGTGTTTGTAGGAAATGAATCTAAGTAAATATTGAGAGGGAGTCTGGAAGGAACACGTATTGTCTTTGTAAACTAACTTTTTATAGGCTAACAGAGCTGTAATTGGTGGTGAGTTAAAGTATTTTGAATAGATTTTGCCAAATCCTGCTCTTGACAGAGTTACAATATAAGTAAAGCAAAAAACTTAAAAAATAGGTAATGTATTTGACCTATGGAAACATAAGAAAAAAAAAGAGGATTAAATACAAGAACCCACAATTAATTTATTATTTTCAAAATTTTTCTTTCTCTTTCAAAAGGAGGACATACTGCAATTC
Organism: Balaenoptera acutorostrata; assembly: GCF_949987535.1. NCBI lineage: Eukaryota > Metazoa > Chordata > Mammalia > Artiodactyla > Balaenopteridae > Balaenoptera > Balaenoptera acutorostrata. Next base: position 21,185,520 of record NC_080065.1, on the reverse strand, counting down.
AATACAGTATCATTCAGTATATCATATTATCATGGAGCTTTGTGTTTTCCACATGTCCTACTGATGCACATATTTGTCACTAGAAGGAGTAAAGACATTGACATCACAGGATAGTGAATATCTCTGCTCATAGTAAAGTGCTCACTGGGGAAAAGCAGCCATTTGCATGGTTGGACAAATGAATCATCTTATTAAAGATGATAGTGTTAATAACACCATCCGCAGCTAATGTTATCTAAGTCATATGACTGGAAGACTCAGAAGTATCCAAAAGGGGGTTTCCCTGGTGGCGCAGTGGTTGAGAGTCTGCCTGCCGATGCAGGGGACACGGGTTCGAGCCCTGGTCTGGGAAGATCCCACGTGCCGCGGAGCAGCTGGGTCCGTGAGCCACAACTACTGAGCCTGCGCGTCTGGAGCCTGTGCTCCGCAATAAGAGAGGCCACGATAGTGAGAGGCCCGCGCACCGCGATGAAGAGCGGCCCCCGCTCGCCGCAACTAGAGAAAGCCCTCGCACAGAAACGAAAACCCAACACAGCCAAAAATAAATAAATAAATAAAGAAGTATCCAAAAGATCTCTTCCTTTTTTGCTATGTTTCTAAATGTATCTCTGGGAGGGCTGAGGCTGCCTAATGCCCGTTTCACTGTAACAAGGTCATTTTTAATGAAAAAAAGTTAATTAGGCCCAAATGTATCTCTTTTGGTGCAACTGATGCTATCACAATTTGAATAGTCACAGACATGCTGGGCATATGGAGGAAAAACTAGAAGTGTATCTCACTAAGGATGTCAATCTAGCAGTTTTAATGAAAGAAATTCCACTGGGAGCTAAGGAAGAGAAATATGAAAGGCCTAGAAATTATTTAAGGGGAAAGGGGACAGGAAATTTGCAGAATGAGGATAAGAAAACTATAAACTAGAAATAGAATGTATAATAAAAATGATTGTGGAAGGCAATTGAATATAAATGTTAAACACAGTTTCCAAAGTGTCACTAAGAGCAATTATTGTTAAAGTACTAGTTAAACACACAACACACACACACACACACAGTGTTGAAACAGAAACACTTTGAGAGTCTCAGTTAATCCGCATGTCAGCACAACAGGGATTTGATTCAACCAAGGTTTTTTGGTTCACTTATTACTAAAATATGTTAATAAGATTGCCTTTTCTGTTTCTTCTAAACGTTAGTCATCTTATTTTTCAGCTGAAACATTTTTAGATCGACCTATCAGTTGTTTGCCATGAGAATATGATTATCCATTAACAGAGAATAAACAAAGAGAATGAAGATGGATTTTTATACAGTAATAAATGTGGAAATACGAGGGAGTTTATTACTGTAGATTGAATCATATAAAATTGTTCTTTTTATGTCAAAAATTTTCAATTATCAGCAATTCCATGTAATTCAGCACGTGAGGAGGGTTAACTGTACTTGAGAATGATAGAAATACACCAAGAAGTATCTAAATCATGAGATTAAATTCAGTAAGAAAGAGACAGAAGTATATGCCTTGCCAAAAATAATTTCATAATAAGCTTTCTTTCAAAGAAGTCCTAAGCAGCCTTTCTTACCATCCCAACTCTGTTGACTATAACTTATCAAATCCCAAGTATTCTTCAGATTTTTTTGGATCAGCACTTGGTACACTGCTTTCTTCTTCCTCTGCTTGTGGCCCTCTATAGTCATTATAAAGTAATTTTTTCAGCAGCCCGCTCTCATGATCTGTCTGCCTTCAAGCATTGAGACACATTCACTCATATTATTTCTCTGAGAAACCTCACCTATGAATTCTTGTACTCTGGTGTTTCTCGTATCCAAAGCAAAAGAGCTATTTAGAAGTTTACTTTTAAAACAGAGTAGAAATTTAGAAAAATCAAAGGTGCTCAATTGCAATATGTTTTCTTAAAAATGTGAATTTAGAGATTTGAAATAAAATTTTAAGAATCATTAATCACCTGGTTCATTTTACAGCCCCCTTTAGACTTGACATGGAAGATGAAGGTAAGGGCCATGATGAAATATGGAGGGTAGACTGGACAAAATAAATCAACTGATTATTCATTTTTTTTAACATTTGAAGAAGAGGATGAATATATATGTGAAGATCACTATTTGGAACAAGAAAGGAGTCAAATTTCTAAAAGAGTCAATTAAACAAAAAATGTCTAGGTATTTCCTTTATGTTTTCATTATTAGCAAGTGAAAATAAAATCATAAAATGCAGAAAATACAAAGTATATGAAATAGCATTTTCCTAGAATTCTTAATGTAGGAGGGATTACAATATTCACTAACTTATACAAGTGATGGTTTTACCTTCAATATCTATCGTTAAATAAATAATTACTCACAAAATCTTAATGAGGATGTAATATCCAATTAGATAGTGTTACTCTGAAAGGCACCAATAGTGTATCTATTAGTTTTTACTTAACTCTATCATTGTAAATATTTTAAAACCATTCCATGCTATGATTATGTGGAAATAAAAGAAAAAAGTATTACTTTATATGAGATGTTTTAAATAACTTCAAATTTGATTTAGAATTGGGGAAAGTAGTGAGATATAATATTAGGTTACAGGATTGTACTTCTAAATCAGAATTGCTCTGCCTGTGTTGGTTTATGATGGTAAATTTTAACATGTCACTTAACCTCTCAGTTATTGGTTTCCTCATATGTAAAGTGAATAGGTCAAAAATCCCAGACTCCCTTACAGCTCATAAATGTTAACTATTATTCTAAGCTATTCGGGCATACCTTCTTTTATTGTTCCTTGCTTTACTGTGCTTCACAGAGATTATGCTTTTTACAAATTGAAGGTCTGTGGCAACCCTGCATTGGGCAAATCTATCAGCGCCATTTTACCAACTGCCTTTGTTCACTTCACGTCTCTGTGTCACATTTTGGTGATTCTCACATTTCAAACTTTTTCATTATTATTTAATTTGTTACGGTGATCTGTGATCAGTGATCTCTGATGTTACTATTGCAGAAAGATTACAACTCACTGAAGGCTCAGATCATGGTTAGCATTTTTTAAGTAATATAGTATTTTTTAATTAAGGGCATGTACATGTTTTATTAGATATAATGCCATTGCACACTTAATAAACTACAGTATAGTTTAAACATAACTTTTGTATGCACAGGGACACCAAAAAATTCATGTGACTCACTTTATTGCAATATTCACTTTATTGCAGTGGTCTGGAACGAAACATGGAATATCTTTGAGGTGGGCCTGTAGAAGTAAGCTGTTTTAAATTATTCACTGTTGTTCTTTTGATCAAGCATATATTTAAAAAATTTTTATTGATATAAACTTGTAAAGAAATTCTAATATTAAATAAGGAACTTTATGATTTTCCATTGACCATTCTCAGGAGAGTAACAAGTTGGGCTTCTCAGAAAAACTAAATATGAATAGCACATCAGGAAGGAAAATAATCAGTGTAAATTTATCTTGAAAGTTACTGTCTATAGTAACAAGACTTATTGACGACCTCTGTGGTAAGCACAGTTCTAGGTTTTGGGGATGCTCAAGTTAAATACAAACAGAAAACAAATAAAAGCAATTGGTATTTTCAAAGTGCTTGGTTTCCACTAGACATTTATATACAAAACATGAAATAAGTGAGTTATATAACATATTAGGTGGTGATGAGCGCTAGAGGGGAAAAAAGTGAGGAGGGACTTGCAATATTCAAAAGCGTGGTCAGGGAGAGTGACATAGGAAGCAGGTAAGAGGGGGAGCTTGCTCCTACCTGAGGCTGAGGAACGGTGTTCCAGGCAAAGTGCAAGCGCTCAGAGGTAAGAGCAAGATACACTTATTTGGAAAGAAAGTTGTCCAAAACGGCTGATGGACGCAGAGTCGAGGTGGTGAGAGCTTAGTTCAGGGAACTGAGAGTGGAGAGTCGGATTATTTTGAGCTCTGTATCCTCTAATTCAAAGGATTTTAAATTAAATCTGAGTGAAAAGTCACTGAAGGTTTGTGTAGGGACTTGAAAGGCTGGCACTGATGTGGTTAATAATATTGATGTGTTAAAAAATTTACAAAAATTACAAAAACTTTGACAATGCTTTGGAAAGAATTGAAGAGTGACTCTGAAAGCCTTTGTAGCCACGTTATCTTATTAGTGGTATAAAAAAGGACTCAGACTTCCTGTTTAATGCTTTATGTAATAGCAAAATGCAAAATATCCTATTTCATCCAGGAAGAACTTGATTTTCCTCCCATGGTGGAAAGCAAAAATATCTAGAAAACTATATGGCAATAAAGTAAAATGCAATTCTTTCCCAGAAAATACTGCTTTAAAAGTAATTGAAAATACTGCTGCAACTGTAAAGGGAAGAGCATTAGAACAAATTAGACTGTGTGGGAGGTTTGCTACACAGCAGATGAGAGAACAGATATTTCTAAGATGAATCAGCCTAAGGTATTTGCTGGATTCTCCTTCAATAATAAAACAAAATGAAGGGCTACTTTTTCTATGAGGCACTAAAAGAAAGCTATATCAGAGACATATATAAGCTCAACAGTAGATGACTTCTTATAAAAACTGTATTTTAGGAGAAAATTGTATCCATATAAACTCTGATGGAGTACCTACATGGCATGAACTTTTAAAAGGAAAGATAAATTAAATATCACATGCTATAAGAACCTATTACTTTCCTACTTAGTGCTAGAGACTGTATATGCATTTTGAGTTAAAATAAACAGATGCAAATGGCTTTTTATTTAACAATAATCATGCTTTGGATAATCTCCTGTAAGCAGACATTATAGCCAGGTCTAACAAGGAACTGCTTTTATGTTAGCAGATGGAGTTTACTTATTAGACCATGCTTTACAAAAATTGTTAAAATAATAAATCTCTCCCCATGCCCTGAGGGTCAGTAATTCTCACTCCATAGGACAAACTGAGGGATAGTATTACAGAACTAAGAACACCCAACAGAGCATCCTGCATTTCTCATTTTCTGAGATACAGCTGAAAACATTATAGTTTTTGTGCTAAAAAAGCAAAAGTATGTTTTAGACATGTAGTTAAAGATAACGTGTGACTACTTTTGAAAGATTTTAAAACCATTCCATATCATGAAGTAAGAGGCTAAGAGGATCTAGTTCCTTTGCTAACATTCAAATATATTAATGTTAATATCCTCACACATGTAAATGAATATATGTTGGAGTGGTCATTTGAAATCTCCCTTTCAAAATAGTATAACATGAGCTCTCCCACAGTCTTATTTTTAACAGTTCACCAAAAAACATAATTTTTTTAAACTATTGTAATTTGAGCTTGGCTTGCTTGCTTCCTGTCTTTTCTCCCTCCTCCCTTCTTTCTTGCTTTCCTTCTAGTTCTCTTTCCTTTGCTTATTCCCTACTGCTTCTGTTCCTTTTTTTCTTCCATCACCAAGAATTAAAAAAAAACAAGAATTAAAAAATAAAATCTAAAAAGATCTAATAGAAACTCTTGCGGAGAGTGGTATGCTGAATGAATCTTTCTTCTAGCCCAGTGAAAGAAAACCACCACCACTGAAACCAGGTAATATGTTTACCTTAAATGTTAAATGGGACTTTGTAGATGTGATTAAGGTAGGGATCATGAGATGGGACTGTTACCCTGGGTTATCGAAGTAGGCCCAGTGTAGTCACAAGGGTTTGTGTAAGAGGGAGGCAAGAGGATCAAATCAGAGAGAAAGAGATGTAATGACAGAGCAGAGGTTAGATTATACGAGGAAGACTCACAGGACAAAGAAGGCAAATGGCCTCCGGAAGTTGGAAAAGGCAAGGAAACATTGTCTCCTAAACCCTCCAGTAGGAGCTCAGTCCTCCAACACCTTGATTTTAAGACTTCTGACCTCCAGAATGATTGTGCAATACATTTGCTTTGTTTTAAGCTACAAAATTTATGGTAATGCTATAGCAGTAATCAAAAACTAATACAGAGAATGACTTATACAAATGCATGAAAGTTTGAGACCTTAGGCATATCAGGATATGTCAAGAAACGCAGTGTAGCTAGAGCCTTGGATGCATGCAGAAAAATAACAAGTAATTAGGTGTAATTTGTACCTTTTTTTGATCTGACTAGGTGCCTCTGCTTTGGGCTCTCATACACAATTTTCACACCTTATTTTATTTAACTGTTTATTTTTCTGTCTCTTCTGATTTTCCGTAAACCCAGTGTGGATGAAGATCAGTGCCATTTTGCTCACTGTTTTATCCCCAGCATCTGGCACAAGGCATCAGTTAAGATTATTTTCATGATTGAGATGACTTGTAATTAATTTGAGATTGGAGTGGGGTCAAAGTATTTATAGTATACGTCAGATGTACAAAAAAGTGTGATATTTCCTATAGTAGATATCTTTCCTCAATGATGGTGAATACATTTGATCTTGCCAATGAGAAAGTTTCTCAGTGATATACAGTTAAAAGAGTCAAGGTTAGAAATTACTCGATATTCTAAGGTTTCTTACTTCTGAGGACTCCTTCTCTTGTGATCCAACTTCCAAAATGGCACCTGGAGCTCTGGTTTTTCTCATTTCATTGGGGAAGTGCCACACTGTATTTCACGCTGTCCCCAGTGTCTCTCTGTGATCACAGCAGAAGTCTAATGGTTTCCTTGTGGTGACTCACTGTGACTGCTGTGAGTGCAGCTCTGCTTGTACAGCCTAGCGGTGGCCCTTGTTTGTCCATATGGCTACCTACTCACCCCACCCCTTCCGCTCAACATCCTCAGCTCTATTGATTTTGCCTCACGGGGGCACACGGGAAAGTTTTGATTGTCTATATATTGTGTGTTGTCTGAGGAGAAGCAAGGGAACTGCCTCAGGCCCCTCTACATAAGTATTTTCCTCAGCATCTACATTCTTACACTCAGGCATCATTTTTGACTTAATATTAGGATTCTCTGAGGCAAGTACAGTCTTTCAGCATCGCAGGGATGGAAAAAAGACATCAGATATCAACCGCCTAGTCTTAACAACCAAACGCCTTTCAATCTAACCCTTGTCTAGATCCAGAAAACAAAGACAGGATTCATAACTAAAATTTGCCTTTTCTTTTCCTCTACTTATCTCATCAGCTTTTACCAACAAAAATGATATTCGTTTATCTCTTCTCTTTCTATATAACACTGTAATGCTCTCTAATTTTTCAGTTACCCTATAGACTAAAAAAGCAATGAAAAAACAAAACAAATATCAACAACAAAATTCTCTGAACTGAGACAACCAGGCTTGGATCCTAACATATAAAAATTCCACCTTGGGAATTTTGAGAAATCTTCTTCCTCTCTCCTCCAAGGAAAACTGAAACATAAAAAGCATTTGCTTTTAGCTTGTTTTCTCACCTGGACTTTTATTACACAACTTTAGCACTATCTTGATATCCACAGCAAAGCAACGACCTCCTCATTTTCAGCCAGATTCTGTCTTCCTTGTAAAGCATGGAGTACATTTCACTTTCTGGCTAAAGAAGCCTTAAATCAGGTAGGATCTAGAAATCATCTGGAACAAAATTATTCTGATTTAATATCTTCCTCCTATACAAACTTTATTTTAAATGTGGTTGAAAGTCATTGAAGGATATTGAGCAGGAGAGTGACTGAGTCATAACTACAGGTTTGAAAGTCACTGTCAGAGGGTTGGAAATTTTTACTGAACCAGGATGATCCTGGAGGTAGGGAGATCCATTCATTGCTAGATCAGTGATTGAGTGGGGGAGTAAGATGACTGTGATTTTAGCCTATGATGCTTCAGGTGAAAAAGAGAAGGTAAACTTGCAATATAATTTAGAGGTAATGCAGTGACTCATTGGCTAAAGCAAAAAAGGAGCAGTGGCAGTGTCTTGGGCTTTATGTCATTTCTTGAGAGAGAAAATGGAGGAGGAAAAGCAAATTCTAAGGAAACAATTATCATCCAGCTTCCTTTGGGGATGTGGATTACCAATGTGGTATGGAAACCCAGAAATAGATTCAGAAATGGAATATCAGCAGGTGATATGAAGGCTTAGAAAATGTAACTATATGGAGAAGACAGTTTAAATTTGTGGAAACAATTAATAGTATAAACTGACTTTGTATATTGTTGTGGAGAAAGCCAACTTCCCTCTTTATAAACACCAGTTCCTAAGAGGCAGAAGTCAGTAAACAGAAATATTCGACAATATATTCTCTACATATTGTAAAATAGAATATTATTTTATATGTGCACATATAAAAATAACTGTTGGGCTTCCCTGGTGGCACAGTGGTTGAGAATCTGCCTGCCAATGCAGGGGACACGGGTTCGAGCTCTGGTCTGGGAAGATCCCACATGCCGCGGAGCAACTGGGCCCGTGAGCCACAACTACTGAGCCTGCACGTCTGGAGCCTGTGCTCCGCAACAAGAGAGGCCATGATAGTGAGAGGCCCGCGCACCGCGATGAAGAGTGGCCCCCGCTTGCCGCAACTAGAGAAAGCCCTCGCACAGAAACGAAGACTCAACACAGCCAAAAATAAATAAATAAATAAAATTTAAAACAAACAAACAAAAAAAACTATTCCCTTTAAAAAAAATATACTCATTGTCTGCAATCCAAATTTAACTGAGCATCCTGGAATTAAAAAATAAAAATAAAAATAAAACTGTTATGGGAACAGTTATTTGCCTCTTTTTATACATTTATTTTCCTTTGTATAATTCTCATAGCTTTTTTATTTCGCAGCATTTCCCCCCTTCACCTCTCCTCAAACAGTGTCTTTAAAAAGTCCTCTTATACTTAAAGTGCATGAAATCTTTAGAATTTCACATACTGTTTCCATGAGGGAATTCCTTCCTGGCATTTCTGGGAAAACTGATATGTTTTTCCAAATCTTAAACCCTGAGAAAAATAAGTCCAGAACTTTAGAAAACAGGAAAAAATATAATTCTCCTACAGGAATTGAAGCTTAACAATCAGTATAGGGAAGTTAGGGGACCAAGGAATTCACTGACATCAAAAAGAAAGTCAGACCAGGGAGCCTGGAAGGCAGAGCTGAAGGTTAAGGTTGACCTTTTCGGGAAACTGAAAAGGATCACATTAGGGAAAGCAGATAACACTAATAAAGTCAAAGCACGAATGATGGGCTGGAAAAAATATTTACAATTAAATCATAGAAAAGGGCAAATTTCCCTAGTATATATATAAAATTTCTACACGTTATTGAGAAAAAGAATGTTACTGAATTACAATATTGGTGAAGGGTATGGGGACTTTATGGAAAAAAGAAACATAAATGTGTCTTCAGCATATAAAAAGATATTTAAGACCATTCCTTATAAAATGGATGCAAATAAATACTGTAATGAGATACAGTTCTTTTAAAACCTAAATGATGGGCAAACACTGGAAAATTTGGTAACAGATAACAAAGTGTAACCCAACTTTAAATAGCAAACCTCAATTCAACCACTCTCTACATGTTCGTTTAAAAAGATAAAGTTACTCCATAGCACTTGTCAACATCTAACAAATTATATATTTTATTTGTATTTGAAATAAACTGCCTACACCAAGACAACATAGGCTGCATATGCACAGTTCTTCCAACATCTAGACTTAACCTCTGTCTTTATCATCCAACCTAGTCCCTGAAGCCAGCAGAGAGAGTGCTACTAGGCCATCCTTTCTTCTCCTCCTCCTCCGTTTATCCTTATCCCCCTTCTTCTTCTACTTTGTCCTCCTGGTCATCTTCATCTTCAACTTCCTCTTCCTCTTCCTACTTTGTGCCTGGCACGAAACTTTCAACTATGTTAGGGAAACATTTTTTCAGCGCAAAAAGTATCTGAGGATATCCAAAGCTCACTGATGTTGTAAAGAGGTAAATTCTAAAACTGTGTTGAGGTGGGACACAGATCTTTATTTACTGTTGTTGTTGTTGTTTTATAGGATCAAATAATTTTATCAGGGGAGGAAGAAGGTAGATGGCTGTTGTAATTGAACACTGTATAATCTCCACTACATTTCAATAACTGAAAAAATGTAAGATTAGTTTAGAAACAACATGCCAGCAATTCTCCTGTTACTAGGACTAATGGTAACATGAATCATTTCAATGATCATAAAGCTGAGGTAGGAAACAAACATGACTGTTGTGTTTTTAAACCACGATCCTTCTGAACTGCTATTTTCCTTCTAAATGAAAGATAGTATGAACTACAAATTAAAATCAAATGGCTTATAGTGAAGGCTTAGCCAGTTTATATAATAAATAGTATTTTCTTATCATTTTACATTAGTTTTCATTGATCTGTTAGGATATTTTAATTTTAGAAGAAATGACTGGAAATGTCAGAATAAGCGACACTTGGAAAAAAAGATCTGTCAACTAGTAAAGATAGATACCACAGTGGTCCTTTATATAAAATACTGAGAAGACCCACCACATTATAAAAATTCAAAACTTTTAAATTTTATTACTATTTAAGGGATTATTTAATTGGAAAATCATTTAAGGGGTTTTTGAATTTGAAATAATATGGATATTTACAAGTCCAAATGAAGCATTTTAAAATGACAGTATTTTACTTTTATTTATTTCAACTCTTTTGAAGTATTCTTTGAAGACAATAGAGCCATGGAAGAAATTGTGGGATAAGGAAATAAAGGAATAAAATAAACAACAATGGGACTCATGGGAAATATTTCATATGTAAATAGATAAATTTTCTGCTCAGATCAAACATTTTTTGTGTTCTTCCTCTCTCTCATCTCTTTCTAGATGCTATATCTATTCTGTTTTCAAAATCTCACCTCAAATAGCCTCAAATATAAAATTTAATTTCAAAAGAGGATGAACTTGTAAAAGAAGAATATACATGGGGGGCTTCCCTGGTGGCACAGTGGTTGAGAGTCTGCCTGCTAATGCAGGGGACACGGGTTCGAGCCCTGGTCTGGGAAGATCCCACATGCCGCAGAGTGACTAAGCCCGTGTGCCACAACTACTGAGCCTGCGTGTCTGGAGCCTGTGCTCCGCAACAAGAGAGGCCACGATAGTGAGAGGCCCGCGCACCGCGATGAAGAGTGGCCCCCGCTTGCCGCAACTAGAGGAAGCCCTCGCACAGAAACGAAGGCCCAACACAGCCAAGAAATAAATAAATAAATAAATAATAATTTAAAAAAAAAAGAAGAATATACATGGCCTCCCTTTGGTGATAGCTTTCTGTCTATAAAGTGGGACATTTGAAAATAAAAAGAGGGGGACACCGGATCCCAGAGATCCTTCAGAGATCATCATTGTTCATCTTCTCAATTTATATACCATGACAGGGAGATCCAGAGGCTCTATTTTTCTGTAGCACACTCAATGACTTAATTTTGCTAAAACTCACATTTTATCATTGATCATTTTCCACTCTTAAATATTAACATTTTCTCTTTGGTAAGAGAATCATTATTATCATGTGTCCTTTTCATAAACATTTCCTTGTGTTAATAAAAGACTATTAATTTCAAAGATGAAAGCAATTCCATTAAAGTATGGAATACCATAAAAAGGGAGTGTTACCTTGTCAGTTTCAGCATTGTATATGCATTTCTAGGAGATTTAGAAATCTTTTCTGTTGCAGGTATGTTTTCTTTATTGCACTATTTTATACTAGAGCACATTGCAGGGTTAACAGTTTTTAAAAATGACTCATAATTTTGTGCACATCTTTGCCGTATTATTACAATCTGCATTCTGTTTAAGGTTTAATTTTAAAAATAATTCCCTCTTATTAAAATACCCCACATTACATTATTGCTGGTCATGCAGAAAATTACTTTGCTGCAGGAAACAAAGCCATCCAGTATAATCTTTTCTCCTTATAGCAGAGGAGATAATAGGATTAATCGCAAGTCAATATCTTGGAAGTAGAATACTTTGCTGGCTAAACTGAGCCATGCCTGTCATTTAGAGATGATAGATAATTGAACTTATGTGATACTAGATAATCAAATGCATCCAGTCACCATAATAATGAATATTTTTAAAATCTTAAAATGTGTTAATTAGCCATTGAATATGAGGAGAAGCTGGATTAGCCCCATGGGGAACCAGGTGGCTTGTTGAGACATCATCATATAACCATGCCCACTTAGGCAACTTTCTCCTCAGCTTACCTGATACTATTTTGTACACTTGATATATTTGTAAAGACACTTGATAAAGTAGAAAAGGTCTCATACTGTGAATCTTTTAATGATTGTGTCTACTGCATGGCTTTGGGTATAACATTAGATCCTGATACTGCCCAGTGGCTTGATTCCTCAGTGGTTCTCTTCGTACTTAGTAGGGTTATTTTAAAATGTATTTTTTCAGAACAATGTCTATATTCATTTTTAGGAATGCAGTTTAAAAATGAAGATTTTTACAAGACATTTGAGAATCTTTAGGCAAGTGTTATTATCATGAAATTTTGGATATAAGAAGAACTTTATTTCATATTATAGATAAAAAAATGAGGTGCAGAGGGGCTATATTATTTACGGAGGAATATAGCAATGCTGAAAGTGTTGAATGAGAATTCATGTCAACCACGCTCAGTAAAACACTCTGCACTACTTAAAGCTATCTAGGAGAATTGTGAAATGAATCACTTAGTGTATTTAGGAAATTATAAGAGGATTTTTTTTTAAATTTAACTCTACAATACATTTTTTAAATGACATATCTAAAGTGTACCATAAATTGATCACACCCTGGTAACTACCACCTATTTCAAGATACAGAACCGCACCAGCACTTCAAACCGTCTCATATTTCCTCCTGACCCCTAACCCCTCTCTTCCCCAAAGGAAATGACTGTCTTGACTTCCAAACCCATAAATTAATTATATATATATGACATATATATTATATATATGACTTGTATTCTTTATGCCTTACATAATTTATTCAAAATTATGTTTGTTGGATTCCTTGATGTTCAAATATATAGTTGTAGTTCATCCAGTTGCACAATTGTATAATAAATCATCATTTAAAGTTACCACAAAATATCCATTCTACTCGTGATAGTTTTTTTTTTATTAATTTTTATTGGAGTATGGTTGCTTTACAATGTTGTCTTAGCCTCCACTGCACAACAAAATGAATCAGCTATACACATACAGGTATCCCCTCTCTTTTGGACTTCCCTCGCATTAGATTATTTATATTAATTAGATATTATGGCTAATGTGTTTATAATCATGTTAATAAAACTTTGGTGCAATAGTCACACAGTTTGATTATATATCAAGGAGTGAAATTGTTGACTCAAAGGGAATGTTTATGCTCAAATTGTGTAGAAAAGGCCAAACTTTTTCCAATGTAGTTATACCAATTTGCAGTCTGATCACGAGTGTATGAAAATCGTCCTTCCTCTAAAACTTTGCTTAACACTGGTATGTTAGCCTTTTTAATTGTAACCATTCCAGTGGTGTGTAATTACTAAGTTTTTAACAATCTGATGAGCTCACATAGAAAATTTACTACGATAAACTACATTCTGAGCCACAAAACATGCCTTAACAAATTTCAGTGAACAGAAATCATAAAATCTCTGTCTTTTAATTGGTGTATTTAGGCCATTCTCACTTAAAGTGATTATCAGTATAGTTGGGTTAATATCTACCAAGTTTATAACTGTTTTCTATTCATTGCCCTTGTTCTTTATTTCTTGTTTGTCCCTCTTTTGCTGCCTCCTCTGGTTTTAATTGAAGTTCCATAATTCCATTTTATATGCTCAGTTAGCATATCAACTATACTTCTTTTGTAAAAGTTTTAATATTTGTCCTTGCTTCTACAACAAATATTGTAAACTAACTTTTTAACTGCTTTTTTAAAAGAATTTTTTAATAAATGTATTTATTTATTTTTGGCTGCGTTGGGTCTTTGTTGCTGCACATGGACTTTCTCTTGTCACGGTGAGCTGAGGCTACTCTTTCTTGCAGTGCGCGGGCTTCTCATTGCAGTGGCTTTGCTTGTTGTGGAGCACGGGGTCTAGGCGCATGGGCTTCAGTAGTTGTGGCACGGGGGGCTCAGTAGTTGTGGCTTGCAGGCTCTAGAGCGCAGGCTCAGTAGTTGTGGTGCACGGACTTAGTTGCTCTGCGGCATGTGGGGATCTTCCCCAACCAGGGCTTGAACTCGTGTCCCCAGCAATGGCAGGCAGATTCTTAACCACTGCACCACCAGGGAAGTCCCTTAACTGCTTTTAAAAATACCACTTCCCTTGTAGTACAGACATCATATAAGTATACTCAATTTCTCCCTCCTGCACCATGCGACATTACTGTAATCTACTATAATTACCTGATATATTGTTAATATTACTTAGATCAATTAAGAATAAAAATAAAATATTTTTATTTTAACTTCCTTCCTTCCTTCCTCTTTTTCTCTCTTTCTTTCTTTTTTTCTTTCTTTCTTTCTTGTTGAATTCTGCTTATTTATTTATGTAGAGCCAAGTAAGCAGATCTCAGGTACTATATTTCTCTGGATGAAACTATATCCAGATTTGAGGGTAGTTGGCATGCTCTGAAATTTTAGTTCTCTGGTGGATCAACAAATGTTGATGATTTTTAGTTTATTTATCTTTTTCTTATTGTTATGGGAGTGATGACCCCCAAATATTTAACATGCTGAAGCTCACCCCAGAAATTTCCCAAAATTCAGTTTATATATTGATTTGTTAGCTTGCAATTTACTATAGTCACTTTACAATACTAATAACTTAGATTATATTGGATTTTCTACACATGAAATCATTCATTTGTAAATAGTCACAGTTCTATTTTCCATTTTTTATATATCTTTTTTTTTTTTCTTTCCTTCCCTCTCCTTTCCCCCTCCCATGCTTTCATTGCTTTACTGGCTAAAACCTTCAGTCCAGTGTTTAAACTAATTAAAAGGTAAATTAGGAAATATTTGAACCAAATGAAATTTAAAACTTTGATATTTGTGGGGTGCAAGCAAAAGAGTGGTTCATAGAAAATTCACAACTGTAAATGCTAATAACAGACAAGAAGAAAAAGAATTGAAAGTCAATCTTTACAGTGTCTACTATAAAAAAGCTAGGAAAAGAAGAGGTTACATACTAAGCAAAAGCATACTAAGGTTACATACTAAAACAAAAGATTAGAACAGGCATCCCTGAAAGAAAAAATAAACCAATAATAAGGAAATTGACAAATCTGAAAGCTGTTACTTTAAACAAATTATTAAATTTGATTTAAAAATAACTAGGTTGTAAGAAAAAGAGTAGACTCTACTATATATCTAACAAGTAGTGGATATTAAAGGAATATTATTAAACAACCTTATTCTACCAAAACTAAAACACTAAGATGAAATTGGCAATATCTTGAAAGACATGAATGATCAAAACTGATTTAAAAAATACAAAACCTGAATCATCCTACTTCTAGCAAAGGGACACAATTTTTCATTGAAAACCTTCCTATAAAGAAAACTTCAAACCTCGGTGGATGCACTGGTAAATTCAATTACAAATATAAGGAATGAATAAGACAAGGAAATATAAGGAATCAACCATTCTTGCATGACTGAAATAAATCCCACTTGATCATGGTGTATGATCTTTTCGATGTGTTGTTGAATTCAGTTTGCTAATATTTGTTAAAAATTTTTGCATCTATGTTCATCAGAGATATTCACCTGTAGTTTTCTTTTTCGTGTTTTGTCTGGCTTTGGTATCACGGTGATGTTGGCCTCATAAAATGAGTTAGCAAGTGTTCTCTTTTCTTCAGTGTTCTGCAACAGTTTGAGAATAATAGGTATTAAATCTTCTTTGAATATTTGGTGGAATTCATCTGTGAAACTGTCTAGCCCTGGACTTTTGTTTTTTGGAAGGTTTTTGATTACTGTTTCAATCTTTGTACTATTGATCAGTCTATTCAGATAGTCTATTTCTTCCTGATTCAGTCTTGGAAGGTTTGTATGATTCCAAGAATTTATCCATTTCTTCTAGCTTGTCTAATTTATTGGTGTATAGCTGTTCATACTATTCTTTTACAAATCTTTGTATTTATTTCTTTTGTAATTATTTCTTGATTTTAATGATTATTCAGTGATACTTTGATGGGCAATGTTTCCCCCAAATCAAGTTGAAATCCATCAAGGAATTGCAGTTTTCTTTATGTCACTTTGGACATGAATATCTCAGGCCACGATAAAGGAATCGGTAATAATTCAGAATAGTTGACAAAATTATTTATAACAGTGATAAGTGGTGTGGGTATCTGAAAATGGACCTAAATCAGGTAAAGTTAATAGTTTTATTTCCAATTATGACAATCTTGACGACAAAAATATTTTATCAACCTTATGTCCTTTTCATAGCCTTGTGAGAAGTAGCAGCACACTGGCATTTCCAAGGATTCATTGTTCATTGGCATAAATTTGCATAGTGAGAGTTTTTGCAGGTGGATATTTACTGCAAAATGTTTTAAAGAAAAATCTCTGCAGAGTCCCACTACCCCCACCTCCACTTATTTCCATTAATGACACTCTGTACCCAGTTTGTGGGCAATGCACCATTCACAAAGTCAGTTTCATGTTCATCAGTAGGTGAATACACATAGACTGATTTTCCTTCTACTTCAGTGCAAAATCAGAGGAGATGCATGTGAGATAAAACATTTGTCTGCTTAGCTAGAATAGCACGTTCATAATTGTATTTCCAAATATTGAGATAAGTAAATTGCAATTGGAATCTCATGGTTTATGCATCTTCTCGTCAACTAAATCCCTCAATTTACCTTTAAGATTTACATTGTTATGTGTAAAAAACATTTTTTTCAGTTCTAATGTTTATCAATTATCTTTAAACAGTGAGAGATAGTAACATAGAATGTCACAGTATCAACAAAGCATAAATCGATCTGTGTAACATAATGTGGAAGGGAGTACTATTTCAAAATCCACTTTGCAGAATTGAAATTAAACATCAATAGCTTGGAGACATTCCTGTCTTATTTTCTAAATTTAATTCATGTTGAACTTTTGTAGTTACTTTGTACAAAGAGTATAAATCTTAATAGTAGTTTTAGTGACTTGTTTAAAGTGAAGAAGCTTTTTTTTTTCCCTAAGAGAACTTTCATGTAAATGTCAGGAGCTAAAATGCATAATTTTTTAATTGTTTGCTAAGATTTAATTAAATATATATTTTGCATTAACATACCGATAAGAAAAATCCATATGATTGAAAATAGCTAGGAACACAAATATTTTACGTCTCAAAAAGGAATCACTTTTCCATTTACTAGCATGTAATACATTTTGTTATATGAATAAACTCACATGTAGAAATTCATAGAAAAAAATGTGCTAAAATGTTAGTGATGACCACTTTTTAAGTAAATTTATCTTAAGAACTTAGGATAATATCTGTCAAAAAGTTGAATTTCATGTTTCATTTTGGTGTACTGCTTATTTATATCTTTCCTTGTTCTACAAATATGTTTTAAGGTGCTTTCTATCACAATGTAATGTTAATAACAGTCAAATAACACAATAATAATGAATTCTTATTGAAAAGTATTAAAACTATATCTTCCAATAACACTTCATATTTATTTACTATTTCAGTCCCACGATAAACACATGATGTATTTAGTATAATTATTCATTGTCTCCCAAGGACCCATAGCTAGATAGTGGTGAACCGAGCATCAGGCAGCTGAACCTCAAAGCCTCACTTTAAATGGAATATCCACAACTTTGTCATCATGGAAGGCAGAAATGAGATGAGTACATATTAATGTCAACATGTAATACCTAGGTTAGACTCTTAAAAAAGATTTGAGCAGAGGAATCTAAATCACCACTTTAAAACTTTTTTAATAGCAGTTTACTCAGCTTTATACAATGTCATAAAATAATCCTCCTCACTTCCTTATTTCTATGAGTAGAAATTTCCTTAAACTCTCCTGGCTACTTACATCACTCCATACTCCCATCCAAGAGTGTTGTGTCCTATAGACAGTAGGAAAGCTAATCCAATGACCTGAGTGTTGGGCATTCAGTCTCCTCCTCCTTTCCTCTCCTCCCTTGTGGCAGTTGTAGTTTTCAACCTGGATAAATGAGTTTGCAGACACAGATGGACTCTTCCAGGTAAAGAAGAGTTAACTGGTAAATGGAGAGATAAGGAGTTAGAAAGGCCAATTAGCTCACAGACGAAGTTATGTTTTCCGATATAGCATAGAGAAGAGCATTTTCACATAGAGATCCTGCAGACTTTAGGGGACAGAACGATTTTGCATATTTTACCCTCTTTCCCACTAGGTCTGCAGGAAACCGTTCTAGGCAGGCAACATCTAGACTGCTTCAGAAGACTCTATTCCTCTTTTATGTTCTGAATTGCGTCCAAGAGCTTACTGTTCAAAGTTCTGTTGATCACTGTATTTTTTTTTCAACGTAAAGTGAGTTTTTTGTTTTACTTTGTTTTGTTTTGTTTTACTTCTCTTCCAGCACTTTTGAGTTACTTATCAGAGAATGGATTTTTTCTTTTCTTCTCTACATACTTGCTGCTTTAGGCTCTTGCTATAATTCTGTCCTGGTGGTGGTATGACCTTTTCTTCTGTTTTTAGGGCAAGCCACTTGGTATGATGAATAATTTATTCTGCTTGAATTTTTTCTTTTTTTGGCCAGGAGAATCTTGAGAATTTTCCTTCCCAGTTTGAAAATGAACTTATACATAAACATACCCTGCATTATCTTTCCTGTGTAAAAATGTTAGTTACGCTTGGCTGCAACTGTTCAAGGACTTTCAACTTCAGATGATTTCCTCCCAGTACGTTATATCTATAATTCCCTTTCCAGACCTTGGCAGAAATTTACATTTTTTGATAAGCTAATATTGAGCATATTCAGAGCCTGTGTTTCCCAGCTTATTCCCTCTGTCTCTGGAATGAAGTGTTTTATCAAAGTACAATGTGCTCCAAAGAGGCCTTGCTTCAGAGCAGAAACAGTCTCAGGAGGAACAGGATATTTGACAAAATGAAACACACGTGCCATCAGGTATTATGTACGTTCTAGGAAGTTTCAGCTTATCCTAAGTGCTGTGCCCCACCTTACCTTTGCCACTTACCAAACAGAATGGCTGACTTTTATACAAGGATCCACATGTATTAATTCGGCTCCTCAAACTCATACAAAATGCATTCTGTTTAGATTGAAGGTTCTCCTTGCATCACCAGATAGTTCAGCTTTAACCCAAAGAATGCACTCACCTGCTCTTTTCTTCCGCCTGCCTCTTTGTCTATGGACTTCTGAGCTCTGGATATCTTGGCGTGTCCTCTAGCTTTTGCTCCATTGACAACATAGACACTGCTTTGATCTGTGCGGTCAATTCTAAGACCATATATATATACATATACACATATATATACATATGTATATCTATACTCTGAAGGAGTGAATAAGATCCACCAGAAAATTTCAATAAGTTGTCATCTATGGTGATTATAATACTATCATAATTAGGTTACTTTATTTGGGGAATAAGAAATATCTTTGAAATGAGCTTTGTACTAGTTCTGTTCCAGTCTAATTCTATGGAGTTGTCAGATCTGGGACAAATGTAATTTACGGGCTGTTCTGTGCATTTTATACCAGCCGCTGGAGGTCATCCTCTAACCGTAACGTCAGTAGTTCTATGTTCTTTTCAAAAGAAAATCCAGAATTTGAGTCCCATTGCTGCAGAAACTGATTTGCAAAAGTATTCTGAGACTGTACAAAAAAAGACAAAAGCAATTCAAAATACAACTCCTACTCTGTGTTTCTATATTTCTTTTTTATTCCCCTCAGAATTGCATTTGAAGAATTTCCTGGCTGGATGCCAGTCCTATCCTAAGGCACTTTAAAGTGTTCTTGACAAGGTTGTTCATTCATTATATGAATACAAAAACAGTGAGCAAAAGAAGCCTGAAACTTAGCTCACCAGTAATTGCTTCTTTATTTTCCTGTTTCTTTATTTTCCTTTATTTTATATTTCTTTGCAAGCACAGGCAAATTTAACATCCTGGTTTCTCTTTGGCTGGTTAGAGACTAAACGTGTCCCCTGAACAGCATCTTTCTATCTGGGCAAAGGAAATGTAGATTCTGCTACTTAAATCCTATCCTTTTATCACCACCAGACATGGACATTTCAATCTTGATGTTTTTGTCATGATGATTTTGACTGTCTGCTTATGAAATCAAATCTTTCCATCATTTTCCATAAAATGGATGAATCTTCATAGAAAATATTTTTCTGGAGCAGACTCTGTTATGCCAGTTTAATTCTTCTATCAATTTTTGTTGCACTGTATTTAAAACATTTCTATTTACTTTTCCTGTTTAATTTATATTTTACATATAATTATTTTTATCAGGATATTGACATTTTTATAATTGTTATTTGATTCATCTGTTTTACTCCACATGAAATTTGACAATTATACATAAGTTATAGTGGGTTTGCTATTCTGATGTTATTTCTACTGTTGAACAATAATTAGTATTGAAGCTGCAAAGAATAATAAGCTTTATTTGGGGTCTTAGGAACTGCGATTCAGGAAACACAGATTCAGGTAAAACCTAGAGTATTCTAGGAAAGGGAAAGAGTCAGGAGCTTATAAAGGCAAAAGCCACAAGGTTGTTAAACTTTTCTTGCAAGAATTATGATTGGCTCTGATGCAAAAAGGAAATATTTGTCCTTAAGGGATAGGCTATAACCAGTTATTTAGGGTAAGGGTCTGATAAGTATCTTGAGTTTCTGGAATACTGTGTGGAATTTCTGAATGGCTGCATTAAGACTATAAGCGATCAAAAGTTTAGATTCTATCAGGCTGAGACCTACGTAAGTCCCACGTTCTCAGTGGATTCCCGGCTCCATTTAAAAGAGCTCTCTTAGCGATACCGACGTCATCTTCATTTTTCTTTCATGCTAGCAAAGCTGCAGGTAAAACCATTGGCAGATTTATATCTTGCCAAAGATATTTTATTCTATCATTAGTTTTGAATAATACGATTTTTTTCAAATGCAATTTAAAATGCTTAAATAATATTTGTTTTTATTCTTTTTGGTGTACCATGTATATTTTTCCAGATAACTGACACCCCCCGCCCCAGTTTCATTACATTGCTGTATACCAGGTACAATCAGCTGAGTTTTTTAATAAGTATTATTTTTCTCTACTGCTCTGTAGCATTTATATAATTTATTTTTGATATTTTCAAGCTAAGTGGGCTTCCTCAATTAGTTTATTGTGGTGGTGGTTAGTAATTATTAATGTGTGTGTATTTTAGTAATTGATAATGTTGTTAGTGGTAATGTGGTCCACAGGTAATTTTTGCTATAAAGTATATAAATGAAGCGAGTTAGTTATTATTTCTTAACTATTAACTAAGGAATAGTTTAGCTTTTTCCCACGAGATAATCTATAATTGGTGTTTTCTATTTACTAATTTCAATGCCCATTTAAGTCTTCAGTATAATTGTGATTATTTGCATATTTTAGTTTAATGGTCCGTATAATTAGCAGAAGAAAGATAAAGTTGTTAGGGTCAGACAACGATGCCTAAATGTCCTTTAG
Source organism: Balaenoptera acutorostrata (assembly GCF_949987535.1). Taxonomy (NCBI): domain Eukaryota; kingdom Metazoa; phylum Chordata; class Mammalia; order Artiodactyla; family Balaenopteridae; genus Balaenoptera; species Balaenoptera acutorostrata. The sequence goes on along the minus strand of NC_080065.1, from coordinate 21,163,914 downwards.
GTCAAAATAAAGAGGTTAAGATATTATTTGTAATCTAAAGTTATGAAAACCAGAGGACTTTTTTTAAACTAACAGTGGAGGTTATTATTCGTTTTAGTAAGGATATTTAAAGCAAATGTATGTCTTCAAAAACATTTTATATATATTTTTTGAATTTGCTAGAGATGCTATCTTTAAGCCTCTTAAACCTACATGAAAAAACTACTCACTGATTTTTATTCAACATTTTTTCAAGACAACTATGAATTAACAGGGCCTAAACATTTTTAGGACATGCTTAGAAAATACTATTTTTTAAGCCAAGAAGCTCAGAGAATTGGCCATCTGATAATTTTCCCTTCTTCTAGGAAAAATGGCATGAAACTTGGCATCTTTCTCAACACAAGATACTGAAAAGATTTCTAGATATTTAAATCACGGAAATATTTTGTACACTTTTCAATAAAGTAAAATAAATAAAAATCTGTACTGCTTAGTAATGTTCTTTATCCTAATAAAAAATAATCATACTTGCTATTTTTTTAATTCCTTCTCCCCCCAGCTTTATTGACATATAATTGGTATATACATTACGTAAGTTTAAGGTGTACAACGTGTTGATTTGACACTCTTACATATTGCAAAATGATCACCATCATAATGTTAGCTAACACCTATATCAGGTCACATAATTACCATTTTTTTGGTATGTGTGGTGAGGACATTTAACATCTACTCTCTTAGCAATGCCAAGTATATAATACAGTACGATTAACTATAATCACCATGCTGTACTTTAGATCCCCAAAACTTATTAATCTTTTTTGCTATTTTCATATTTCTAGTTTTTTAATAGGAAAAAAACATTTCTCAGTGACTTGAACAAAGAAAATATCATGTTGCAATTATATACCATCACTGTGCATAATTTCTGCCTGAGTGGAAGTGGTTAAAAATAGAACACCTCGGGCTTCCCTGGTGGCGCAGTGGTTGAGAATCTGCCTGCCAATGCAGGGGACACGGGTTCGAGCCCTGGTCTGGGAAGATCCCACATGCCACGGAGCAACTAAGCCCGTGAGCCACAGCTACTGAGCCTGCGCGTCTGGAGCCTGTGCTCCGCAACAGGAGAGGCCGCGACAGTGAGAGGCCCGCGCACCGCGATGAAGAGTGGCCCCCACTCGCCGCAACTGGAGAAAGCCCTCGCACGGAAACGAAGACCCAACACAGCCCCCCAAAAATAAATAAATAAAATAAATAAATAAATAAATAAATAAAAAATTAAAAAAAAAAAATAGAACACCTCTTTATTTTGAATCTGTCATCATTTTCAGTTTCCCTGGTTGCAGGGTATCTTTTACTTGGGTACCTTTATTCAGATCTAAAGGTATACAGTGTTCCTTGTATCTGCTACTCCTATATTTTTTACAGTTGTCTTCCTAACAGCTAATCCCTCATTACTCCAACCCCCTATTGTAGTTCAACGTTTTAATATAAAACTCCCCCTGTGCAAATTACCCTGTGGTTTTACTCTCCTGATTGGACCCTTATTGATAGAGTAGAATATTATGATTTATTAAAAGTGAGAACTAGAATTAGTGACAACACTGGCAGGTAGTATTTGATACTAAGTAGTCTCCAGCTATGGCTGCTAACGATTCCTCCCAATGTGTATGTGCATGCCAGTCTTCACATAAGAGATGAGTCTATTCATATTCCCCTTGACTTTGGACCAGCACGTGTGTCTTGCTTTGACAGATGAAATGGGGCAGAAGAGACATGCTGTTGTGGAATCCAGAAGCCATACTGCACGGAAGCCAGGAGGGTACATTGAGAATGAAGTACCATATCTCAAACCATCTTTCAGCTGAACGCAGCCTTGTAAGAGACTCCAAGTGAGACCAGAAGAACTGCACAGCCGAGCAGGAGAAAACTCACAGAATCATGAGAAATAATGTTATTATTTTTTTTGGAAATAAAGTCATGTCATTGAAGACATAATTAGTTAAATTAAGATGAGATTATACTACTGTAGGGTGGGCCCCTAGTCCTTGAAGACTGATGCCCTTATAATATGGCCATATGAAGACAGAAACACAGGAAGAATGTCATGTGAGGACTGTGGATTAGAGCAGTGGATCTACAAACCAGGTAACTCCAGGGGTTGCTGGCAAAGCACCATAAGCCAGGAAGAATTCCTTTATAGGTTTCAGAAGGAGCATGTCCCTATAGACCCCATGATTTTGGACTTCTAATATCCAAAACTGTGAGACAACAAATATTTGTTGTTTAAAGCCAGCGAGTTTGTGGTACTTGTTAAGGCAGCCCTAGGAAACTAATACAAAGGTCACTCCCTGCCTGTCAACAATGACAACAACAACAGCAACAGCACACATACACAACCTACATAACAAGGACTGCAGCAACAACGAAAACAACAAAACCGGGCTTCCCTGGTGGCGCAGTGGTTGGGAGTCTGCCTGCCAATGCAGGGGACACGGGTTCGAGCCCTGGTCTGGGAAGATCCCACATGCCGCGGAGCGACTGGGCCCGTGAGCCACAACTACTGAGCCTGCGCGTCTGGAGCCTGTGCTCCACAACAAGAAAGGCCACGATAGCGAGAGGCCCGCGCACCGCGATGAAGAGTGGTCTCCGCTTGCCGCAACTAGAGAAAGCCCTCGCACAGAAACGAAGACCCAACACAGTCAAAAATAAATAAATAAATTAATTAATTAATTTTTTAAAAAAAAACAAAAAACTGGAATTGCCTCAAAGCTCCTCGTTGGATTTACCCCTATGTCTACTCTTTCAGATCAATGACATAAAATCTCTCAGTAGAGACCATAAATTCTTTGTTTCTGACAGACACTGGCATTCAAAAACTAGGGAGCTTTGGAAACAGAGATTATATTTATGGTTGGGGATACTGAAGAGAGAATTTTTGGTGGCAGAATTTTACTAAGTTTCTAAGTTGGGACATGGAGAACCAAGGTGAGTTTCTGTATAGGTTTTCCCCATTCTTCAAACTGATAGTAGGATTGGTTTATTGTGATTCTAGGGAAAAAATAAGTGTTCTCACTTGAAAGAATGAAGAAAAACAGTGCAGCAACCTTTTCATTGCAAGTGCAAAATGGCAGTCCCCAAAGACTTCCTCCCACAAGAAAGTGATAAATATGAAGTCGTGGTTGCCATATTTTTGAGGGGATAAGTAAAGTTTTAATTCTGATGTGGAAATCAGAAAAGTAGGCTATGCCCAAAGGCAACACTCTTCTAATTATGATCTCAATTTAGCTATACAGAAATCAGAAACATTTCGGTCATTATTTATAGAATATAATTGGAACTATATATAGATTAAAACAAGGTGGCCGCAGTTAGAACTGTGACTGACCATATTTTTACATTGAAAGATGATTCTTAATCACTCCTGATTCATATGCAGTCATTGATTTGGCTTATGTGATGTTAGGAGTCACTGTTAGTTCTGGATAGCAAGAGTAATTTGCTTTTTTTCTTGCAGGGCCAGCAGTTTGATTTACTGTTTCTCCAACCACCTGGGTATTTAAATTATCTGCCATGATATCATAATTCAGTAAGGTAGGCTTTAAACAAGTGGCCTAAATCTAATTCAAATGCTAAATTTACTCATTATACTGATGCCATTTTAGCTAAAAGTAATTGTGAAATAATTGTGTTTGAAGCTTTGTCTTTCTTCATTGATTTTATTGCAGAAAAGGATAGGATATTATGTAGAAAGTAAGTTAGAGGTCATTCCAGACAATATAGCTCCAGTAATATGGGGCAAACATGCTCAAGACCAAATAAAGACTTTTATTCTTTAGTCCCCTAAACATCAAAATAATACTTAGAAAGCAGTTTGCTTATTTTGTTTCTGGAAATGGCATATCTCACATCTACTATGATTGTTCCCTTTCATCATATCATCATATTAATAAAATGTGTCAGAAGGAATATAAATCCTGAACAATGTGGTATCTTAAAGCCTAACCATGCCTCCCATCTTCTGGTCTCATTTACTCATTCATTCAACAAGTATAAAGCACTCACTATACCCCAAGCACTTTTCTAGAAACTAAGACCACAATTATGAACAATTAATATCCTCAAAGAGATTATATTCTAATTGAAGACAAAACACATTTTTTTAAAGTATAAAAGCATCATATATCAGACCTTAATAAATACTACAGAGAAAAATTAAGCAGGGTAATGAATTAGAAAATAATAGGAAAGAGACTTTTTTTTACTATGGGGTGATCAGGAATGACTACACTGACAAGATAATACTTCAGCAGAGGTATTGCAGTGGTCAGAGTGGTCAGATTGAAGAGCATGGGGTGACCAGGAAATGAGAACTCCAATATTAATGGAGTTCAATGGTACAACACTGGCAGAAGTCTTAAGTTGCTGCCTCCTGATATTCTAAAATCTTTGTAGTCACTCCTTAAAAATGTTCTCAAGCTTATGGACTGCTTTACTAGTATTGCTTCTCAGATCATGGGAGATAATGAATCAGCCTTGGTAGAATTAAAAATAGGTTTTATAACACGTATATACATTCCAAACTGCTTCTTAATAATATTTATTGATATATATTTCTAGACTGTGGCAAATGAATTATCTACTTGTTCAGGCCATTGGCCTTTCAATAATTGGAATGACAGACCCAAATCTCTGTGAACAGCCCCTTCCAGGCTCACATAGTTGAGATTATGACAAAGTTGAAATCTTTGGTTCTTCTGTAGATTCTCATGTAACTTCTGGTAAAACTTCATAATAAATCAATATTTGTTGATACTCTGACAAGGTTGAAAGCATTTTATGAGTAGCCGAAACCCCAGACATAGTCCAATGTGTGTATCAATGGACTGTGTTTGGAGGAAGAACTGTTGTCCAGTATCTTTAAAATTTAATTTAGAAATTTCTGCATTGAACAATAACTCTAGTCCTAAGGGACCATGGAAGATGGCAACAGAGCTGCAATTTTCTTGTTCTGGTCCATAGTTGGTTGAGTCGCCTGGCACCCACACCTTCAAAAGGGCCTACATTTTTAGGAAAATAATTAATATTACATAAATATTTGGAAGCATCAATTTGGTTTTTCTACTTCTGATTTACATCATGTGTTTCAAATAGGTTGATGTCATGTCTTAAGATTTATTTATTTTTTAATTAATTTTCATGGAAGTATAGTTGATTTATAATTTTATGTTAGTTTCTCCTGTACAGCAAGTTGAATCAGTTATATATATACATATATCCACTCCTTTTTAGATTCTTTTCCCATATAGGTCATTACAGAGTATTGAGTAGAGTTCCCTGTGCTATACAGTTGGTTCTTATCAGTTATCCATTTTATATATAGTAGTGGTCATATGTCAATCCCAATCTACCAATTTATTGCTCCCCCCCTTTCCCCCTTGGTACCCATAAGCTTGTTTTCTACACCTGTGACTATTTCTGTTTTGTAAATAGTTTCTTTTGTACCATTTTTTTTAGATTCCACATATAAGCAATATTGTATGATATTTGTCTTTCTCTTTCTGACATATATACAATGGAATATTACTGAGCCATAAAAAAGAAGAGAATAATGCTATCTCCAGTGACATGGATGGACCTAGAGATTGTCATACAGAGTGAAGTATATCTTAAGATTTAAATCATAAGTTATGAATTTGCCTAGCCCAAACAACCCTCACCACTAGCATGTTGGAGACAACCAGAAAAATATATTATTTTATGGGAAAATGGAAAAATTTACTGTTCACCTGGTAACACTGTATTCAACCATGTGTGATAGAGATTATATGCATATTGGTTCCTATAAAGGGATGGAATTTATGTAACGACAGCCATGGATCTGTTTTGCTACACTTTATCTTAATCTAGATCAAACTAAATCCTCACTGAAAATGTTCATCTGTAACTGGGTAATCATGAGCTCAGCAAAAACTCAATGGATCTCTCACTATTTCACTAAAAATAAGAAAAATAGTCTCAGTTTTGGAGGATGATTGGAAATATCATCCACAGTTTTCAATGAAAACGTATATAACAAAGACGATATAGAGTTGAAATAAGCTCAGCATCCGTCTCTTTCTAAAATACAGAAGTAACTGGGGGAGACGATGTTCTAGGAAACTTTGACACTCTCACTGTAGCTTGAGGAGATTTGAGTTTTCAAATGTAAAATTCTTCCTTCTTCAATAAAGGTCAGGATTGATGTACTTTAACTTGTGGTGGCATTTTAAGGCCCTTTAGTTAAATGGGCATCTACATATTCTTTTCCATGTCCATTACTTGTTATTTAAGGTACAGTGAAAATATAACAAGACTATTCTGTTAAATAAAATGTTATACAACTATCTTTACATATATTGGGTTAAGAAAAATTAAAATGGCGAGGATTTAGCTGACACCTGTGCCTTTTTGCACACCAAGACAGGTGACTGGAAAAAAGGAAATTGTGAAGTTTCTTCTGTGGAAGAAACCCTTTGTAAAGCAACTATCCCATATGAAAAGAACTATTTATCAGATAACCACATTTTAATATCAGCTTTGGTGACTGCTAGCACAGTAATTTTAACAGTTTTGGGAGCAGTCATTTGGTTCCTGTGCAAAAGAAATTTGGATTCTGGTTTCACCACAGTTTTTTCAACTGCACCCCAATCACCTTATAACGATGACTGTGTTTTGGTAGTTGCAGAGCAAAACGCATATGCTGTTCAACTTGACTAAGATATTGGCAGTCTCAGATTAAAACATCAAATACCTTGACAGTGACTCCTATACAAGATTTCAATATAAAACCTAACAGTGAAAAAAATAAAACTTCTAAATTAATTTTAAAGAAAGTTAAAAGAACACCTAGATCATCTGTCGATAGAGATGTATCATGTTACAAGCATAGGCTGGTTGTATAAGGTGATATAAGAAGGCAGCTTCAGTCATCTAAACTTCCTTAACCCTGGCAGCCTCTGTTGCACTGATAAATAGATGTTATTAACAGAGATTCTGTGGAGATGTTAGGAAACTGAAAAATAATAATTTAAAAACTAATAATCAGATATTTAGAACTCGAATAGGAAGCATTACTTAATAGATATTATACTCATTTGGGTTTAAGTTTTAGCTGTTTTGTACGATAAATTTCATTTTAATCTGATCATGGAACCCTTGAATTTGCTTCTAGGTTATGGTTTTATTCCCTTTATAATATTCATGTATTAATCACATCAAACAATCACACCGAGGTATTTATTCCTCAGTTTTTACCAGATGGTGTATGTGTGTTTCACACTCTAGAAATCTTGATTAAATACAGTTTAGAAGACATCTATTGGTGGCACCATTTATGATGTAGCTTTAAGCTACAAGAGGAAAAGATAGAGTGAGAAATAGGTACAAAGATCTGAACTTTTTATTGAGAAAATATTGTTAAGAAGAAAACAAACAAAGAAAAGAGGGATAAGATATTTCACATACCATTTCAATATTAGGAATAGAAGTTCAAAGAGAGAATAAATGAGATGTTGGAATTATACCCATTTTAGTAAACGTAGTGATCATAATACTCCAAAAAGCAAAACAAGTGCATGAGAATGCAGTGGACTTCCTGGTTGGAAGGCTGTGGGTAGTACTGGAATCAGCTTACATTATAATAAGAGGGAGCCTTTGATGGGAATCCGCTAGTGAAAAACATGTGATGACTAAACTGCTTACATGTTAGAAGTAAACATTATTATTGCAATGGTTTTGTCTACGTATAATTGCATTTTCAGTAGCTAGAATAAGAGAAGAGACTTGAACAAACAAGTTCTCTCTGGGTTCAATCTCTCACTCCCTTCATGAGAGAAGAAATGAGATGGACTAGAGCATTACAATTTTTTTCCAATTTCCAAACATAGTAACTCATTGGAAGCTATCAGGAGGATTATCGTCTGACAAGGGACTTGAGGATTTTTGTGTGCTTGTGTGTGGGTGTGTGGGTGTGGGTGTGATCTTATATATGTGAGGACTATGGACAACATCAAATACAGACGTGGATCTCAAAGGGCTTGGCTGACATTTAGCGGTTATGCTTATCAGGGGGAAATGGCTAAGAAGTATCCAAAGGGTTTATCCTTCAAACCTGGGGAAAAATGATGAATATACACCCAGTTCATTTATTGGGTATTGGAGAACTTGTCCTCTTTAACCAATTTTAAGGATGGGCAAGTAAAAAGCATTCAGTTCAAAAACGCATCCCCAGTCAACTCTTTCTTTCTGCAGTGCGTTGCTTTGTTTTATTTTCCCATGACTTCACTCTAATTTCAGGGAAACCTTAAACTTTCTCTCTAATCTGATCATTGTCCTAAAGTCCAATAATATCTTTCTAGTTGCTCATTTAAAAAGCAGGGTGAATTTTTCTGCCTTGAGTCCTAATTCCATATATCTAAAAATGACAAATTAAAATAAGTTTTCAAATTTACCTCAGAATGTTTCACTGGATTAAATATTTGCATTCTGTTTGTGGAAAAAAAATCATTTTGTAGTAAATTGTTTTCTTTAGTGTTTAAACCATATTTGTAAGGACTGTAATAACATTATAAAGCATTTAGCTTTCATTTATTGGGATAATTAACATGTCATAATAATTATTTTCAGATGCTGTTTGTAGGAAACATGCTTACAGAGAACAGCCTTAATTTCTCTTATTCTGATATTTTAATAAAGAAACAGATTTTTAAGTCACAGCTGCAATTTTCAACTTCAGTTCTGGAAAGCAGTTTTTGTAATATATTTTTCCAAGCTATATATCTGATACATAATCTCAATTTTAATTTTCATTTGGTCTATTTACTAAGTATAAAAAGATTGATTTTACTCATCTAAGAAATTCAAAGTAAATTAAATAGTATGAAATAAATGTTAAATTAAAAAGTTTAAATTTTCTTACATATTATAACATTGCAGAATTAGGAAACCATAAAGTAGTATTTTGTAATATGCTAATATTAAATTGTGTTCTAAAATATCATATTTTATGTAAAACTGGTGACAGAATATTTTTAAAATTCCTAAGAAATTATATTAACATATAATCAAAAAATCATTGAATTTTGCTGTAAGTGAAACTATGATATTGGATGATTTTGAAATTTGCATATTAGAAAAAATGTCTCTATCCTAGTGCAAGCGTGAGTGAGTTTCTAGGAGGAGAGTAGAGTATTATAATTTTTGAGTCTAGATACAATATAAGCCTGAATAAAGACACTGCAGCGACAGTGGATTTCGAATACAATGGCTTAGTATATAATACATTAAGATTGTAGGACCTTTAGGGGCTTCCCTGGTGGCGCAGTGGTTGAGAATCTGCCTGCTAATGCAGGGGACACGGGTTCGAGCCCTGGTCTGGGAGGATCCCACATGCCGCGGAGCAACTAAGCCCCTGAGCCACAGCTACTAAGCCTGCGCGTCTGGAGCCTGTGCTCCGCAACAAGAGAGGCCGCGATAGTGAAGAGGCCCGCACACCGCGATGAAGAGTGGCCCCCACTTGTCGCAACTGGAGAAAGCCCTCGCACAGAAACGAAGACCCAACACAGCCAAAATAAAAATATAAAAATAAATAAATAAATAAGACCCGGTGCAACCAAATAAATAAATAAATAAAAAGATTGTAGGACCTTTAATATGACAGTGATGACTGGATATAGGTTTAGGGAGAAATTTTCTAGAATAACTCTCACTTTTTGGGTAAAACTGGACTTATTACATTGTCATTAGCCCAAATATCCTCAACTAGGAATGTTTAAAGAGAAACCAATATTACTGTAGTAGGGAGGAAGGAAGATAGAGAAATCATTATGACTTTGGCTTTGAACTTGTTGAATGAGAGATTCTATGTGATCAGGTTGTAGTTGACAAATGTGTGGCAGAAATCAGGCCTGGAGATAGGGTTGGGAGTTATGGCGGTAATTATTGTTGTCTGAGTGCCCTGCTGTAGTAATAATTTTATTCACAGTATTTCTTTTAATCTTCCAAACACTCTCATATGTTGAATTCTAATATCCCATTTTAAGAATGAACTGTCAGAGGGACATGGGTATAAAGATTGTTTCTCAAAATTTCCTCCAGAGTTACAAAGTGAAGTAGTAAATGTCAGAACTTCAACTCAAGTCCAGATCTGTCTTATGCAAATCCCATGTTAGTGCCCTCTGAGATAGACAGTTCATATCCAGTATCTGGGAGAAATGGAGCGGCCAAAACAGAGCTCTAGGAAACATCCACATGAAAATTGCAGAAAAGAAAACCTGCAAAGAAAACAGAACTTTAAGAGGAAAACCAAGAAAGAGAGGAGTCACGAGAGAAGAGTGGAGTGGCAAATATGTACTATTTGTCAGTGAGATTGATTTTGAAGAAGAAGAAGAAAAAAGGAATGTACTGTGGAAGATGAAAACAATGACCAGCCATGGCATGTCACAAGTTTGCAAAGTAGAGTCGTCAAGTTATGTGGTAGGGAGAGACAGAAGATTGTCGAAAATGTTTTACCTTTTCAGGAAGTTTGCATGTGTCCTCCCGGGAAAGCTGGGTTTCATCCAAGTCAGAACAGCAAGCGCTCCGTGAGACTGCCTTCAAATTTAGGGACCTGATAAGGGAGCTTCCTAGTGGTGATGGACTTATATTTAATTAAAATGAATTAATTCTGATTTTTAATAAAGTAGGACAGTAATAAACATTAGTGAAAATAACTTTATCCTAAATGTGCTAATGTTTATTCAGAAGGTTATAACTATGATGGTCAAAAGGCTTAGGAATATAATTATGTCTGTGATGAGCACCATATTAGAGATTGATTAAAGATAAATCTAAGGTAAATGGAATAATATTTACCATTATTGGAGAGAGCCTATTATTTATAATGGTGACTTTATGATATCTAATTTGAACAACTGCACAAGTTGATAACATTTTTCCCATTTTAACATTAGCAAATAATCTCATAGATGCTAAATAACTTGGTGTACAGATTCATTCATCTAGGAAATTGTAGAATTTTCCAATTCTATAATTGCAATTCCCAATTCTGGAGTTCGAATTTGGTTCTCCTTGGCTTGAAAGCCATTTTTTCTAACATAACACAGGAAAAAATATCCTGATTCCTACGGAAATTTTAATTCTTTTTCACAAGTGCAACTCAGGTGTAACATAAAAGAAACTTATCTCCTGATTAAAATAGTTCAGTATTACTTTCATAAAAAGTTTTTAATGGAGAATGATACAGAACATTCAACAAATTGAAATTTTAGAAATATACTGTTATAAGCCAGTGAGTCTTTGATGCATTAAGAACTCAGAGAACAATGTTATATTTCTATTTTTACTATATATCTTTATTTTACCTCTTATTCTGTAAGGGCAAATATCAAGCTTTTTGTAATAACTCCTACTATAATATTTACTGACTATTTAATTTTCCTATATGTTTAATTATATTTATAATTTCTTTTACTATTCAACTGTTTGGCATTAACTATGAATTCCACAGGTCCCTGTAACTCGGAATAATAAAGTAATATTCAAAGTTTTCTCAGTTTATATAATCATTTGGATATATGATTCTTGTAATCAATTTAAAAGTTTAGATCAATAAATCTGGATCTTTATTTTTCAACCCATAATGTGAACTCTCTCATCCAAAACTCCACCTTCTATATCACTGTGGTAGGTAGAATAATGTTCCCTGAAAAATGTCCATGTCCTAATGTCTTGAACCTGTGACTTTAAATTTGCTTGACAAAAAGGGCTTTGCAGATGTGATTAAGGTTATGAACTTTGAGATGGGAGATTATTCTGGATTATTTAAGTAGTGTTTCCCAGCTCTATTCTGAGAAGACAAGGAAAGCATGATCAGAGAGATACTGCATTGTTGGCTTTGAAGAAGGAGGAAGCAGTCCATGAGTCAAGGAATTAAAACCACTTCTAGAAATTAGAAAAGTCAAGGAAAAAGATACTTCATAAAGGAATGCGGCCTTGCCCACACTTTTATTTTAACCAGTGAGAACTATTCAGACTCTGACTGCAAGAATTATAAGATAATAAATTTATGTTGTTTTAAGCCACTGGGTTTGTGGTAATGTAGCAATAAAATAAATAATACAGCCACTGAAAAGCCTAGTACTATCATTTTTTAGCTCTTGAAAACCCTAGAATATGCCTCTTCTCCTATCAAGAATCACCTTGAATTTAGAAAAAAGTGTGTGTGGCTATTGTGTCCCATAGCCTGCCTCGCACGTGATTCTCCACACTAGGCCATGGGCCTCGGCTGCTCTGTTGCTGCCGGTCTCCTGGGGCTCAAGACTTCATTTCTCTCTCCAGATAATCTCACTGCCCCGTGCAGGCACCGGAGGAGGCATATGTTGTGATGACCGTATTTACCTTTACTCTCCTGTCACTTCTAAGTTCCCATTATACTGCAGAAGGCTGTGTATTGGTGACTTTTGCTTAAGATTCTGTAGAACGTATCAAGAAAGCAATGCCATGTCGAGCAGGGACACCTTAAGAGACAGTATTAGATAGTCTCACAGCTTGCATTATGGTGTGTTTTATGAGCCTTTTTAATAAGTATTAGCTATTACCATGCCTGAAAACCCTTCAGCCATGCTACAACTTGAAATGTGTACTAGAAAAAAAAAAAAGAAATGTGTACTAGATAAATGTTTTGTCTTTATCCTCAGATACCAAACTCTACCCTCAACTTCTCGTCTCTAATCATTCAGCTGAAAGCCATTTAGTTCTTATTGCAACCTCGACTTAAATTTTGCACAATCCAATGAAAGAAACATTCTAAATCAAAGCATTAGTATTCTGTTCTATAAACTTAACAATTAAATAAACTGTAAAAGTTTTATAATTGTATTTTTTAAATAAATTCTGTATGTATCAAATTTCTAAGCAATACATATCCAAGTACCATGTGGTCCTGTAAGTCAAAGTTTATATTATATTATATCATATTATATCATATTATATTAGTAAAAGATTATATTATATATCTATATCTATACGCTTTTCAGTTTCAGAGAATATTCCCAAGTTTTGGGTTCTATTTTTTTCTCCTCATTACAAACATAACGATAGAACCTACAGGAGAGTTTTTAAAATGAAATAGATAAATGCATAGTGTTCAATAGTATTCACATTTCTTTCCCTTTCCTCATTGCATTTCTTTCACATCTTTCCTCCTTTTACTCCTTTAATCTCAAAAATATACACTTTGCTGATCTTTGCTCCTCCATTTTAGTCATGGTCAGGTATGTGATGACTAATAAGCAATGACAGAATTTCACATTTTCATGATTTGCATTCTGGATTGTTTCAATGGATGAAGGTGGGGGAACATTTCTTAAAGCAAGATTTCATTGTTTCCAGTGCCAAGAACATGGAAAGATAAGAAACTAATAGTATATCTACTTGGTTACTTGAAATTTTTCAGGGGTATAAAGAGAGCCAAAAATAGAAACTACTGTAATTATAGTTCAAAGAAGGTGATATCTCACCTTATTGGGAGGGAATCAGAAAGATTGTTTGAAGGAAAGCAAAGCACATCTATAGATAAGTTTCAATAGTTAGAAATAAGTGAAAGAGCAGATATAGAAAAACAATGTTAGCAATGAAAATAAGAGATTCAAACACAAGCAACCTGTATATGATACAAGGTAGTATCCAAATTCATATGAAAGTTAAAGATTGATAAATCCTTGACAAGTCCCTTTTTCATGACCCTTGTAGCTAACCCAAACCTTTGGCACGAGTCTCCCTTCCTCTTGAGCTTTCTTTTCATTCTCAACAAAAGCCCTTCTTCACAATTCATGGAGAAAATTATGACCATCAGGAAATATTTCCTTCAGCCTTCTAGTTCTCTACTTACACAGTTATAGGTAATCCTATCCCATTGTAAATACTCTGGCAAATATTACTTTCTAATTGCCAAATCCAGTATATACAAATCTTCTTTTGCTTACCAAATGTCTCTGTTTTTTACAACTTGACTCTTTCTTTCTGGAAGCTTTCTGCTCTCTTGAATTCTTTGCCCTCACACTCTGTTTTTCTTCTAAGTTTTTAACAACCTTTTTTTCAGTTTTCTTTCCTACATCTGCTTGTACAAGTGAGAATTCACCAGAATTCTAATTTTGAGGTCCACCTCTTCTTTCCTTTTTTTTTAATTTATTTTTTATACAGCAGGTTCTTATTAGTTATCTATTTTATACATATTAGTGTATATATGTCAATCCCAATGTCCCAATTCATCCCACCACCACCACCCCCACTTTCCCCCTTTCTATCCATACGTTTGTTCTCTATTTCTGCCCTGCAAACCAGTTCATCTGTACCATTTTTCGAGGTTCCACATATATGTGTTAATATACGATATTTGTTTTTCTCTTTCTGACTTCCTTCACTCTGTATGACAGTCTCTAGATCCATCCACGTCTCTACAAATGACCCAATTTCGACCCTTTTTATGGCTGAATAATATTCCATTGTATATATGTACCACATCTTCTTTATCCATTCGTCTGTTGATGGGCATTTAGGTTGCTTCCATGACCTGGCTATTGTAAATAGTGTTGCAATGAACATTGGAGTGCATGTGTCTTTTTGAATTATGGTTTTCTCTGGGTATATGCCCAGGAGGTCCATCTCTTCTTGCACTAAATATCCCTCCCTGAATTGTTGTCCAAAACTGATGACACCAACTGACACTAAAATTCAATCACGTCCAAATTTAAACCTCACCACACATAGTTCTTTGGAGCTCTAGATCTACACGTAGAATATCCAACCTGAATCTCTCTCCCAAGGATCTAGTGACATTCTACTCATTATTTGGGAACCATCTTGTATGAAGCTAAATCTTGTTAATATGGTCACGGTCTTTAAAAAATTTACTAGTTAACATCTTTGTAGTATAATAAGAAAGAGGCAAACTTGCTGTTAGCTATTAACATCCAATATTATTACGATGTTAATTTCTAGAGTAGGGAACAACTTTTGACCTGCTAGATTATGTGTAGCAGTATAATACCTCATATTAAATATTGTATTCCCTGGATGTGGTGTAGTGAGGGAAAACCAATTGGAAAAGTTTCTTGTCAGGTTCATAATTAGTCCCTCTAAAGAAGGTAAAAAATTGTGTTTTCTCTTCACATGACCCAACTTTAGTGGCCACGAGTTGGATTGGTGGTTTGAAGCTTATCAGTTTCAAGGAGTTCAAATTAAACCTAGCCAGAGAAGAGAGAATACAAAAGAAAAAATAATAATAATTTCCTTCGTATGCCTATGACATTATATATCTTATGAGCTATTAAACTTGAAAAGTACTGAATCATGTAAAACATAGGGAAACATAAATATGTTAATATATATAATTAAAGATTACTGATAGCAACATAAAAAATAAATACTTCATTTACTTTGTTAGCTGATCTTTCTGTTAAAGTTTTTTAAATTATTCATTCATTCAATGTCTGTTAATAGTATGTATTGGGTATTTAATTAATATATGTTGACCAAATACATTCTGAAGTCCAAAATCACTTTATATATGAAAAGTACCTTAAAATTATGTGAGCATTCTCTTCCAAAATTTCACCTTAGCAGTCCTTAAAAGTTCTCATATGACCGTCATCAACCTGAGCCTGTGAAGTTAGAAATAAAAAATGATTAAAAAGAAGTTTGTTGCTGACCCGATGGTATGTATTCTCTCATTTTTGTGAGTCTATTAAAGTTTGAAACCTTGACGAGTTTGATGACACTGTGAGATACCACCACTGAGAAAAGCAGAGCAGGGCAATTGGGTGGTTTATACAGACAGAACTAAAAATAAAGTGAAATATTTCCCTTCACTGTGTTCAGAGATTGCATGGGTGAAAATTACCAATTTTACTGACTCGAGTTTCTTACCCAAGACTGCCATGTCTTTCACTTTTGATGTAGTAGAACCTGTTTGAAAGGAAAGAGAGAAGTTTCAAAAATAGAGACAAGTGATACTACAAACTGATTTACTGGAATCTAGCTGGCACACAAACTGGGTCCCTTACTGACAGTGACTGGCCTGTGCTCTTGAATTAACTTTTTGTAACCCCTTGGTGTCTTCTATTTGAGTTATAACAATAAATCTGCTAAATGCTGTGAAATTCTGCATCTTAAAAATACTATGTTTTGTATGATTTTGAGGAGCTGAAAGGCCTCTAAATTTAGGCACACTGAAATCACTTCAAAATAAACAATGCTATATTCAACATGTGTTTGGCTGAAATAGGAATTCACATGTTTTAATTGGCTCTGGATTCAAAGAATTATTTATTTTAAAAAATGTGATTGACATAATGACTAAGTATAAAGCCATAAGCAAAAATTCAACCTTATTTCTTTATATATTCAAAAGGGATTGCACTAAAATCTATTCTTTTACTAAAATATGAGTCTTTAAAATCTTGAGTTATTGTGATCTGTTGTTCTCTTTAAGTGTTTGAAATAAATCTGAGATTTAGTGTTTTTCCCTGTAAGGTAAATTCTCAAGGTACACATTATCTTTGCACTTATGTGAATTAAAAACATAAATTGATAAATTTATCAATTAAATATATTGGTAGAATTTTATTACTAAGGAGGAGACTAAATATATGCATTCTTCTTTCAGTTCCCAAATCTCTGAAATTTAGAAGGCTTCTTTAAATTATGTTGTAATGTATGGCTCTCAAAGTCACATGGAATGTCGGCTTTTATCATCCTGACTTTAATCCATGAAATAAAGCAACAAGAGATGAAATATATTCAACAATTTACTTTTATTTATCTTCATAGTGCAGAAAAAAAAGATATCTTCTTGCCTATTATTTTCAGAAAGTGTATGTATAAAATCTGTTACATCAGTGATTGAAGGGATATACAAATTATTCTATCAGTATTTGAAAAACAGTGGGTTCTCTTAATTATTTTAAAATTGAAAAGTATCATTACGTTTAAAATATAATTGGTATCTATTTAGAAATTCCAAAACACTTTAATAATCATTGTATAAAACATCATTAAATTCTTAAGCAAGGAACAGCTATTAGCCATTTTATTACTCATATCATGACCAAACTTTATCACCAACTAAAACTGTGATATTGCTAAAAAGTTTACTCTTACTTTCATTCATCACAATTAATACCTCAAATCATGGAAGACATGAGTAACATGGGGAAAAATCTGTCCGATTTTAAAACACAAAAATTTGTGTATATATGTTTAAATTTTTAAAATCAATTCTATGCAGGTAAATTTAAAAACATGTAAGGGAAATTCCCTGGGGCTATAAACATAAAAAGGGAATGGATTGAGTGATAGTCATATAAGTTGATGCTGCAGCTGTAAATGGCCCAATTATATATTTTGCTTCTCTTGGTAATTGAGAAGTTGTTTTTTCTGCTCATAAAAACATATCACATGAAATCTTATTTTTGTATGAATTAAAAGCATGGACCTGGAACCTGAACATAAAGTCAAGACTCATGAAGTTATACAACCTTAGACAAAAACAAAAGTATTCCGGCTAGCACAGAAAAAGCAACATAATATTTAGCTTTATTTGTCTGAGGTTTAGGTAAGGAAAAATGTTTCTACTGAGAATTGTAACCAGGGTCTATTGCTCAATTTGAGGTAATGATTAATTTGATAGTAATCATGTGGTCTGAAAATCCAAAGTCAAGAACATAACAACAGAAGAAATGGTTTTAGGATAATGACATCCTTTTGATGTCTACTACAGACAAGCATACTATAGGAAACTCCTCTGAAACAACAACCTGCAATCTTAACTGTACATGATTTCTGCAGAGATACTCCTGAATGCATACCAATTTAGAGTCAGCAGACAAAACAAACAGTAGGATTATGTGTTCAAAAAGTTGCATATTAAAACTATTAGATGTAAACATTTTAAAGACATCATGACAGACCCTACAGATTAAAAAATTTTTAAATATGTTAGAAAATATTTATGCAAGTAAATTAGAGCATTTAGATGAAATGGATGGATTGCTAGTTAAATATAACTTACTATTTGAAGGAAAATAAAACATCTGTAAAACTCTTTATTTATTAAAGAAATTGAATCTTTAATTGAAAACATACTTATACAGAACTCTTTATGCCTAGAGAGCATCCCAAGGTAAAGTCTTCTGAACTGTTAAGGAAGAAATAACCCAAACTTACAAAAACTGTTCCAGAAAATTTTTAAAAAAACTTTTTCTGATTATTTTTGAGAGCCTTGAAATTAAAATTTAACAAAGATATCACAAGGAATAGTAACTACAGGCCAATCTCTCCAGCGAACATAAATAGAAAAATTGCAGTCAGAATAATGGCCTGTGGAATTAAAAGATATACAAAATGACATCACATCATGTTTGCAGTAGATTTATTTCAGAAATGCTTGGATGTTAAAACATGCAAAGCTAATGTTATTTATCACAGTGAAAAAATATAAAATAATATAATTACAACAACTTAATAAATTTTTGGAACAATTAAACCCATTAATGAGGATAAAAAAACAAAACCCCAAAGTCTCAGCAAACCAAGGGTAATTTTTCTTAAACTGATAAAAATATATAAAAAATAACTGACGGCACACAGCATATTTAATGCATAATTTTGAAAACCTCTAATATCATGAGTGAGATATGAATGTTCTCTAGTAGCAATTATGGAAAAAAGTGTACTGGAGAAAAGAAGAGAAAGGGAAATTTCTCCCAGCAGCCTCAGGAGCAGCAGATTAAATCTCCACAATCACTTTGATGTACCCTGCATCTGTAGACTACGGGAATAGACAACGAATCATCTCAAAATTGAGGTGATGGACTTTAGGAGCAACTGTAGACTTGGGCTTCCAGGGTCTTGGCACTCTGGCCAGGTGTCAGGCCTGTGCCTCTGAGGTGGGAGAGCCGAGTTCAGGAAATTGCTCCACCAGAGACCCCCCAGTTCCATGTAATATCAAACTGCAAAAGCTCTCCCAGAGATGTCCATCTCAATGATAAGACCCAGCTCCACTCAACGATCAGCAAGCTAAAGTGCTGGACACCCTATGCCAAACAACTAGCAAGACAGGAACACAACACAACCCATTAGCAGAGAGGATGACTAAAATCATAATAAGCTCAAAGACACCCCAAAACACAACACCAGATGTGGTCCTACCCACCAGAAAGGCAAGATCCAGCCTCATCCACGAGAACACAGGCATTAGTCCCCCCGACCAGAAAGCCTTCACAAGCAACTGAACCAACGTTAGCAACTGGGGAAGACACAAAAAACAATGGGAACTATGAACCTGCAGCCTGTGAAAAGGAGACCCCAAACACAGTAAGTTAAGCAAAATGAGAAGGCAGAGAAACACACAGCAGAAGAAGACCAAACAAATGAAGAGGAAATAGGCAGTCTACCTGAAAAAGAATTCAGAGTAATGATAGTAAAGAGGATCCAAAATCTTGGAAACAGAATGGAGAAAATAAAGAAACTTTTAACAAGGACCTAGAAGAACTAAAGAGCAAACAAATAATGATGAACAACACAATAAATGAAATTAAAAATTCTCCAGAAGGAATAAGTAGCAGAATAACTGAGGCAGAAGAATGGACAAGTGACCTGGAAGATAAAATAGTGGAAATAACTACTGCAGAGCAGAATAAAGAAAAAAGAATGAAAAGAATTGAGGACAGTCTCAGAGACCTCTGGGACAACATTAAACGAACGAACATTCGAATTATAGGGGTCCAGAAGAAGAAGAGAAAAAAATAAAAGAGACTGAGAGAATAATTGAAGTGATTATAGTTGAAAACTTCCCTAATATGGGAAAGGAAATAGTTAATCATGTCCAAGAAGCGCAGAGAGTCCCATACAGGATAAATCCAAGGAGAAACATGCCAAGACACATATAAATCAAACTACCAGAAATTAAATACAAAAAAATATATATTAAAAGCAGCAAGGAAAATCAACAAATAACATACAAGTGAATCACCATAAGGTTAAAAGCTGATCTTTCAGCAGAAACTCTGCAAGCCAGAAGGGTGTGGCAGGACATACTTAAAGCGATGAAAGGGAAAAACCTACAGCCAAGATTACTGTACCCAGCAAGGATCTCATTCAGATTTGACAGAGAAATTAAAACCTTTACAGACAAGCAAAAGCTAAGAGAATCCAGCACCAACAAACCTGCTTTACAACAAATGCAAAAGGAACTTCTCGAGGCAGAAAACACAAGAGAAGGAAAAGACCTACAATAACAAACGCAAAACAATTAGGAAAATGGTAATAGGAACATACATATCAAAAATTGCCTTAAATGTAAATGGATTAAATGCTCCCACCAAAAGACATAGACTGGCTGAATGGAGATAAAAACAAGACCCGTATATATGCTGTCAACATGAGACCCACTTCACACCTGAGGACACATACAGACTGAAAGTGAGGGGATGAAAAAGGTATCCCATGCAAATGGAAATCAAAAGAAAGCTGGGGTAGCAATTCTCATATCAGACAAAATAGACTTTAAAATAAAGACTATTACAAGAGACAAAGAAGGACACTACATAATGATCAAGGGATCAATCCAAGAAGAAGATATAACAATTGTAAATATTTATGCACCCAACATAGGAGCACGTCAACACATATGGCAAATGTTAACAGCCATAAAAGGGGAAATTGATAATAACACAATCTTAGTAGGGGACTTTAACACCCCACTTTCACCAATGGACACATCATCTAAAATGAAAATAAATAAGGAAACACAAGCTTTAAATGATACATTAAACAAGATGGACTTAATTGATATTTATAGGACATTCAGTCCAAAAACAACAGAATACACTTCCTTTTCAAGTGCTCATGGAACATTCTCCAGGATAGATCATATCTTGGGTCACAAATCAAGCCTTGGTAAATTTTAAAAAATTGAAGTCATGTCAAGTATCTTTTCTGACTACAACGTTGGGAGACTAGATATTAATTACAGGAAAAAAATCTGTAAAAAATACAAACACATGGAGGCTAAAAAATACACTACTTAATAACCAAGAGATCACTGAAGAAATAAAAGCGGAAATTAAAAAATACCTAGAAAAAACTGACAATGAAAACACAACGACCCAAAACCTATGGGATGCAGCAAAAGCAGTTCTAAGAAGGAAGTTTATAGCAATACAATCCTACCTCAAGAAACAGAAAACATCTCAAATAAACAGCCTAATCTTACACCTAAAGCAATTAGAGAAAGAAGAGCAAAAAACCCCAAAGTTAGCAGAAGGAAAGAAATCATAAAAATCAGATCAGAAATGAATGAAAAAGAAATGAAGGAAACAATAGCAAAAATCAACAAAACTAAAAGCTGTTCTTTGAGAAGATAAACAAAATTGATAAAACATTAGCCAGACTCATCAAGAAAAAAAGGGAGAAGACTCAAATCAACAGAATTACTATTGAAAAAGGAGAAGTAACAACTGACACTGCAGAAATACAAAGGATCATGAGAGATTACTACAAGCAACTATTTGCCAATAAAATGGACAACCTGGAAGAAATGGACCAATTTTTAGGAAAGCACAACCTTCCAAGACTGAACCAGGAAGAAATAGAAAATATAAACAGACCAATCACAAGCACTGAAATTGAAACTGTGATTAAAAATCTTCCAACAAACGAAAGCCCAGGACCAGATGGCTTCACAGGTGAATTGTATCAAACATTTATAGAAGAGCTAGTACCTATCCTTTTCAAACTCTTCCAAAATATAGCAGAGTGAGTAACACTCCCAAACACATTCTTCAAGGCCACCATCACCCTGATACTAAAACGAGACAAATGTCACAAAAAAAAGAAAACTACAGGCCAATATCACTGATAAACATAGATGCAAAAATCCTCAACAAGATACTAGCAAACAGAATCCAACAGCACATTAAAAGGATTATACACCATGATCAAGTGGGGTTTATCCCAGGAATGCAAGGATTCTTCAATATATGCAAATCAATCAATGTGATACACCATATTAACAAACTGAAGAATAACAACCATATGATAATCTCAATAGACGCAGAAAATGCTTTCCACAAAATTCAACACCCATTTGTGATAAAAGCCCTCCAGAAAGTAGACATAGAGGGAACTTACTTCAACATAATAAAGACCATATCTGACAAACACACAGCTAACATCGTTCTCAATGGCGAAAACCTGAAACGCTTTCTACTAAGATCAGGAACAAGAGAAGGTTGTCCACTCTCACCACTATTACTCAACGTAGTTTTGGAAGTTTTAGCCACAGCAATCAGAGAAGAAAAAGAAATAGAAGGAATCCAAATTGGAAAAGAAGAAATAAAGCAGTCACTGTTTTCAGATGACATGATACTATGCATAGAGAATCCTAAAGATGCTACCAGAAAACTAGAGCTAATCAATGAATTTGGTAAAGTAGCAGGATACAAAATTAATGCACAGAAATATCTTGCATTCCTATATACAAAAGATGAAAAGTCTGAAAAAGAAATTAAGGAAACCCTCCCATTTACCATTGCAACAAAAAGAATAAAATACCTAGGAATAAACCTACCTAAGGAGACAAGAGACCTCTATGTGGAAAACTATAAGACACTGATGAAAGAAATTAAAGATGATACAAACAGATGGAGAGATATACCATGTTCTTGGATTGGAAGAATGAACATTGTGAAAATGACTCTACTACCCAAAGCAATCTACAGATTCAACACAATCCCTATCAAATTACCAATAGCATTTTTCACAGAACTAGAACAAAAAATTTCATAATTTTTATGGAAACACAAATGACCCCAAATAGCCAAAAAAATCTTGAGAAAGAAAAACGGAGCTGGAGGAATCAGGCTCCCAGACTTCAGACTATACTACAAAGCTACAGTAATTAAGACAGTATGGCTCTGGCACAAAAACAGAAATATTGATCAATGGAACAGGATAGAAAGTCCAGAGATAAACCCATGCACATATGGTCACCTTATCTTTGATAAAGGAGGCAAGAATATACAGTGGAGAAAAGACAGCCTCTTTAATAAGTGGTACTGGGAAAACTGGACAGCTACATGTAAAAGAATGAAATTAGAACACTCCCTAACACCATACACAAAAATAAACTCAAAATGGATTAAAGACCTAAATGTAATGCCAGACACTATTAAACTTTTAGAGGAAAACATAAGCAGAACACTCCATGACATAAATCACAGCAAGATCCTTTTTGACCCACCTCCTAGAGAAATGGAAAAAAACAAAAAAACAAAAAAAACAAATTG
Organism: Balaenoptera acutorostrata; assembly: GCF_949987535.1. NCBI lineage: Eukaryota > Metazoa > Chordata > Mammalia > Artiodactyla > Balaenopteridae > Balaenoptera > Balaenoptera acutorostrata. The sequence continues at coordinate 21,140,548 of NC_080065.1, read as the reverse complement.
GACCTAATGATACTTAAAAGCTTTTGCACAGCAAAGGAAACCATAAACAAGATGAAAAGAAAACCCTCAGAATGGGAGAAAATATTTGCCAATGAAGCAACTGACAAAGGATTAATCTCCAAAATTTACAAGCAGTACATGCACCTCAATATCAAAAAAACAAACAACCCCATCCAAAAATGGACGGAAGATCTAAATAGACAGTTCTCCAAAGAAGTTTTACAGATTGCCAACAAACACATGAAAGGATGCAACATCACTAATCATTAGAGAAATGCAAATCAAAACTACAATGTGGTATCACCTCACACCAGTCAGAATGGCCATCATCAGAAAATCCACAAACAATAAATGCTAGAGAGGGTGTGGCGAAAAGGGAACCATCTTGCACAGTTGATGGGAATGTAAATTGATACAGCCACTATGGAGAATAGTATGGAGGTTCCTTAAAAAACTAAAAATAGAACAACCAAACAACCCAGCAATCCCACTACTGGGCATATTACCTGAGAAAACCATAATTCAAAATAGTCATGTACCACAATGTTCATTGCAGCTCTATTTACAATAGCCAGGACATGGAAGCAACCTCAGTGTCCATCGACAGATGAATGGATAATGAAGAGGTGGCACACATATATATTGGAATATTACTCAGCCATAAAAACAAACGAAACTGAGTTATTTTTAGTGAGGTGGATGGACCTAGAGTCTGTCATACAGAGTGAAATAAGTCTGCAAGAGAAAAACAAATACCATATGCTATTCCACATTTATATGGAATCTAAAAAAAAAAAATGGTGCTGAAGAACCTAGAGGCAGGACGGGAATAAAGACACAGATGTAGAGAATGGACTTGAGGACACGGGGAGGGGAAAGCATAAGCTGGGACGAAATGAGAGAGTGGCATGGACATATAAACACTACCAGTTGTAAAATAGATGGCTAGTGGGAAGCGGCCGCATAGCACAGGGAGGTCAGCTCGGTGCTTTGTGACCACCTAGAGGGGTGGGATAGGGAGTGTTGGAGGGAGACACAAGAGAGAGGAGATATGGGGATATATGTTTATGTATAGCTGTTTCACTTTGTTATAAAGCAGAAACTAACAAACACATCAGTGTAAAGAAATTATACTCCAATAAAGATGTTAAAAAAAAAAGAGGAATGAAATATCAGGTGAAACAGTGAATAAAATACCACATTCCCTTGGAAAAAAAAATTGGGGAAATCAACTGAGTTTGGAAAAAGTTATGTAAAAAAAAAAAAAAGTATACTGGAGATTCTAGCCAATGCAATAATGCAAAGAAATAAAATAAAATCTGCAGGGACTTGGAACCAAAGAAATAAAAACACCATTACCCCAAAGTATGAATGTGCATGTAGAAAATCTAAAATACTTTATACATAAATAGATTAAATTATAAATTTGTGCTTCCTTGTTTTGACTTGATTTGTATAGCTTATTTCCAATATGTATTTGGAAATTCATATGTCCAAGAATAATAAAGGCTTACTTGATGAACAAAGTGAGGGGTCAGAATTTGTCCTCCCAGGTATTAAAGGGAAATAATTAAGTGGGTGTGGCATTGATGAAGAAAGGCCAGTAACAATGACAAAATGGAACACAATGCTATACTAAGATATATGAGAGATCAATGTTAAAATTTGGATATTATTATTATTATTATTATCAGTTCTTCTCCTGGGGCATATTCCTATAAATGGATTTGGTTTTTAAATTGTGCTTACCTTCCATTTTACCTAAACTGCCAAATTACTCTACAAATAGTTTGTGACAAGTCACCTATCCATGAGTAATGAAGTAGAACCCATATTTCACAATATTCTCAGCAATGCTTATAATGCTGAATTTAATTATTAGGTCTTTAATCATTCAAAAATGACATATTTTTGTTTTAAATTAAACGTCATACTTCATTGGCCATTTTGGTCTCTGTTGTTGTGGCTATTCATATATTACTTTGCTTTTTTTGCCTAAGAAAGGATTCTTTGTTTTGCTTATTGATTTGAACAAATCTTTATTTTTCTGATAAAAGTAATAATGATTTTTAAAAATTTTCTTCCATAATTTGAGTTGGATTCATGATTTACTTCTGATGTCTTTCATTGTATAGAGTTTTATATTTAATATAATTATATATCAACATTTGCATTATAGATTAAAATGTTTATTACTAAGAAATGCTTTTCTACTATAAAGATATTCTCTTATGCCTCTTCTAAAATGTTTAGTTTTTTTCACTTTTTATGAGGATAATTTTAAACTGTAAAAAATTTTAACATTTATGAGGATAATCTACCTAGAATTGAATATTATAAGAGGGAAATAAATATAGTACTTTATTTTTATATGGATAACCTGTTACCTAAGTACAATTCATAGAATAGTCCTTTACCCACTTATTTTTTTCAACTTTTCATTGAGGACTGACACACAGTAAGAAAAATATTCATATCACAGAGCACAGTTCACTGATTTTTCACAAACTGAAAGAAAATACATGCAATGAGAAAAAGATCAAGAACTATGAATTACTAGAGCCAGAATGTTAATGTAATACATATTTTCTTCTCCTCAAATTAAAAACAACCCAAATGCTCCTCAACAAATTGAATGGATAAATAAATAGAGGTTCATGCTTGAACTAGAAGATTATAGGGTAGATAAGATGAATAAGCTAAATTCCCCTAAATCAACATGAATAAATCTTAAAGAAAATATATTGCTGACAAAAAAGAGAAGGTCACAAAAGGATAGAATATATAAAACTATATATATACTTATATATATATAAAGTTTGAAATCATGCTAATGTTATACTTAAAAAGTAAACATAAAAGGAACATGGTAATGATAAACCCAAACCAAGTTAATGATCATCTCGTTAACATTTTATTTACAAAATTATTGTTTTAAACTCTGAGATTTTAAAATTTTACTCTTTGCTGTTTTCTAACATGAAGGTTTAATGCCATATATTTTATCTAAATTTTTCATTAGCTATACTACTAATTTTAATAGATAGTGCTTACATTAATTTATGGTTTAGCAAGTTTTGTAAATAATTTGATTTTTAGCTTATGGTTTTTCAGTTTTTATATTTCTAATTAAATTCTGCATTGTTCACAATTATTGATTCAAAAATTTATTAATAATTCAATTTATTGGATTTATACAGAATATTTTATATAACATTTACTTTTGGAATTAAGAATTTTTGTATCAAGTTTCATAAATATAAGAAGTGTTTTTTTTGTTTGTTTGTTTGTTTTTTTTTTTTTTAAGAAGTGTTTTTAAACAGAATATTTTTTCTTTTTTGGGTGAACAGTTTATTTAAATATTTATTCAATCAAGCTTATGAGTATGTTTTTTAAAATGTCTTTACCTATTTTAGTGTATTTTAAATTTATTATTTCCTATCCAATTCTACCCAGATTAAAATTTTCTATGAATATGAATATTTTTAAGCAATTATACAAGGTTCTGATTTATGTTTTATAAACATAAATGTATATATACTATGTTACTAGGTATATATACAGGTTTATGATTGTTGTATTCTCTATTCTTTATTTTAATGAATTATCATCCCTATCACTATTTTACATCCATTTTGTCTTTAGTTACATTGCTATTCTAGAAATAAAAACTCAGAGTCTATTTATCAAAATATTGACTTTTGCAGATTCTTTTTATCTCTTTTCAAAGACGTTTAAATGTATTTTACACATACTCATTCTGTATATTGCCTCACCTTTTTGTTCTGTGGTTTCAGTGATTTGCTTGATTACAAAATTAACCACAATATCAATGTTCACTGAATACCTACTCTGGGTCGGGCACTGCTCTTATGTGCAGTCAACCAAATCAAAAATCTTTGCTCCTATGAACTTGTGTTCCAGTGTAGAAAACAGACAAGAAATGACATGGGCAATGAAAAAATAGAATATGCCTGATCATAATAAAAAATAAGTGGAAAAAAAATTCAGGGAAAGGAGATAAGAAGTGTCTATTATGGCATTGGGGGCTCCAAATTTAAGTAGGGTGGCTAAGACACTACACTGAAAATATAATGTTTTAGGAAAGACCTACTCTTCTTGCTAAGGCAAGAGATATGCGAGGTAAGGTGCCCAATCAAAGGGCACAGAAAGCGCAAAGGCCTTGACCCAGGGAACAAGCCTGAAGTGGAACACAGTCAAGTCACATGTAGCTTCCTTGCTGCTTTCCTTGTGTCTTTATCGGAAGCTATTTAATACTGAATTCAGGTAGCTCAGTCGTAGCACTCAAACCAGCAAGGATTTGACGTAGTCTCCTCAAAATTATCCAGATGTGGTGGGTGTAGCTGTAAGATTTCACCATGAGCCATGTGGGCTCAGCTCTTGCTCACCAGCCTTGCTTTCAGAACTTCTGCCTTTTACCATCTGGGTTTTCTCTATCTTCCTGTTGACCTAGCATATACATTTAACCTTTACTTTATTTATCACTTCAATCAATTTTGTTGACTATAAATTTATAGTAACATTTTTCAACTTACTTTTCCACTTAAAAGTATTTTAAAACTTTTTCATAATATAGTTTTAATAACTACAAATTAACCCATCACAGACATATCAAAATTTACTTAAATTGTCATGTCATTGGCCATAATATGCATACAAGGGAAATAAATAAACTATTGAGATCTCTTGAATTTTTAAAGGACTCAGTAAAAACACTTCTTTAAGCCGCCTGGGACACAAACATAGGAGTCTGACTAATAGAGGAATAAGTGGCTATTTTTACTGATGAAATTGATATAAGGGTAAATCATTTTTACCCAGAGGGTAGGGCCTGTGCTCTTAAGGTCACACATCACCACAAGCAGGCCAGAAAACATTCTCTCTGCAGGTAAGAGGTCTCCAAAGAAATGGGAGAAGATGTATACTAAATTATGCATACTAATTCTCTTCTCCCCAAATCAACCACCAGGAAGGATAATGGGGCTTGAAACCAGAAGTGATTCTCTAGAGAACCTCCATCTACACAGAAATATGAAGCCAGGGGAAAAGAACATCCCTCCTACCCAGAGCCCATTGTTTAGGAATTGTGAGAGGTATTTTACATTAAAATGTCCCTACGTTTATCCTATTGAGTAGTTTTTGCTCTGAATATTAATGAATATACCAATTTAAATGACCAGAATACTTAAACTGTAATTTAACATCAACACTCAGAATAATGGTAATTCCTGCAATTTCCTCAAGACCAATGAGTAAGTGATTGAGTTTTGGATAGACAGTGTGATTTACACAGATTGGAAGGAAGAAAAAAAGGAAACTACCTCAGATATAAAATCACTTTTCTTCTCTTAGGAGAAAGAAAATTGATTACAGCTTTGAGATAACAGTTTTGCCTGTTTCTATTCTTCAAGTCTTGAAAAATCCCAGCTACCACTTTCAGCCACAGGATCAATATAAATTAAGAACTGAACAGAGAGAGATTTTGATTTTGATACACTTGTATTCCTGTTATTGTCTTCTTACATACACATGCACCTTATTTTCATGTGCTTTGAGTTTCAGGATTTAACAAATAATGATCCTAGATGCCCAGTTAAATGTGAATGTTGGACATGTAATTTTAAAATAGAAGTACATCCCAAATATTTACACAGATGTTCACTAAATCATGAACAATTATCTATTGTTACCATGTCACAAGCAATATTTGGGATATACTTATACTTAAAAAGTGTAATATTTAATTAAAATTCAAATTCACCCAAGCAGCCCAGATTTTATCTACTAACTTGTATTGGTCCACTGTTCTGGTCTGGAAATTACACATGGAAATGGAAAAACCTTATTACACTTAAAAGTGTCTACACATTTAATCAAATACAGTACTTTCTTAACAAAGCCTGTAACTTTATAATAAGTTTCTAATAAATTTAACTTTAAAATAAGTTAAAACAATAGGAACTTTTAATAGCACTTGTCTATTTTCCTAATCTGCATCTAATCAATGTCAGTATACTTTCCTATATTTTTATTAGAAAATAAAATAGTGTCTGCTTTGAGTAAACATTGACTCCAGCATACTACCTGTTCTGTCAAGTTTACTTTGCTAAGGTTTTATTATTTCCATGAAAAAATAAAGTCCCAAATCTCAGTTTAATCTTAACTGCCAGTTAACCAGTATGTAACACAAAGTATGCTATTATGGTATAGGACATAATAGGAAATGATCAAAGATTGTTTCAGCTACAATGATAGAGTGAAAATATACTGTTACTAGTAACTAGTTTCTATTTACAATTTACTAACTTTTCCAGATAGTAAACTTTCTCAATAGTATATAAATGTATATCTACAAACATTTAGAAACAAAACAAAAATAACAGACAGATCTGACCTCAAAAAAAAAAATCAATGATTTCTTTAACACCCCTAACATATAGGCTTTTAGTACAGAGAAACAAATAGCAATATCAGGGAAAGAAGAAAGTAAATGATATGGTTTGGGATTTGGTGCAGGTTAATTGTGAAATATCTAACATACCTTCTGCATTTTGTAATACTCTAAAATATGGAGATTTAATATTTTAACTAGATCATGTTAATAGCAACAGACATATTTTAAAGAAATCTTCTTCTTTTAAAAACAATGCATTTCTTTCAAGTTGACCTGAAGGGCCAGCAATAGATGATTAAATTGTAGAGATTAATTAGTTAAGTTTGATAATTTAAGGCCACTTTTATACTTTGAAATAAGGGCCTCAGAGATTATCTAACACATTTTTCTACAAAGAGAAAAGAACATATTTATAAAAATAAAAACTCACGGTTATCCAATAAGCAGGTGGTTTTGAATTATGTTAAATATTAATAGATTGAAGGCATGTAAGTACCTGTAGCTTAGATGTTTTATTTCATTTTTATTATTAATAAAAACAAGCCCTTCCATGATTTTTCAACAGACGTGTAACAAGTATGGGTATGTTTTAACAACCTGTTTATAAGTCTGTGAAGAACAAATGATGAAAGACAGAAATGGAAACAGCAGATGAGATGGATTTGCTTGCCTTGTATTTCCAAATTTTAGTTTGGCAGTGATATTTTCAAGTTTCTGATGCCTGGGTATGTTTTCCTTTCTGGAGATTTGAATGTGAAGTTTATATTCAAGGGATAATCAAGCAATAAATGCTGAAGGTAAAATTTCATACATTCCCAAGCATATAAATTATTTTCTTCAAAATCCCTTCATTTTCAGGAGGTGACTATAGGCATTTATACCTATTAAGCCCAGGAGTTTATGCTCATATTTAATATTCCTGGTTTAGGTTGAGAAAGGAAAATAAATGAGTCCAACACAAAGTTCACACTTAATTTTGGTTGTGAATGATATAGTATTTCATAGTTAATTAAATTTAATTTTTCATATACTGAAAACTCTGAGAAGAGTGGGAAAAAGATGACTGTTATTCAGTCATGTTCTACTCATGTAAATAATGGTAAATTAGGCACTGATAAGATATTACACCGGTGTAGGACATACCATTTTAAAAGCCAAAGGCTTAAATATGTAGTTTAAAAGTTAGAAAGACATAAGTATAGTATACATATTTTTTAATCAAATCGTTGTGGATAAACTTTACTGTAAAATAGTGATAATACTGTAAAATAAATGACCTTGTGTCCTTTTTCAACCTACAGTGGAGGAGAGAATGCTTTGTTATTCAAGGTTCTCTATTTGGTGTTGGGGGTAGGGAGCAAGAGGAGGTAAGTGTGGCCCTGGTCAAAGTACTTCACCCCAGAAATTTGGTAGGTTTTAAAGTTACTGCTTTCCAGGTGAGGAAACAGAGATTCTGAAAAGTTAAATAATCTTATCCACGGTGACAGCTAGTGAATGGTAAACGTCTGTCAAAATGCTGGGACTGGTGAACATTAACTTAAAATGTTGCCAAATGGGCTAGTGGCTTGGTTATTTTTGACCATCTCTTCTTCCTATTTATTACTTTTCAGTTCAATCCATGTCAAGAAAATATTTTCAATCAGACTTAAAAAATAAGCCGATCACAAAATGGCACAGGTACTTTGGAAGACAGCTGGCAATTTCTTACAAAACTAAACATATTCTTAATATACTCTCTAACAATTGGGCTCCTTAGTATAAAGTCATTACTCAGATGACTTTAAAATTTAGGTTTACACAAAAACCTGCACACAAATATTTAGAGCAGATTTCTTCATAATATCCCAAACCTGGGAGCAATCAAAATTTCTTTCAATCAATGAATGGATAACCTGATTATGGGTAATTCATACGATGAAACAGTACTCAGTACAAAAAAAAAAAAAAAAAGACAAAATAAAAACCAAAGAAAAAAACAGGAGCACTCAAACCATAAAAAATGTATGTTGCAAAGTGAAAGAAATCAATCTGAAAAGACTACAAGACTACATTCTGTATGATTCTAACTACACAACTTTCTGGAAGAGACAGTCAAAAGATCAGTGGTTGCTAGGCATTCTTGGGTAAGGGAAGGAGGCATGAATAGGTGGTGCACTGGGGATGTTTAGGGTGGTAAAACTGTTTTTTCTGATACTGGAATTATGGATACATATCACTCTACACTTGTCAAAATCTGTAGAATAGATAGATAGATAAATAGGTAGATAGAGCTAGATAGATACAGATATAAATATAAATATAGATAGGTAGAATTAACTAAATATAGATATATTCTTAAATACAGTATACCACCTAACATTTTAGAGGAAAAGGAAACTAGTATAAAAAATTGAAAGTTTCAAATTATTCAACATCATTTTTTAGATTAAGCTTGCCAAATAAAATACAGGATGCCCAGTTAAACTTGAATTTCAGATAAACAACAAATAACTTTTTAATATAAATATATATGTAAAGTATCACATAAGACATACTTATAGTACAAAATAATTATTTGTTGTTTAATACTGGGCAACCTGTATTTTGCTGAACCTTGCAAATCTAATTTGGATGGCAGCTTGTATAACCTAAATACGTGTCTTGAAGATTCTAAAAAGCCATTATAACATTTTAGTATCTGAACAAATATTAAAGATTCTGTTAATGACCTTGGTTTTAATAAGATTGTAAAGCTAACGAAACTGAATACTTTCAATTGATTGTTGCATTTATGCTGACTCATCTTCTCTATTGCTATGGAATACATCATTTGGACAGACTCTAGAATAAAAATATATCACTTCTATCAAAGTTGGATCAGCATACCATATTCTGAAATGCCCACATTACTTTTTAAAGGGCTCAAAATATTTTGAAAAATAGAACTCAGAAACATGATATGGGGTTGTTATAAAGTTAAGCAAAGCAATCACACCCAGTATTACAGGAAAAAAAGACACTTCTGAAGGTAAACATGTTAGTCACGTGCAACTCTAGAAATCAGTTGTTTAAAAAGTACAGCCATGAAATAAGCAGGCAATTAACTGCATGCTTTAAAACTGATTTAGCCTAATAAATACAAAAAAAATTAAAGTTGACATTCTTCATGAAGTTTCTGGGAAATCAAATAAAAAGGAACCAGAGAATAATATATATTTACAGGATGGTTGGATATTTTAAATTAAATCTTATCCAATCAAAATCATTAACTATAGATCAGTAGAATAGATGACATATCTGATGCAATTCATGCCAATGGTTAATTTTAACACTTGGAAAGCTTTTCCACTAGCATAGTTAAAGATACTGCACAGCAATTGCACACATATAAACACACACACCCTTTAAACTGAATTTATATTACAATGCAAATTGCATAGTATGTTATTTGATCTTCAAATTTTATCACTTATATACCGAACTTCAAAAATGATATTTTCTTGCTTTTTAAAGATCTAATAACAATCTTGCCATGATGTTCTATCACCTAAAACTTTAATATAATTAGTATATATTTATATATAATAAATAATTAATACATTAAGGATACATCATTTTAAAGATGTTATCTCAAATCATTAAAGTTTATGAAATCAACTGGAAAAGTAGGCCAGTAGCTTGAGCTGAAACTTAGATAACATCAATATTCAATAAAAATGAACATTTTTTAAATCGAGGCTCGTGTATACAAGGTGTCTTCAATATTATACAATTTTGTTGGCAGTATTAGTAATTGACAATAAACTTGTAAAATACTGCTCTTAAACGCCTACATGTGTTTTAGGGAAAACCAACACCTAATATCTCTGACTGATTGGAAATACTCCATCCTGACAGGGAAAAGTACTTGTTAATGTTATTGTATTGAGACAAAATTTAATTAAATTAAACATAATGAATAAAAATTTAAATTCTTCCAGTATGTTTGTTATATGATACTCTCAACTAAAGATCATTTTTCCAAATATTAAGTTTTAATAGGTGTATATTAAGCAAAAACCTTGTTCATAGCTCCATCAAACTGTAGTCAGCATATAAAGGTCTTTTAAGATTGATTTAACTGCAATGGCAGAGTGATCTGTTTTTCCATCAAAGTTCATAGGGCAGTCAAAGAATAATAAGATATACTCTAAGTGCATCCAATAAACATGCCAAGCCAGCAAAGCATCATACTTCAAATACTGAGACAGAGAAAGGAGATTATTTTTAGCAACTGCCAATCTCACATTTCCATAATATTAATAATTAGTTCAAATGAAAATTGAAGTTATACATGACATGTTTAAGTATTTCTACTGAGTTAAATTCGTCACAGTTTAAAAATGTTTTAGCTTAACATGTTTAGAACATGATATTTCTTATTTTGATCTAGAGAACCATTGCTTTAACTTGAAAATATGTAGGAATTTTCAGAAGTCCTTTTCACTATAGAATAGTTTCTGAATTAAAATATTGTAATGTTAACTCTTTTTGATATAATTGTTCATCTTGCAAATTTATAGATGTTAAATTATCCCTTATTAATTTGGTTTGTGTCCAAGTGACAATACTTAGAGACATAATTTATACGATTTAATAGGCTTTATTAAATGCTGCTACAAACTCTTAGTGGTACAATCTCAAGTTTAAATTAATCAATTTCGTGCATCTGACTGGAAAGATTAACTTCAGGAAATGGTCTTGTTAGGGACTAGACACCCAAGACAGTACCTTATTGTAATGACTCCAGTACCATTTCATAGAATACTCTTCTAAGTTTTAATGCCTCAAAATTCTTGCTCTAATATTGGAGATTATGATAACTTGAATTCTCTACAAAGCAAATCTGAGGCAGAGGCCTTTTGCATTAACAATTTATTTGGGAGAACAAAATCTGTTAGCAAGAGTGAAAAATAAGAAGAGTGGTTAAGGGAACAACATGTACATGTAAAGGTGCTCACTGTCACTAATCATTAGGGAAATGCAAATCCAAAGCACAACGAGATATTATTTCACACCTGTTGGGATGGCTATTACCAAAATGACAAGAGACCAAAAGTGTTGGTGAGGTTCTGGAGAAAAGAGTACCCTTGTGCACTGTGTGTGAAAATGTAAATTGATACAACCACTATGGAAAATATTAGAGAGTTTCCTCAAAAATTTAAAACTAACTATAAAAATAGAACCGTATATTCCAGCAATCCCATTTCGAAGCATCTATCCAATGGTAATGAAATCAAGATCTTGAAGAGTCATCTGCACTCTCAAGTTCACTGCAACATTAGTCAAAATAGCCACAATATGAAAATATGGAAACAACCTAAGTGTGCACTTACAGATGAATGAAGAAGATGTAATATATATTTATCTTAAATGTTCTCACCACAAAAAGGAAATGGTAATTACATGAGGTGACAATGGTATATGAGGTGACTAAACCTACTGTGGTAGTCATTTCACAAAATAGAAATAACGTATTAAATCATGATGTTATATAACTTATCTTAATCAATGTTATATGTCAATTAAATCTTGATAAAGCTGGAAAAAAAGATTTTGGATTTTTTCACTAAATAGCTATCTCATGTAAATGTGACATAAAACATGGGCTTTAAGTTGAAATACACATGTGAACTATGAAAAATATATTTATAGTGTTAGGGAAATATAATTAAATTAATCTAGAAGATCTAACACATACAGCCAAACTTAGAAAAAACAATTGTAAACATATGTAGAAAACATTTAAAATAAGGCAAATTAATAGTAAATTTAATAAATTATTGTTATCAACATAGTATTTCAGGACTTTCTCCAATAAAAAAGAAAAATCTGAAACACAGAAAAATAAGAAATTAGATAGGCAACATAATGATGATTGTGTAGATTTTTTAAAGAATAATAAAGAATAATATGCTCCACTTTATGTAAATGTTTTCAAAATGGAGATAAAAGTGAAAATTATTTAAAGAAATGTGAATTTTTCTAACAAAAAAAGAAAGGTAGATATCAATGGGAAAAATTTTGAATGTGAAATACTAACTTTAAAAATGTTGTCAGGGTCAAAGAGCTTTAGAGTCTAAAGAAACAATTTATATATATTTATATATTATTGTATATATTTATATAGTATTATATATATACATTTATATTTCATATATTATTGTATGTTTTTTAAATTTTATATATTTATATATTATAATTATCATATTATTAAAAATAATTACATAGATGATGAAATGCTTTCCATTTTATTTAATCTAGAATAATCTAGAATAATTACATGACCAAAGTCTAATAAAACTAATGCAACAAAGTGTACTTCAGATTAACCATAATTAGGGATATAGATGGGAAACTCCTGAATAAAAATTCTAGGATTTTAAATATACCCGTTTATGAAAAATGTTAAAATGTGATCAATTTAGCTTTTTGAGTAAATGGAGGGTTTATTAAACATTATGAAGGCTCTTATTATGATTCATTACATCACACTACTCTGTGTTGAAACTTTGGAAGAGACAGATGAAATGGATAATTTTTCCAGAAAAGTCAAAAATACCAAAACCCACAAGTAAAAGATTATAGTTAGTCAGTGTTTCTCAGTGTTCTCATCATGTAGATTCCTTGGGTCAGGGCAGAATGGCAGATATCTTGCAAATCCTCAGTATGTGCTTCTGGGATGATGAATGAATGAGTGAAGTAACACATGCAGAATAAAAAATGAAAGCAGTATGACTTGTATAACAGAAAACATTTCTTTCAAATTAATACCCATGAGACAAATATATTTTAAATATTGTTTATCTCAATTAATTTTACAAAGTATTTCACTTCTTTCAAGCCCCTACTGCCAGGCAATTTTTATTATTTATTCCTTCCATTCATATAGATTCTAATTATGAGGGGAAAAAATACAGCAGTATATATTCTGTTCAGTTTTATACTATTTCTCTTCCTCCTTACATGTAAGAATAAATTATACTTTTCTAGTATCTAACATACACCAACTTTAAAAATATGTAATGTATTCTAATGCCTATATTATTTGTGTTTAAAACTATTTTCCTGGCATTTATTTTATTTTGGTTCATGAAAAAAATGGCATATAAATTATCATTAAAAATATCCTTAAGAATAATTTAAGATGAATAAATATTCTATCAATTATGGTGCTTTAACAAATGATACTCTATGAAATCCTACTGAACTTTACTGCCTACTAATACTACATGTGAATATAGTATTACAAACGAATTGTGTGCATGTGAGACGCATATTTGCTCTTTAAAAGGCTCCCCTCCAAGGGCAAAAAGTATCTTGGTTAAATATCTTCTTCTTGTTAAGACATTGGATGTCAGTCTACACTACACTTATAACACTGCTTTTTTATTCCATACCATCCTCAGAAGTAACTATTTATAATATGAATGTGTATTTTCATTGACTTTTTAAAAAGCATTTGTATTTCTCTACAGGTAACTCTTGGAAACATACAGTATAATTGCTCTGTTATTTTGTTTATAAAAGTATTATCTTCTTTTTAACAAAAATAACATGGTTCCCGAGGAAAATATATTTTTAAATATAAATTCAGCAACCTATGCTTTTTTAATCAACAAGTTTTCTCAAGAATGTTACCTCCCAGAAGAATGAAATGCCGCATTCTTTGTAGTATCTATCATTTTTAAGACAGCTCTCTGCACAAATCTATCAGATTTTCCAACCTTTCAGCTATAAAAATATAGTTTTAGGCTTCCCTGGTGGCGCAGTGGTTGAGAATCTTCCTGAATCTGCCTGCCAATGCAGGGGACATGGGTTCGAGCCCTGGTCTGGGAAGATCCCACATGCCGCGGAGCAGCTGGGCCCGTGAGCCACAATTACTGAGCCTGCGCGTCTGGAGCCTGTGCTCCGCAGCAAGAGAGGCCGCGATAGTGAGAGGCCCGCGCACCGCGATGAAGAGTGGCCCCCGCTTGCCGCAACTGGAGAAAGCCCTCGCACAGAAACGAAGACCCAACACAGCCATAAATAAATAAATAAATAAATAAATAAATAAATAAATAAATAAATAAATAAATAAATAAATAAATAAATAAATAAATAAAAGAAGTCATGTAACAAATGGTGCTACAGGTACAGTGGCTCTTTAAAAATATATATATAGGGCTTCCCTGGTGGCGCGGTGGTTGAGAACCTGCCTGCTAATGCAGGAGACGCAGGTTCGGGCCCTGGCCTGGGAAGATCCCACATGCCGCGGAGCGGCTGGGCCCGTGAGCCACAGTTGCTGAGCCTGCGCGTCTGGAGCCTGTGCTCCGCAGCGGGAGAGGCCGCGATGGTGAGAGGCCTGCGCAGCGCGATGAAGAGTGGCCCCTGCTTGCCGCAACTAGAGAAAGCCCTCACACAGAAACGAAGACCCAACACAGCCAAAAATAAATAAACTAATTAATTAAAAAAAAAAAAAAAATATATATATATATATATATATAGTTTTTACAAAATAATCTGAATTTACATAGTGTTATTACACTCCAAATGCAAAATGATGCTTGCTGTGCTTACTTTTAAACAAACAACAACTGGTTATGAGTACTCATCTTTATTAATTACTGAAGGATGGTGTTAACAATGATCATCATTCATTGATTACATACTATTTTCCAAGCATTATGGAATGTGGGTAAGCATGTATAATTTCTTTTGATAACTCACAAGAAGCCTGAGAAATAGAAAAATACTATTATCTCAATATTGTAGATGAGAAAGCTGAGGCTTAGAGATACTGTGGGACTTGCCTGTGGTCACAGAACTCCTGAGCTACAAGAGGGCTATATATCCAGGCTCCCTATCTCCAAGGTCCCCGTGCTTAAAGATCGCACTATTTGCCTCAACTTCTGCAAATTTCACCCTGTTTTCTGAAACACTTGGTATAATTTTTCTTTTTAAATTGCAGTTTAGTATTAATAAAAGTATCGACCTTTCCCAAAACATGTGCTGTGCAGAGCTCAGGGCTCCCAGAGCATTATTATTCAATATTTCTCAGTCCTAAATAGAATATCATCTTAGTAGATTCCATGTATTATCTGTTAATGGAAATTCAAACCACTTCCAGATATTTGATACATCCCTTTTGATATGTTATACTAACTAGAATTTGTTGAAAAGCCTGTAGTGATATCCTTTACAGAGACTAATGTGTACTCTCACAAGAGAGTAAAAATGTAGGAGCAAAATGCCAGTCAGTGTGTGGTCATCAGCAGCTTTTAGTAATCAATCAGTACTCAAAGGAAAGCAGTTGTGAATTACTCATCACTGTGATTGATTAGAATGTAATAGATTACACTGAGATTCAGTCATTCACTTGGAAGATCATTAAATAAATGGATCAGATACTCTGCCTGAAGTTCAATTTTCCTCTCCTGGGTAAAATTGGTTAGCACTACAGAGAACAAAAATTCAGAGCCAAACTCAAATGCATAAGGAGTTCCAATTTCCAGATACTTAGTGACATATAGAAAGCATGTTGGCAATTAACCCAATTTGCTTTCAGTTTTTAAAGGACAATTGTCAACAGTGAAATATATCTCTATACTCTTTTCATATTACTCTTAAGATCATAATAATCACTTTCAACCTATATTTCCCAACATTTTCTTAAGAAAATTTCCAGAGAATATTTGATAGAATTTTACAGTAACCTTCCATAAATCTGCCATCTAGATACCAGCACTAACATTTTCCTACATTGGCTTTATTTGTCCCTCTTTGTACCCATCAATCACCAGTTCTTAATTTGGGATGCCATTCAAAGTAAATTGTGGCATCAATATAATTCCGCCTAAATATTTCAACATCACCATATACTTTTATGTGAAAAAATAGAAAATGCTCTTTTGTTTACTTCTTCTTTGGGGAATGAGGATTTTTTTTTTTTTTTTAATTTGGCAGTTTTGGTACTGTTATCTATCCATCCCTTCAAATTAATGCAGCTATGCTGCTGTCATGATTTATAAGTAATAAGGCTTGTAAAAAGGAAATGACTGTTGTTTCTGGCCACGCAAAACGTGTCTAAATTAAAAACACGGTTGTATACTGGCGATGCCATCACCTTAGCTGCAGCTCAGTGGGCAAATTTAATTCATAAATCCTTCAGCAGTGCAGACTCAGACCTCATCTCCAAGCAGACACATCCTTGTCATAGAAACCTTCTAATTACCTTCTTCAGCTGCAAGTGAGATGTTTATAGCAACAGACAAGAGTGTATGTCAGGGGTGCCCTGGCATTGTGGTGACCTTCTGGGGAATAACACAGCAGACATAACTGCTGGGGATCTCAGGCACTTCAGGTTTTCATCAAAAGAACTCTACTGGAGGCAGTTAAATAAAACATTACTGAACATGACAGATTAAAATGACTTCTGCCTAAAAGAGACTTAAGTTGAATTAATAAGACCATGCTTTCCTATGGACCCTTGTGCTTTCATTTTGAGAAAACTAATTTTTGTTGTTTGGGTTTCTCAGTGTGCCCCTTTTCATCAGTTTCCAATCCTATGAATACACTTTTACTTTTAGCTGGCCTAATATGCTATCACCCATTCACTCATTTAATTAAATCCATGAAGCGATAACCAGCCCCTTGTGCAAATCAACATGAGAACCACTGTTAAGACAAAAACAAATTGCCTTTAAGTGGGTCATAAGTTCTACTATAACCACATAAGCAGTGGTATATAAAATCTTTAGTTAGAATTTACCTTTGCAGTATTGGGATGGCCAAAAATTTCCTTTGGTTTTTAAAGTAAAAATAAAGGACACATTTTTCATTTTCACCAAGAACTTTATTGAACAACGTACTCACCAATTTGTTCCACTACCTTCTGCCATTTTTCAGGCAATTTCATAATTCCATCTTCCCAAAACTTTGTATCTTTTTGAGCAAAGAACTGTTCCAGGTGCCTTCTACATTCTTCCAGGGAATTGAAATTTTTTTTCCATTATGAGCATTTTGTAAAGGCTGAAATAAATGGAAATCCGAAGGTGCAATGTCTGGTGAATACAGCGGATGAATCAGAACTTCCCAGCCAAGCTGTAACAGTTTTTGCCTGGTCATCGAATAAGCATGCAGCCTTGCGTTATCCTGATGGAAGATTATGTGTTTTCTGTTGACTACTTTCAGACGCTTTTCATTGAGCGCTGCTTTCAGTTGGTCTAATTGGGAGCAGTACTTGTTGGAATTAATTGTTTGGTTTTCTGGAAAAATCTCATAATAGAGGACTCCCTTCCAATCCCACCATATACACAACATCACCTTCTTTGGATAAAGACCAGCCTTTGGTGTGGTTGGTGGTGGTACATTTTGCTTGCCCGAGGATCTCTTCCATTCCACCTTATTGTACAGTATCCACTTTACATCACCCATCACAATTTGTTTGAAAAACGGAACGTTTTCATTATGTTTAAGTAGAGAATCGCATGAGGAAATACAGTTAAGAAGTTTTTTTTTGTTGCTTAACTTGTGTGGAATCCAAACACCAAAGTGATTAACATAAACAAGTTGGTGTAAATGATTTTCAACGCTTGATTTTGATATTTTGTGTTATGTCGGCTATCTCCCGCGTGGTATAACATTGATTGTTCTCAGTTAATGTCTCTGTTTTATCACTATCAACTTCAACTGGTCTACCCAACTGTGGAGCATTGTCCAGTGAGAAATCTCCAGCACGAAACTTCACAAACCACTTTTGACACGTTCGATCAGTCACAGCCCCTTCTCCATACACTGCACAAATCTTCTTCTGTGTTTCAGCAATACTTTTACCTTTCTTGAAATAATAAAGCACAATATGCCAGAAATGTTGCTTTTTATCTTCCATATTCAATATTAAAATGGTTACACAAAAATTCACCAATTTTGATCTTTTTAAAAAATGCACGCTGATATGACAGCTGTCATAGTACAATGTAACAAAATTGTTTCGAATGAAATTAAAGACAACTAAGCGCTACTGGAGCCATCTTATGGAAAAAACCCAACGAATCTTTTGGCCTACCCAATAATTAGCAATTAGTCATTATAATTAAAAACCGATGTCTGCATATAGAAACAATATTATTTTTCTTGATTACATAGGGTGATTTTTTAAATGCCAGTATTAATATCTGAAAAACAATGTGTTTCAATTTTTTTTCTTTTTCAGGGACTTTCCCGTTGTTTAAATAATGATATAAAAAAATGATTAATTTTAAGATAATGTATAACTAGAACCAAAATTATAAGTATGATAGCAGCTGAGGACATTGCTTGATATATAGTAAGGGATTTATTAGTGTCAGTTGCTACTAATGTAACTAATACTATCACTCTCACTCTTTTTCTACTAATTTTACAGTGATAATAAAAATGGTAATGATGATTTTGGGTGCGAATTTGCAGATCAGGTTAGGAAAGGTGAGGTACACATCAGAGATGTAGACCATTGATTTGACGCTGGGGTTCCTGGTTGCTCATGGAAAATGGGAAATGATTAGGAGCATGATTTCCAACATTCAAACATAAAAAACTGTTTTGGTAAATAAGAGATACAATTACTCCTATTACAGAGTCATTGAAAAATATCTCCCATAAATTCTCACAAAAATAAATGGTGTTAATTATTTAAAAATTAGTTTAACAATAAATTAGTAAACAGTAAGGTCAACAACATTTCATAAGTAAATATAAGCATCATGGGTTTATTCTTTTAAAATCCTTCAAATTTGGCCCATGACACTAATTATAGCTTAATAAAAATCTGTGTTGGGCCTAACAATGTGATTGAAGTTAATAGTTTTCTGATTATCTGGATAAACTTGAATATGTATTTTGAACATCTAATAAATGGATAAATTGCATATTCTTCATGAAGTTGCCAAGTGTCTGTAGTTTAAATTAAATCTGAGGTCACATGTAGCTCATTATCACCATGGTGTTACCTTCATGGAAAGATCAGTCCAAAAAGCAAAGGAGATGAAAAAACAAATCTCCTGAAGAAAATTAAAATCAATGCGATTTGTAACACTCAGTCCTACTTTTTAAAGTCTCCTTTTCTTCCCCCGGTGTATGCTGAACTAAAGTATTCCAGAAATTCTTGGTCTCCAGTCCTCACAATTTTATCCTCCATCTTAACACCCTTGGACATATCAAAAAGCATCACCAGTAGCTGTAGCTGAAAGACCTTCCAACCACCAAGACCCATTCCACCCAGGGTTGAAGCTGCTAAACATTGATGCATTTCTGTAATGTAACTATGATAATTTCATTTATCCCAATCCCTGACTTTCTTTGCCTATAAATTTTTCAGGATGACAATAATTAGCCTGTACCCATACAGATCATCTGAAATCTGAGTAATCAAAGGCCCCATCACAAAATTCATTTCCAAGAAAATCTGGTCTCTATAGACTGGACGTCAACAGCCTTGGCAAACTCCCACCATCTGGTGGCACAGCTGATATTTGCTAACAGCACCCTCCTCCTGGTGGTAACAGAAACACCAGAATATTCTGGAGAGGTATTCTTTCAGTTAGGGCCTGGTTAGCTAAATCAATAACCATAAATAACTCCCTTTACTAAAGTGCTTGTTACAGTGACAGACACATAAAATGTTTGCTGACCTCTGGAAAAGAGAAAAGTTATGGTCATATGTGAACTCCACTGTCCCCAAACAGGTACTCTGTGAGACTTGCACAGGTATAAAAGGCATGGATACTTAATACAAACACACACACACACACACACACACACACACAACTTAGATTGGTGGGAAAAGTCCATAAAAAGTCCAACTCCAATTTGAAAAGTCATGAGAGTTTTCAGACTTCCTAATTTATTAACCTCATATAAGACCACTAAGGTCTGATTCTCCATTTGAAATACCAATTATAAAGTGTATATTATCTTAAAATGCAGTTTCCGTATCAATGTGTTTCTTTAATGTCACACTGACTTTGTAATTGATTTCAAGAATCCGAATCTCTCATATGTAATTGTCCCTTAAGTCTTAAAATTTGAATCCAATTTTCAGCCTGTTATATTGAAAATTTACTCCTTGCTTAGGTCAAAGATGATGATTTTTTATTGAAGGACCAATGGAGCATTCGTAAAGTACATCTTAAACTTAAAATCTTAGAGGGTGAGCTATAGAATGAATCTCATATAAACTTTCATTGAAAGTAACAAGCCAATAAAATAATATAGACTATAGTGTTTACATACATTTCTTAAACACATTAAAGGTCAGCTGGGGTGGTATGCCCCTGGCTGCGAACAGATGATAGGACTGCTGGCTTAGTTCCCTACTCCAGTGAGTCTGGAGGATGGGCTCTGAGCTTGCCTGCAGTCTCCAGTCAAGCTTCCTAGATGGTTGGGACGCGGTACCATATTCAGCAGGAGATAGGGCTATGAATTAGTTTCCCTGCCCTGGCAGGGCAGTAGGGTGAAACCAGGGCCTGCACAGCTCATTGGTTTATAATGTTCAACTTACTTTGGTAATAATGTTTTCCTCCAAATTCTCTCCTTTCCTGGAGTCGCTCCATCCTCACACCTGGACTTTCTGCCCTCACACCTATATAATTTTCTCATCATACCCTACAGATAAAAAACAAAACAAAAATCAAAAGCATATGGCAGCTCCATCCCCCTTGACCCTCCCTTGAGGATGGAAGCACTGGGAAGGGACAGCAGGGCCCCCTTGTCTGTTACAATTTCCTCTCCTCTAGTTCCATTTCTTCCCAGATTTTCTGTCCTGCAACACCCTTAACTCCCCAGTGATCATTTGTCACCATTGGGCTTTTAAGGTTATTGAGAAAGAGTGAGTAATGTTCTTGTCAAATAATGAGAATGTAAATATTCTGTCTTGGAATAACTGCAGACCAATTATGCTTTAGCTGCGAAACAAAACAAGCAGAACATACTCCAATAAAAATTAAAGAACGATTCAGACACTTAATATTTCACTAATTAACTAAATGATTCAGACATTAATACTGAATATATTAGTTATATTTGCATGAACACGTAAAGCTAAACATGTGGACATGTATGTACATAGCTGAATCTACTATATACATTATCAATTAGCATTTAAGAATGATGCTAGCTACACAGTAAAGGACATCTGAGCAGGATAACAACAGATGTTGTTCCAATACGGTTAAGAAGTTGGTTTGGTGGGGAAATACCGCCTGAATGGGTTTATCCAATTCAGGAAAATGTGTATCAATAAAATTTGTTTGAAGAACGGATAATTTTGCGATCCCCGAAACTGTTGATTGAGGAAAATTTAGATAAATGAATGTCTAAGCCAGGGAGAAAAGAAAAAGTACAGGGAAAGAAGGCATCCTAATTAAGCAAATGATATCAGCCCTATTTATACATGTCAGAGAATGACAGGGACTGAGATAAGCTGGTTATGTTGTACCACATCTGAGCCCTCCTGAAGGGTAAGAGAAGCACTAGAAAGTGGATATGGAAGAAAGATGTAACAAACAAAAAGTTATAGCAAAGAAAATAAAGCAGAATGAAACAAGCTCAAAGCCTAGAGTATTAAAACCTGAGGAGAGACAGTGTCTGACCACAAAGCCCTGGACTCAGTCTTCACCTGACCCAGAGGCATCAACAGTTGTATCAGATTATGAGACTGTTGAGGGTCTTTCTCCAACTGAAACAAAGTTGAGGTGATGGAGAAAATGTCCTAAGAAGGCTCACCTCACAATAGAAACAGAATCGTGTCCTAGAAATGAAAATGAATGCTTACAAGTGTGTTCTGATGCTGACACCAGAGAGGACCCATGATTAATTGAGTATTGGGGCATTTTAAACAAGAAATACAAAGGAAACCTGGAAATTAAGAGGGTTGGGTTGCATAAATAGAAAAGAAAGTCATCTCAAGTGACTGCCATGGCCAATTAAGTTTGCAAGAAGGCCTACATTTCTCAGATGCCATTTTTTAGACATCACCCTTTGAGATGAACCTCTAGCTATTGTCATCATAGTTCCACTGTGCAATGGAAATTTTCTCCTAAATAAGGTGTGGTTCAAAGTAATGAACTCTTGAAACAGCAGAGGTGGAACATCACCATGGATATGTGACCATGATTTTCTCCATCAATCCTTTTCCCATCATCTGCTGCTGAACGTCTGCTATCATCTTTGGTACCTCTAGGTACTCAATCCTGAAAAAGCTTGAAATGACTGTTTTTAAATACTTGGCATTGTCTGTTTTCTAAATTTGGTTGTGTAGGCACCTTGTTACCCCTTTATATATCCTATTATTACTTTGGACTCTTTAAGAAAATGAAATACTGAAGAGCCTTGGCATTGAAATGATAGAGCTCCTGGAACCCCAGAAACATCACAGCCACTTCATTGGAAGACAATTCAGGCTTTCTGAAAGAAACAAATCAACTTAGACACTGAGAACCCCTCTAGCTTAGATTAATCAGACTATAATTCTGGGGAGGATTAATTTTGGACATTAATTTCTTTGACATTTATTTAAGTCACAAGGAAAACATATTTTATTTTGGACTTTGATTAGTATATATTACTATTTAAGCATTTTAATTTACATCTCTTTTTTGGATTTTAACTCACAACATGAATTTTATATTTGATTTCTGCTTGGTAATTTGATAAGAGGAGGATATTTATAATCAAATTCAGGATACCTGAATGTTGGCCTTTTATTATTAAACTATTTAAGTATTGACATTTGATCTCATTGTGAAGCTTTAAGGTAAATTGGACAAAATAGCTCAGAATAATTCATGATGAGAATAGACTAGGAAATACTTAGTCTTGACTACAGAGTAGCATTAAAGTGAATTTAATCATTATACTTTTCTTATTCATTTTATAGTTTCTGTTATAAAACCAGAAAGCTACTGTATCTCCTGCCTCCAAATAGCATCAACTTTGGAAACGTATGTGTGTGTTGTGTTATTGCCTTAACAATTCTGTGATATGAAGCTATTTAGAGTTATGTGACTTTAGGAAAAAAATGAACAATATTTACTAGTTTGAGAGATCCACAGAGACTTGCACCTGTAGGTTATTTTAATCTCCTTTAAAAAAAACTACCCTGCCTAAGGTAAAGACTGGACTTTGGGTGATCATGCTGTGTCACTGTAGGTCCATCCATTGTAAAAAATGTACCACTCTGGTGGGGGATGTGGATCATATGAGGGAAGAGAAGGGATATGGGAAATTTTTATAACCTCCTTTCCATTTTGCTCTTAATTTAAAACTGCTCTTAAAAATTGCCTTGAAAAAAATCCCACAATTTCATTGGTTATCTGTAGATACACATCCCCTTTGTGAAAAAAATAATGTGTTCATCTCTAAATATAAACCACATGAGAAGAATCAATTAATAATGTATTTGTATACACATATGAACCATGATATAATATCTACATTAAATATTTCAATGGACTGCATTTGTTTCAACACACCAGGGTTCACTCTAGCGATACTCTCCTAGCTGTTCTCTTTGCCTAAAATGATGGGATATCAGTTTGCCAAGCTCTTTCACCTTCTTTAAATCTTTGCTGGAATTTTACCTTTTACATTTGACCAGTCATATTTAATACTGCCACCGATTCCGATTCCAATTGCACACTCCTGATCTCCCTTACTCTGCTCTACATTTTTTCTTTCCTACAGCACTTATCATTTCCTATTATGCCAGATATTTACTTATTTATTATTTTTAATGATTATTGTATATTTGCCCATAAATGTAAGCTCCATGAGAATGCAGATCTTTGTCTTCTCTTTCTTTCTCTGGTATAAAGTGAAGACCTAGAAGCATACAGCGCAGGTATTCAATAAATATTTGCCAACTGAATAAATGATGTAGATCTTTGCTTGTTGGACAGACTTACAACTCTCTGTGGGGTCATAAGAAACATTCATCGTGTGATTACTTTCTAATTCTCTATATGCATCTTCCTTCAAGCCTCCACAACAATTCTGTGTCCCATCCACAGCAAATCCATAAAATGGATACACAAGGTGCTTTCTCACTCCTGCTCCAGCCAGACTGATGATAGTTGGAGCATTTTTCTTTTAAACTAGAAGTTGGGCAATAAAGTTAGCTGTCTCTTAGACCTGGTGCCCCATTAATAAATGAATTAAGTTCTACTTATGTTTAAGTTTCACATCCTCTGTGAATACTTATCTACATTTTCTTATATTCACAGGAAGGGTTTGGTGGTTTTTCCTTTATGCTATGTGCTTCTTTTATTTTTGCTTTTCATATCATATTATTGCTTACTTACTTTTATGTCTCCACATCTAGACTGTGAGTTCTTTGAAGACAGGTATTTTCATACTATTTTGGTATTCCCTGTACCAAGTGGAGAGCATGACACATAGAAATCATCCTTTACATATTTATACAATGTCTGAAAGATGTATTCAGGTGAACTCTTCATTCCTCTCATATAGTAATATCTATGAATTTTAAAATATAAGTTTCTAATATCACTGTTAGCCGCAAAAGTGTATTTAACACTTTATATTATTTTTTTATTTCCCTTCATCGCATTTTTTTTTTAATAAATTTATTTATTTATTTTTGGCTGTGTTGGGTCTTCGTTTCTGTGTGAGGGCTTTCTCCAGTTGCGGCGAGCGGGGGCCACTCTTCATCGCGGTGCGCAGGCCTCTCACTATCGTGGCCTCTCTTGTTGCGGAGCACAGGCTCCAGATGCGCAGGCTCAGTAGTTGTGGCGCACGGGCTTAGTTGCTCCGCGGCATGTGGGATCCTCCCAGGCCAGGGCTCGAACCCGTGTCCCCTGCACTGGCAGGCAGACTCCCAACCACTGCGCCACCAGGGAAGCCCTCCCTTCATCGCATTTAAAAACTAAAATTTTCTTCTCTTTCATGATATCATGATATCATGATACCATGATATCATGGCCATTATCTCCAAGTTCAATAGCCTGCTTCTTTCCCATTTGTGAGACAGAAGATTCATGCATAACCAGGAATATAAATGGCATGTGAGTAAACTCTGGTCTGATATTTTATAAACCTTATTTTGTTTCTTTCTTTTTTTTGTATCATCAGCATATATAGTAAAAAATGTGGTTCTTGTCATAGTCAAGTGGAGAGAGAAGGAGCTGCTTGAAATTATGTACAGAACAGGGCCTGATGCAGTTAGCTGATCTGATATAAGGTGCAAAGTTGAATGAGAAAAATTAATATTTTATATTTGGTGCATATTGTGAGAAAACTTCCAGAAATAATAACTTCAGAATAAGTGGAAATATACTTTTAAAGCTAGAAAATATTTTTAAATGGAACTAAATTTACATGATAATGGTGATTAAAATATTGACTTCATTTTGTAAGAAACAGAAAGTAGCAAAGGAATTAATGGCTGTATTGCACATATTATTAGTACTTTATAATATCTGTAAACATCTCCCAATTTATTCACATTCTAAACTACTTGAAGACAGTGATGCTGCAAGGATAATCTTTTAAATTTCATGTATCCTATTATCATGAGTTGAAGTAAATCTAATCTAATAATAATCTCTTGTTAGTTTATTATCTCACACTCAAAAAGAAATTAAAATTTCAATTGGACATAAATACAAATAAATTAACATTCAGCTTTTATTATTATTTAGTTTGAGCTTTCATATATCTATGGAGATAAAGTATATTTTCCTTGTTTGTTATTATTATAATGTACATTAAACAAATGATCCTATTCAGATAAATACAATAATACCATAGTTACTAATATTTGAGTCTCTTCATAAAAACATAACAAGTGCATAGTAACAGCAAGATCTAAATGACAAACTTTTCAACAAATCTAGGTAAGAAGGTATCCCCACAAAATCCAAAATAGAAGTGGGCGGGGACAAATTGTCAATATTCAAAAAAACAGCATAGTATATGACTGTTGTGGGGAAAAGGTATAGAAAGTAGTGGGTTAGCTGAGAAATTTAAGAGCAAGAGATCCCCAAAATAGCCATCTGGTATTCACTGGAGAGCCACAGGGCAAATTAGGATGAGTAGATGAAATGGAAGAGGTTTTACACTTTTTAAAGGAAGTTGAAGGCAAGTTGAAGGCCAATGGTAATTTAGAGGGACTGGAGTGGATTAGTTCTTTGAACCTTAGAAAGTGAGCTTCCAGAGATACAGAGATCCCTTCAATACAGGGTCCCAAACTGAGAAGAAATTTCTGAGAATGAATTAGAAATATGAGGAATAATAGGAAGGACAGAAAAAGAAGGTCCACATAAAAATGATAGATGGGAACATTACCAGGACATCCCAGAAGTCTAGCTTTCATATTTAAACACTAAACACGCACACACGTGTGTGCACACCCATGTACATACACACAATCACACATAAAAAAGAAGTGGAAGACGTGGGAGCTTTATGAACTTATGAAAAATTCTATAAGCCACAAATTCTTCAAAAAGTTCAAGTAAACTGATTTGATATAATAATGATCAACAGAAAAGTTGTTATAAGAAAAAAAAGACAAAAAGAAGCAGAATAACGTGTCTATAGACAATTAAAACTTGTCATAGTTATGTCCGTAGAACAGATAAACTGAGCTTTCTATTTAATACAAGGAAAGGACGTTAAGAAAATATTACAAAGCACAAAAGAGCCACATAAATTGGCATTTTAAAAACTCAGAAATAAATGAACAAAATCCAAGAAATAATTAGTAACACAAGAAAAATTAAATTCAGAGATGAACACTGAACTAGAAGGAACACAAGAGTGAATAAATTCAATAGAGTCCATGAAAAACAGGTTTAAAATGGAAGAGTTTTAAAAACTCAAAGAAATAAAAAATTTAATAAAATTAAAATATAATAACTATTGGCAGTAAGCGAAGATTCAACATTTAGTTGCATATAATATGTTTGTTATTATTTACAATTTTTAAAAATCAGAGACATTTTCTTGAATTAGAGATTTTAGTGTATATTCTGCAACCTCATTTTCAATGTATGAACAGTTACTACCATACAAAAAAAAAATAGAAAGAAAGAAGGAACAGATATTACATGTTTCCTAACGAAATCACAAACTACGTATAGTCTTACCAAAAAAGTAAACTACAGTCTTATCAAGACTCTGGCTCCAACTGCCAATTTTCAGGAAATATCGAGATCAGAACATTTTTAATTTCACCACGAGTATGCAATCAACAAAATCTAACACACAGAAAAATCTACCAGATGTCCCAGATTCTTCAAAAGAAAAAAAAAAAATGGAGAAAGTAATCTAGAATTTAAGATTTTTAAAAATGGACCATTCCAGACAGTTACTCTGTAGATATGGACAAATAGAATCTAAAGTTTATATGGAGAGGCAAATGACCTAGAATAGCCAAAACAATATTGAAAGAGAAGAATAAAGTTAGAATTTACACTTTGCAATTTAAGACTTACTATAAAGCTACAGTAATCAAGACAGTGTATTGGCAAAAGAATAGATGAATAGATAAATGCAACAGAATAGTGAGCCCAGAAATAGACCCACATATGTGGGTCTATAGTCAACTGATCTTTGACAAAGGAGCAAAGGCAAAACAATGGAACAAAGATAATTTCTTCAACAAATGGTGCTGGAATAATTGGACATACACATACAAACAAATGAACCTAGCCACAGACCTTACATCGTTCACAAAAATTAGCTCAAAATGGATCATAGACCTAAATGTAAAACACAAAGTTATAAAACTCCTAGCATATAACATAGGAAAAAAATCCTGATGACCTTGGGTATGGCAATGACTTTTTTAGATGCAATATCAAAGGCATGATTCATGAAAGTAACAATTGATAAATGGAACTTCATTAAAAATTTTAAAACTTATCTGGTGTATGGCTCTTAGCATAACTGATGCCGTCTTGGGCCTTATGGTTTCTCCTATCATTCTACTGACCCCACCCAGGATTGTACTTTGCAGAAAATCACTTCTCTGTTGTCAAAGGCTTTGTAGTTAATAGGTATTTTTTTAAAGAATCATTAGGATCAGGTGGTCTCCATGTTCTGTTAGTTCCCAAACAATGATAAAAACCTTCACTGACTTATTCCTAACACCCATGAGACTTAGTTACCCATTCTTGAATGTTGACTTAGGAATGAACTTCCTGTTTCCAAGCACCTACTCCCATACCATAGGCTAATTATAAAATTGTCCCAGTGGCCCCTCAGTGGTCACAGTGCAGCTGTGAATGTTTATGGATCATTGCCCAATTCTGACCCCACCCTGTGAGTAAGATCTATTGATTATATGGATCTGCCTGCCTCATTTTTTGGTCTCAAGATGCCTTCTCAGTTCAGTGGGCACTTTTTGTTCCCTCCATTCTCCAACATCTAGGAAAGACAATGTCAAAAGTATGAGAAGACAACACAGGCTTGGAATAAATATTTGCAAAAGACATATCCAGTAAAGGACTGTAATCCAAAATATACAAGGAACACTTAAAACTCAACAGTAAGAAAACAAACAACCTAATTAAAAAATAGGCCACAGATCTCAACAGACACATCACCAAAGAAGATACACAGATGGTTAATAAGCATATGAAAAGATATTCCACATCATATGTTATCAGAGAAATGAAAGTTAAAACAATGAGATTACCACTACACACCTATGAAAAGACAAAATCTGAAACACTAACAATACCAAATGCTCGCAAGGACGTGGAGCAACAGGAACTTTCATTCATTGCTTGTGGGAATGCAAAATGGCACAGTCACCTTGGAAGACAGCCCGTTACTTTCTTACAAAACAGAACATACTCTTACCATGTGATCCATCCATCGATAACTCTCCTTGGTATTTACCCAAAGGAGTGGAAAACTATGTCCACACAAAAACCTGCACACAGATTTCTATAGCAGCTTTATTCATAATTGCCAAACTTGGAACTAAATTGTTCTTCAGTAGGTGAATGGATAACTAAACTGTTGTACATCTAGACAACGAAATATTATTCTTCACTAAAAAGAAATGCTCTACCAAGCCATGAAGAGACATGGAGGAAACTTAAATATGTATTAATAAATGAAAGAAGACTGATTCCAACTATTAGACATTGTGGAAATGTCAAAATTATGGAGACAGTAAAAAGATCAGTGGTTGATAGGAATTGTGATGGGGGGTTGGGGGGCGCTATGAATAGGAGTAGCACAGAGGATTCTTAGGGCAGTGAAAATACTCTGGATGATACCATAATGATGGATACATGTCATTATATTTGTCCAAACACATAGAATATACAACACCAAAATGAGCCCTAGTATAAACTATGGACTTTGAGTGATTATGATGTACCATTACATTGCAATCAATCATAACAAATATACCACTCTGTTGGAGGATGTTGAAAATAGGAGAAGTTATACATGGGTGGAGACGAGGGTATATGAGAAATCTTTGTGCCTTCCCTTCAATTTTGCTGTGAGCCTAAAACTACTCTAAAAATTACAATATTTAAAAATAAATTTAAATTAATTTAAAAAATTAATGGACCAAACTAAAATGCTTGGGGATGGTCATTTGGAAAACAAAACTATAAAGTTATGCAAAGAAATTATTATTACAAAAAAAAGAATGTGAAAAAAAGAATTTATTATTACAAAATTAAGTAAATTGATCATTTTGGAGGAAAGAAGAGAGTTGAGATTGGGGTCAAGGTTGGGGCAAAAGCTTCTGCTGTGGTTGGCAAAGATCAATTTCTTGGAATGACTGGTGATACAGAGGATTTGCCTTATAATAACTCATTAATATACAGTAAGTCCCCGACATATGAATGAGTTCCATTCTGAGAGCACATTTGTAAGTCCAATTCATTTGTAAGTCCAACAAAGTTAGCCTAGGTACCCAACTAACACAATCAGCTATATAGTACTGTACTGTAATAGGTTTATAATACTTTTTACACAAATAATACATAAAAAGACCAAAAAAACCCCACAAAAAATAAAGAAAACATTTTTATTCTTACAGTCCAGTACCTGGAAAAGTACAGTGGTACGGTACAAAGTTGGCATACAGGGGCTGGCATCGAGTGAACAGGCAAGAAGAGTTACTGATTGGAGGAGGGAGAGAAGGTGGGAGATGGTAGAGCTGAAGGATTTTCATCAGCAATAGGAGATGGAGGGCAAGCTGCACAACCACTTGTAGAGGATGCACACACGTGACAATGTAGACAATGTACATCAGACACGTGAACTAACTTACATGATTGGATATACAAATGCACATTTGCATTTTTGAAAGTTCACAACTTGAAGGTTTGTATGTAGGGAACTTACTGTATATCTTTAAACATGAAGTACAGCAGAAAATGAATGATTTTCTTAGAGTGGATGGTGGGTAGAATTTGAGGGAATGAGCAAAGAAGAGACATTTAGAGGTTACAAGGAACTTAGATAAATTTGGTGACAAAAAATTATTTGCATATTAACTGCTCATTCAAATGATGAGAGCTCATAAAATCATGGATAAATTCAAAGTTTGAATCAAAATTCTAGATCAAAGACATGCAGGTGATCTATTTTAGTTTACAATGCATTTGATGGTAAAATATATTTTTCTCAGTATCTATGGCAGAAAAAATGTTTTAAAAATTATAATGGTTAGTAGCTATATTAATTAAAAATATTCACAAAAGTGTAGTACATTTAATAATAAAATTCCTGACTTATGTGATTAATTAAAGTCCTCTTTCTTAAGGTTTTAAGATTTGTATTAAGAATGTACATTGCAAATATATTCTAAATTATGTAAAGTAATTGTATGTATAGCTTCCTTCAATGAATATCTTAGATGCTATTTTATTCCTGCTTTTTAGTGTTATTGGAAAAAAATTAAAGTATATTGAATGTATAGTTTGATATGATCTCAGCTAAAAATCATTCTAAATAAATACAAGGATTTGATGAAATATTTTTGTATAACAGATGCTAATGTTAGCCTAGCAAAGTAGCATTACCACTCTGCAGAGAGCTAATCAATTTATAGTAATCACTTTGATCCATGTTATTTAATTTATATGCTAAGCAGAAGAACTGAATGGATTATTATTACCAAATCGTCCCTTATTATTAACGTTTTCCTGGCTTTCAGATGGTCATTCATAACATCTAATCTATTGCTCTTAAATAGGCAAATGTTAGCTTTAAAGATGTATTATAAAAATCCAATTAAAAGCATACCATATATCTCTAACATTTTATGAAATGATCACATCACAATAGTATTATTGATAACTCACGTCCTTTTTAATATTTACTGTGGAAAGTTTTTATGAACTCTAAGATAAATAACATGTTAGTATAAGAACATAGTTTAGTGGGAGGCGTAATTTCTAGTATTGATTTTATGAAATAAATTATTAGTCTACAATAATGTGTTATGTTAGGTGAAATGTTTAGGGTAGTTTTAGTTCCCTTTTATAGTAACTTATGCAAATAGGGAGACTTTGGTTACAAATAACTACATCGATGAAAAAAAGGATCAGGGAACAAACATTTATGAAGCAGCTTTTTTGTGTATGACTTTCAAAGTACACTAAGTAGTCCCTCAGTTCCGGGAATCCCAGCAGACACCAAAATCTGAAAATGCTCAAGTCCCTTATGTAAAATGGCATAATATTTGCAAATAACCCAGGCACATCTCCCATATACTTTAAATCATCTCTAGATTACTTATAATACCCTAATACAATGTAAATTATATCTAAATAGTTGTTAATACAATATAAATGCTACATAAATAGTTGCCAGCATGAGGCAAATTCAGGTTTTGCTTTTTGAAATTTTCAGGAATTTTTAAAAAATATTTTCCATTCTTTGGTTGATTGATTCCGAGGATACAGAACCCTTGAATACAGAGGGCCATATGTAACTTGAAATGTCAGGCATTGTAATGTACAGTGTCAATTATAATTATCTCAAGTCATGTGAAGCATGGTTTTAAATGTATGTAGTAGTTATACATAGAATCAATATATCAAATTATTAAGAGACCATTATTGGGCAGATCTGGGGGTGTTTCCCATTCTGTTTCATTACTTTCTCTGTCAGTTTACACTTATTTTGAAAATAAGGAGGTAAAGGAACAACAAAA
This sequence comes from Balaenoptera acutorostrata, assembly GCF_949987535.1. Classification (NCBI taxonomy): domain Eukaryota; kingdom Metazoa; phylum Chordata; class Mammalia; order Artiodactyla; family Balaenopteridae; genus Balaenoptera; species Balaenoptera acutorostrata. Next base: position 21,107,942 of record NC_080065.1, on the reverse strand, counting down.
CTCCAAGTCAGGGTCTTCACCAGCACATTTTGCCAGATTGGGAAATTTACATGTAATTTGCATTATACTTTAGCCAGGAGTATGCATTGGAAGCTGAGGAGTTTGTCTCCTTATGGGAAGTTAAGATTTCCCAAATAGAGATTTACTTATAATTACTAGTATAACTGTTCTATGTCACTGAGATAGTTTTAAACCTCAAAGTCTTCCAGCTGGCATGTTTCCGTTAAGATCCAGACCAAAACAGCAATTTTTGGTATGTTAGGATGGAGTAATTTTGCACCTTGTCTCTGTCACCAGGATTTCTTTGGACCCTGTATAAAGGAAATGTTATTTCTAACACATATAATAATTAAAGGTCTCTGTATACAGAGCTGACCATAATTTTTGTAGGATAGTGTTATAGATATTAGTTGATTAACTGAATTTTGAATGAATTGTTGCCTGAGTTTACACACTAGGATTTTTGAAATGAATCACAAAAACATACAGGTTTACTCCTATGTACACATTTCTTCCCTCAATTTGCTACTTTTGTTTTCTTAAATATTGAAAATAGAGTAGTAATTTGACTAAAGTCATCGTTATTCAATGACCCATTTGCACGATTATGCTAAATTTTGAGAGGCTTTGATGACTCTTAAAACACAGTCAAATCAGCTAAACTTTCCCTGAACATGGGCTTTCTTAATCATACACTGTCAGCAGTGTCTAGATAGTCCATACATCTTCTAGGCCTCTTTCCCCCAGTGGTCACAAAATGTGCTTTTCTCCCATAAACCATTCATAAACTGCTTGAGGCTTGCAATAAATACAGATAATAAAACATACCGAAACCTTACCTGACGTTTAAATAAGTATTAATTCTAACTTTTGCTAGATTTACCAAGAAAAATAAAAACTTAACCTGAAGCCATCATAAGAACTGAGGTCAATGTAAAATCATTGCATTGTGATTATGAAAAAAATAGAGAATCTCACATATAATCATTTTCATATATCCAACCATCTAGCTGATATTGTCATCCAGAAATTTCTGAAGCATATCAAATTGATTAATTCCAAGATCCGTTCCTTCATTCTGCTCCTAAACTCATTCCCCACCCTTTTATTTTTATCTCACGAACTGGCAAATACATTATTCCAGAATATTCCAAAAGATTCATCTTTAATTTATTTTCTCTCACATCCTATGTCCAATCCATCAACTAATCTATTAGCTCTACCTTCAGACTGTATTTAGAACTCCATCATCTCACCATGTCCATTGTTACCCTCATCCAATTTACTATGCACTCATTAGGCAATATTTACTGAGTAATTACCACATCTCTGTCACTGTTCTGTTGTGGATACAGCAGTAGGAAAAACAAAAAACAAAAACAAACACCTGCCTTCCTGTGTCTCATATTCATGAAAAACTCTTGGCCTAGATCATTGACATAGCCACCAAATGGATTACATGAGATTCTCCCTCCTGTCTGCAGATTTTCTAAACTTCAGCCTTTAAAAATGATAAACCAGAATTTGGCTCTTGTCACAAATCCTTAGATGGTTTCACATTTCTCTCGGAATAAAAGGCAAAGTCCTTAACAAGTCCAACAAAAGGCCCTGTGAGCTCTGACCCCCAGCCACATGTCACTTGGATCACGTCTCCTCAGACCCTTTCACCCACCCTGCTCATAAATACCAGTGTCCTTGCTGTTCTTGAATGGGTAAAGGACATTCCCACCTCTTGGCCTTTGCATCTGCTCTTTCTCCTTTCCAGAAGGTCTCTTTCCACATATTTTCATACCTCCTAATCCCTAGTCATGCTTTTTCTTTTAATTGAAGCATAGTTGATTTACAAGATTATGTTAGCTTCAGGTGGATAGCAAAGTCATTCAGTCATACATGTATATATATTTTTTCAGACTCTTTTCCATGATAGATTATTACAAGATATTGAATATAGTTCCCTCTGCTATACAGTAAATCCTTGTTGTTTATTTTATATACAGTGGTGTGTATTCATGGATCTTATTACCACCTAAGATGTAAATATTTATTTCTTTTTTTCTAGTCCTCCAACTAGATTGTAAGGATCATAAGAAAAACGGCATTTAATTTATCATTGCCATTTAATAGTGCACAAGTAGGAGCTTAAAATACATTTTGAATATGTTTATAAATGAATTAATGTATGCAATATTAATTTAGCATTCAAATAAAGTATAGAACCAAAACAAAACTCCTTAGGAATTATATGTGTAAACTTTCTAAAGCATATAACTATTGGCATATTTGTATATCTACTATATATTTATTTATGTATTATTTATAATATAAATGAGTTTCATACTTTCCCCAAAAAGGAACTTGACATTTCTCTATAATAAATTTACAAATAGACTCAATCATTTAAGGCATTATGCTTGAACTACTTACATAATTTTAAACAATTATATACAGATTGCTAGAAATTACAGCTTGGACAGATGATGAAAGGTTTCTCAGAATTTTTATCTTCTGATGTTTGAGATATAAATATGAATCCCTCCTCTCTAATTTGCTGCAGCCAAGATGTAAATTATATTTAGTATGGTTTTATAGAGTACTGCAGAATAAATGCTTATCAACTTTTGTATCAATCAAATACAAATCTCAGTAGGAAGAATCGTTGCTTGATGAATTTCATGAGGCCATTGAGTTGACAATAAGTCCAAGAAATTAGGGTTTGATTTTTGTGAATGTTGGCATTCTTTGCCATGCATGAAAATGAATGAAGGTATAGATAATGTCTGCTTTCACACATGGGAACAACCTATCTTGGTCAAGACAGAAGTTAAAAAGTGAATGTTTCGTTGAGTTGTATGGCTGCAATGAAAGGCAGCCATAAACCACAAAGCTGATTTTAGAGACTTCAGGGTGCTTTTTTCAGCCACAAACCATTCCTGCAGAGTCTATGTTGTTTGTCACCCCTTCCAAAATGATACTGAGGCATTGGATCAAGCATGAGAGATATATGGGCATTCAGAAAGAGATGAATGCATGGATTTAGAAGCCAAAGTACAAGGATATATGTGACATTATTACAGATGGGTTCAGTACTTTGACGAGAAAAGGATGAGCTATCAAAGATTAAGACGATGTTCATTAGAAATATAAATTCTGCCATGACCGGCTTGATGTCAAAATGCATTAAATACTCCTTGCAATCTAGAGTATTTATCCAACTAGGAGTATAACATTTGCTTAGATTTTAAACCTTATGATTAATACATGATAATCATGGGTAATAAATTTTTCACAAATTATTTTTCACTTGACAGCCAGGATGATTTATTAGGTTTGTGAATTCATTTAAAATTCAATACCTTTGGGTGCTGCATCACTGAAATTAATGAGCCAGATTCTCCCACTAAGTTGCTTTCAGCCTCCTAGGGTCCTATTAAATTAAGTTCTTCAGTACATTAGCTGTTTCCCTAATGTATTAAAGAGTTAATACATCCTACATTGGGGAAGTACCATATGAATTTTTAAAAATTAACAACATGTCATTTTTTAAAATTTAAACAATACCTTATTCGCATATAGTTTCATTTCTTTAGGTTTATAGGGTTCTTTTAAAAATAGAAGTATTTCAGGCAAGTGAAATGGATGACTTGTTTTTGTTCCATCATTCACAGGGAAACCTTTTAAGAAATATCATCCCCCTTGTCTAGTTCCATCTTTGCTACTATCAGGATAAATTTGCCTCTAGTAGTTGTAGAAGCAGGAGAATGCAAAATAAGAGCAAGTTCCATTTGTTTCCTGGGAACGCAGGGCTAGTAATGAGTGATTAGCCAAATCCCCACAGTTATTATTTGTAAACACTTTGTCATTTGGTAGGAGTTGGTGGGTAGTAGTAAATAATCTTTTTGTGGCTAACGTTCACATAATTTTGCCTTAACAGAAAACAGAAACAATAGGAACTAATATCACTTTGCCTTAAATATTATACTGTTTAACATTGCCACATACAAAGAAAGAAATGACACACTAGGTACAGCTAAAATATTTTTTTAGGTGAGAAATATTTACTCACACAATAAAGGACCTTGAGAAATGAGGAGTGAAGAAGTAAGCGAGAAAGCCTTCCTACTTATATCCATACGAACCCAAGCACACACACAAATACATCCTTAAATAGAGTTACAAGCATATAGTGCAGATCTTATGGCAATTAGGGAAGAAGAAACATAATATGAAAGTATTTTCTATAAGCAATAGGACTATTATACTACCTTGCAAAGGCATATGGTATATATAAATTATTGAATATTAGTTGAATAAAGTTACTGAGATGTCCTCAATTATGAGTAATATATTCCCTTCAGGAAATACTTCTAACCCTCCATTTCAGCTGAGTTTGTTTCTTTATATATTATATATATATATATGTTTAATATATAACACATAATTGTACAATACATGTTTATATAATGTATAGAATTATACATATTTATTTATATAAATAAATGTATATAAGAAAGAATATTCTCCCCTTTTACTATTTTTTTTTTCTTCAAGGCTAATGTAATAGTATCATTTTCCTTTCCAAATTGCTCCCTTTCTCTTTAATCCAGACTAACTCCTTTTCACATTTTAGATCTCAGTTTAATTTTACTTTCTTAGGAGACCTTCTTAGACCCCCTAAATATTTAGGTCCTTTTCTATGTTCCCTTAATGCCAGTCAATCACAACACTCATCATACTTTATGGCAGTTGTGTTTAGTAATATATTTCTATCCCTTGATCCACATGAAAACACATATTTTAACAATTATCTTTTTCTTATTAATATATAAAATCTGAATAATTTACATTTTCACAACAAGCCATGCCTTAAAATAGTAGACCTATGTAATTCAAAAAATAGAATTAGTGAATTGTCTAATGTTTCAATGCTTAACTTAAAAAATAAAGGATTGATTTTATTTAGATTCTTTTTTACTCCCCATCAGTATTAGAATTTGAGCTAATGTAGTAGGTCTTTGGCTAATGCTCAATAACCTAAAAAAATATCATTTTATTATTAGGCATTGCTGGGTTTTATGCACTTTAAATTCATAAATTGATTTTATTTTTATACTTTTCTTTAAAAAATGTGTTCATTGTAGAAAATATAGAAAAACAAATAAATAAAATAAAAAGGAATAATTTGTACTCAGAAATAATTGCTGTTCATAACCTGCTGTATATTTCTTCAACTGTTTCCTATTCATAAACTTACATGGAAACAGTAGACTTGTTTAGAGCTTAAAATTTTAAACATTCATTGCCCTGGAAGATGAGTCAGTACGCCAGCAGTGTCAGTATTCATTTTCCTGAGATGTTTTATACGACATGTTGTGAGAGCCAGTTAAGAGCAGTACAACACAGGTTGGTTATTGTTATTTTTCCACCTGGACTAATGAGCTGAGAACGGTTGCAGGAAGCAGCCTTCACATGCATGTCAATAGAAGACACTAGAAAACTTTCTTCTGGGCCACCTTACAAGATGTAAAAGATGAGTTTACACATTACGCAAGTGGCAGAATAAGCCAATGAAACCTGATTATTTCTTTTAATGTAACTTTATTTTTATCTGCAAACTGAGGGGTAAGCATTCATGTATAACCATCTGCATATATGTTCACTCTATAGTTACTACTTTAAGACCTACTTTTTTATTTACCATTTTTCCTGCCAATATACTATCATATTGTTTCATTTTTAATGCTTGTGTAAAATTTCATTATCACTATGCCTTTTTAAGAACATTTTTTAATAAAAGTCTGTGTGAATTCACAAATTGCAAAGGTAGAGAAATTTAGGAACTTAAAGTGACTAAAACTGTGCCTAATTTCTCTTTAAGTATAATTCAACAGGGCTAGAGATTGGTGTTCTATTGAATATATTTTGCATTCTAAATTGGACCTGCTAGGATACTATTTAAATATTATCCTATTTAACCTTTTGAAATACAAGATTTGCCTTTTAATGGGAAGTTGGCATTCCATCATAAAATGAAACCAAATGTACTTTGACATAATTAGTGCCAGCAGTAGTAGGCTTTTATTTGTGCATTATGGGTTGCATATAATAAAGATATAGATTTGGCCTAATTTATTTTACCCAGGAAAGATGGGGAAAAAAATTCAAGGAAAAACAGCCTTTACTTCAGGTTTAATAATGAAGCAATACACATAACTTATGATAAATATTTCATCCATTCCTTAGAATAAATGCTATACAAGTAAAGTTTACAAAAGTGATATCACAAACCTTCCTAGGGATAAAGCAAGCTAATTATTTTTTTTAATGTATAAAAAATTAAATAGAGCAATATTCATATTATGCTGTAATTATTTATTTGAAGGTCAGTGTCTTAATAAACTGAAGGTAAGTGTCTAGGTTTTATCTTTGTATATGATGAATAGAGACAGTGTCTGACAGTCAGGAGTGCTCAATAAACATAAGTGGAAAGGGGGAGGGAAAGAAAAAAGAAGAGAAAGAGGATGGGAGAGAGGAGAGGAGGAAGATAAAGGCAAACCTGGGAGAAGTAACAAGGAGAAAGGAAGAAAAGATCTATAAAGTGCTGTAATTTGGGTGTAATCTCTCTCTCTCTTTTTTTTTTAACTGAATCAAATTATAAAGATTTCCAGATGACTATCTGAAGCAGTTCATAGTTCACACTTCTGAAGTGAAAAATTAAGGTTAAATATTTGTTTATTTTAGTAATGCTAAGTTTGCTGGTAACAGAAGATAGTTAAAATTGTATGGCTTATCAATCATTGACAGGTTAATTAAAGTAAAGATAATTGTTCCTTTATCTTAGTTCTTATGGTATTGAAATTGTTAAGGAAGTTTCTATTACTAACCTGGGTTTACTTTAAGGTTATTTGTAAGTGGTTACGTGACAAAATGGAAAATAAAAACATGTCTAATGTATGGATTACTCTATTGTATTAAAAAAAATAATTATAAGGACTTCTTTCTTGGTTGAAGCTTATCCTTATTCTTTCAAGTTATAACATTTTCTTGAACACACCAGTTAGCAATAAGTAAGAACAACTGAACAGGACACTTTTTATCCATTGTTTTTCTTTACTCCAACTTTGAAATAGGAATATTAAATTGTATAAATTATTCTGAAAATATTAAAATTTTTATGCCAGATAAAGTTCTAGAAAGTGACACATCTTATGTTTGAATGCCCTCTATAACCAAACATATTCTCCCCTATTCTAAACCATGGCTGACTTCCTTAATAGCAGGAAATTCTCTATGCCCAAAGTCAGCCATTGTAATTTTTACATTTTTACATTTTTACATTTACATTTTTTAGATGCTTCTTTTCAATATAACCGAAATTTCTCCTTCTATTTTCCACAACCTGAAAGTTGTTCTTACTGGTAACCAGGTCTCCTCCTGAAATATGGGACACGGTTTAGAGCACAAGGGAGCTTGTTGCAAAATTTTCCATCTGAAAAGAAAAATGGTTAGTTCCAGCTCAGGTCCCAAAGCACAGATGCTGCAGAGCTAAAAGAATCAAACACATGTTTGTGTTTGTTGGTTTGTTTTTAATCTATCATGGTTGATATGAACAGACTGACTCAGGATCTGGAAAGAAACTGTAGAAGATAAAAAGAGATGCAGATTAATTGGTAAAAATTTTAATTGTCTTACAGGGTCTACTACCCATCTAATTTGTCTTATCATACCATACATGTTCTTGTCTTGCTATGCCTAGGATGTTTTATTAAACAGCCAAAACTCTACTAATACATTTTTAACAGTTTTGAGTGAACTCAGCATTTTATAAACAACGTTTTTAAAATTTTGGACTTTCTGTTTCCAATATTCATTTTATACTTTTTCTTTGAAGAGAATCATTAGTTTTAGTAAAAAGAAACCTTTTTAAACAATTATTTTTTTTCTAGATCCGCTGAGTGATCTAAGAAATTCCTTTTGCTCTGCGATACAAGAAACTTCCTTAGCTTGTCTTTATTTGTGAAAGGGCTTGGCTTCCATTAAAATGAAAAGCAACTTGAATATCACTGTGCACAATTGTTTGCAACATCAAAGAATCCTACTTTTGGCAACACTTGACAGTATCGTTGGTAGTGTCTAGCTCTTGCTTTGCATTGAAATTTATAGGGAATCAGAAAATAACAGGGAATTGAGAGAAAATCTTTACCAGGTCTCTATCACTTAGGGTCCTGTTATTTTTGTTTAACTATGATTAAATAATTAAAGTTTGATCTAGCCCTGAGAAGTGGAACATACCTAAGTTTGGCTTACCCCTAATAAATAAAAATAAAAGGAATTATATTTTTCTATCAAGATGTTGGAGATTTGACACAAAACTCTCATTCAAAATGCATAGTAATTTTAGAAAAATGTAAAAATAGAAAATCACCATCACGTAATGAAAATTAAAAATAAGATGAAACCTTTTAATATACACACACACAGTTATGAATACGTGTAAGCCATGGCATTTGGTCTTCCATATCTCAAAGACATCAGTAATGGTCAATAGGTTGCCTTTCACAAAATAACAGGGACTACAATTCCTCCACATTAGTAATGTCTTAGAACAAGTGTCACTACTTAAAACTAGAGTCTGGTGTTGGGCTCCCTTGATTAAAAGGTTGAGGGCAGAGGCAGAAAAGTGCCAAAATCTAAAACTTTGTTTAAGACCTGAGCCATACATACAGTACTCAGTGAGTGTACCTGAATAGCACCACTATGTCCTGGAAAAGGAACTTTGAAATACATTATCAGACCTAGTGTTCTACTAAGTTTGGGGGTTGTTAATATGGGTAATTTTAAACCAATTTGACAAAGAGTGATGGCCACAGAGTGAGAAAGAAGAAAACACTAAAACATACACGTGCACGCACACACAAACATAAACTGTTCTTATTCAAAATGAGCATGTACATGTAAATTCTTCCCTGTGAAAATTTACAGTTGAAATAATAACCACAAAATCAACAAGGAGGGGCTTCCCTCGTGGCGCAGTGGTTGAGAATCCGCCTGCCGATGCGGGGGACACGGGTTCGAGCCCTGGTCTGGGAAGATCCCACATGCCGCGGAGCAACTGGGCCCGTGAGCCACAATTACTGAGCCTGCGCGTCTGGAGCCTGTGTTCCACAACAAGAGAGGCCGTGATAGTGAGAGGCCCGCGCACTGCAATGAAGAGTGGCCCCCGCTTGCCGCAACTAGAGAAAGCCCTCGCACAGAAACGAAGACCCAACACAGCCATAAATAAATAAATAAATAAATAAAAATTGTATAACTTAAAAAAAAAAAAAAAAAAAATCAACAAGGAGACGGTAAAGTATACAGGTTAAAATTATTTTTATGAAATTATATAAAAAACAAATATTTAGACTGCTCAAGAAGATGGAGACATTAATTAAAATTATAAACAAAAAATTATGAAATACATATGAAATAATAAAATGTGAAATTTAAAAATCAACTAAATTGTTAAATTTTATAAATTTAATTTTAAAATTATTCAATACATTAGGACATATTCTTAATTTCATAAAATCCAAAATTTGTATAGCACCACAAAAGACCCTGAACAGTCAAAGAAATCATGAGAAAGAACGAAGCAAGAGGCATCACACTTCCTGATTTCAAGCTATACTACAAATCTATAGTAGTTAAAAATATGCTACTGGCATAAAAACAGGCAGACAGACCAATGGAGTAGAATCAAGAGCTTAGAATTAAACCCCCAGATATACAGTCCACTAATATTTGACAAGGAGCCAAGTGGGAAAAGGATAACCTCTTCAACAAATGGTTCTAGGAAAACTGGATAAACACATAAAGAAAAATGAAATTGGACCCCATCTGACACCACTTACAAAAATTAACTTGCAATGGATCAAAGACTTAAACGTAAGACCTGACACCTAATAATTCCTAGAAGAAAACTTAAGTAAGAAGTTCTTTGACATTGGTCTCAGCAATGATTCTTTTAGATATGATGCCAAAAGTACAAACAACAAAAGCAAAAATCAATGTGTGACGATATCAAACTAAAAAGCTTCTACACAGCAAAGAAATAATCAACAAAATAAAAAGGCAACCTACAGAATGGGAGAAAATATCTGTAAACCATATACTGGGTAAGAGGTTATCATCCAAAATATATAAAGGATTCAAACAACTCAATAATGAAAGAAACAAACAATCCAATTTAAAAATAGGCAGAGAAACCAAATAGACATTTCCCCCAAGAAGACATCCAGATGGCCAACAGGCGCATGAAAAGATTCTCAATATCATTAATCATCAGGGAAATGCAAGTCACTATGGAAAACAGTATGGAGATTATTTAAAAAGTTAAAATAGAACTAACATATGACCCAGCGACTCCACTTCTTTTTATATATCCAAAGGAAATAAAAACAGGATTTCAAAGAGGTATATACAATCATATGTTAATTGTAACATTATTCACAATAGCCAAGATACAGAAACAACCTAAGTGCCAGTCAACAAATGAATGGATAAAGAAAAATATTATTCGATCATGAGAATGGAGGAAATTCTGCCATTTGTGACAATATGGATGAAACTTGAGGACGTTATGCTAAATGAGATAAGTCAGAAGGAGAAAGACAAATACTGTGTGATATCACTTACATGTGGAATCTTAAAAAAGCCAGGCTCCTAAAACCAGAGAGTAAAATGGAGGTTACAAGAGGCTAAGGGGTGGGGGGATAGAAGAGATGTTTAACAATACAAACTTGCAACTAGTAGATGGATCAGTCCTAGAGACCTAATGCACAGTATACTGATTATAGACAACTATATTGTATTATAATGTCAAATTTGCTAAGAAATTAGATCTCCATTATTCTAACCACAAAAAAGACATGGTAATTACGTGACATGAGAGAGGTGCTAGCTAATGCTACAATGGAAATCATGCAGCAGAGTATCAAAGCAACATGTACAACTTAAACTTACACAATGTTGAATATAAAATATATTGTATATTTATTTATATATTATATATTATATAATTGAAAAATAGCTATAATTTTAATGATTTTATATTTGGGAAAAAATAATCCCTGGTAAGTTAAAGGTGTGCATATGAAAAACCAAGCTTTATAAACATTTTAAATATAGAATAGACTGCTGTATGAATTCAGGGTAGAAAAATATGCCTTTACAAACACTCAAGAAAAAAACTAACAAGAAAATTTAATAAATTGTACAAGTTTATCATTAAAATCTTTGGTCCACAATTTACCCAACAAACAAAGTGATAAAAGTGATAGAGAGAAAATATTTGTCCTGTAACTATGATTATATTCCTACAGTTCTGTTTAGCAACTATTCTATTTTTCCAACCAGACACGTAATGGTAATTACTTTCCTTGCCTACTGCCTACTTAGAATTTGTGTGGTCATTGATTTGCTTTGATCAATAAACTCTGCAAAGTGACATGTGCCACAGTGTCATTTCTGGGTCAGAGCTTTAACAGCCATTTCTTGATTTGCTTCCTTTCTCTTTCTCTTGTCTCTGGGGAACAGAAGTATCCTAGACCACACAGTGGTTGCTCAGCAATGGCTCCCAGAGGGAGGATGATGGAAAGCAAGGGCCCAGCTGACTCACAGTGAATTTGTATCATGAGTAACATCTAAACATTTGTTTTTTTCTGGTTTTATTTTTTCATCATAATATAATTTAGTCATATGCTATATCAAAATTTAGCATAATTCATAATTGACTTCTAATTAGAATCAAACTGTGTAATAACACACAAAACGTTTTTTAAACCCCAACACATTAAAAGAAAAATTGAAACCAATCTGAATAGGCTATTCACAGAAGAGAAATCTCAAGAGGTTTAAAACTATATGAAACGACATGAAACTTATAATGCTTTCCTGGTAGACATCACTTGGTTTTAATGCCCAATGTCATAGAACTCATGCAACTCAACATCAAAAAACCAAACAACCTGATTAAAAAATGGATAGAGGACATGAATAGACATTTTTCCAAAGAAGATATGCAGATAGACAACAGGCACATGAAAAGATGCTCAACATCACTAATCATCAGAGAAATGCAAATCAAAACCACAATTGCCTCACACCTCTCAGAATGGCTGTTATCAAAAAGAAAACAACAAATGTTGTCAAGGATGTGGAGAAAAGGATACTCTTGTACGCTGCTGGTGGGAATGTAAACTGGTGCAGCCACTGTGCAAACGTATGGAAGTTCCTCAAAAAATTAAAAATACAACTACCACACAATCCAGTAATTCCACTCTTTGTTATTTACCCAAAGAAAATGAAAACACTTATTTGAAAAGATAATAGGCACCCCAATGATTATAGCAGCATTATTTACAATAGCCAAAATATGAAAGGAACCTACGAGTCCGCTGATAAATGAATGGATAAAGAAGATCAGGTAAATATACAAAATAGAATATTACTCAGCCATTTAAAAAAGAAATCTTGCCATTTGCAACAACATGGATGGACCTAGAGAGTATTATGCTAAATGAAATAAGTCAGACAGAGAAAGGTAAGTACTGAATGACTTCACCTCTATGTGGAATCATAAAAACAAAACAAATGAGCAAACGTAACAAAACAGAAGCAGAGCCATGGACACAGAGAACAAACTGGTGGTTTCCAGAGGAGGAGGAATGGGTTAGGGGATGAGAGAGATAGGTGAGGGAGATTAAGAGGCACAAACTTCCAGCTACAAAATGCATGAGTCACAGCTATGTACAGTATGGGGAATATAGTCAATAACAATGTAATATCTTTGTATGGTGACGGATGGTAACTAGATTTAACATGGTGACCGTTTTGAAATGTATAGAAATACAAAATCACTATTTTGTACACCAGGAACTAACATAGTGTTCTGGGTCAAGTATACTTCAAAAACAACAAACAAACTCATATAAAAGGAGATCAAATTTGCGGTTAACAGAGGAGGGGGAGTGGGAGAGGGGCAATTGGATGAATGTAGTCAAAAGGTACAAACTTCCAGTTACAAGGTATAAAAGTACTATGGGTGGAATGTACAACATGGTAAATATAATTAGCACTGCTGTATGTTATATATAAACATTGTTAAGAGAGTAAATCCCAAGAGTTCTCATCACAAGGAAAATTTTTTTTCTTCTATTTTGTATCTATATGAGATGATGGATATTCACCAAACTTATTGTGATGATCATTTCATGATGTTTGTAAGTCATATCTTTATGCTGTACACCTTAAATTTATACAGTGCTGCATGTCACTTATATCTCAATAAAACTGGAAGGAAAAGTATGTATTTTTTTATAGATAACAGTGTGTGATAGAGACTATACCATCTAACTGCATATTTTTCCTTACTAATTTTGGGAGATTTAATCTGCCTTGGACTGAGAAAGTGTGTTTCCAGTTCTCCTTTCACATTCGGTAGTCTCTATGGAAGTTGTTCTTACACTCTCAGGTGCATACATATAATAACTGTTATAATGGAAAGGGTTTAACTGTAGACTTTAGCATTGCAAAATTCCTTCTGTAACTATTTGTTGACTTTTGATCTCAAATTTATCTTATCATATATTAAGAGGTAGAGGCTTGGCCCTATCATCTCTTCTAGACCAATGGCTCTAGAGCCTCCTCTAGCACTTTTTTCTCTTTCCATATCTTAATCTGAAATTTTCTTTCTGCATTGTCCCTAGTGTCCTCAGCAACGATGGTCTTTTCCTGGATGGGTGCTTAGGTTGGTTAGTTTTGAGTGATTTACAGTAATCAAACCATCCTAATGCCATTACTTTTTTACCAAAGTCTCCTTGCAATTATGTGGGAATTGAAGCCCAGAAAAATTCTTTCCAATCTTAGTTGTTCTTAGATTTTTCTGCCAAGATTTCCAGTGAGTTCATTTGACAATATTGGGGTATTCTGATTCTCACTGTAGAATGTCTAAATCAAATACAGGTGTTGGCAAAAGCACATCATGTGTCAGTAAAAGACAACTTTATCTCAGATATTACACTCAAAGAAACTGGTGAACAGTAAACAATGTTTCTAATATTTTGCAATGCACTATAACATTATAACAGCATGTTAAATGTATAGGTGTACTAGGGATGTTATTTGTGTGTTTGCAGTGGTATGTATAGCTTAAAAATTTTTTCCTTTTTGAAATAATAAGAAGTAGGATATTTGCTTGCATTTTTCCCTCATATTTAGCATGCTTTACTATGATAAAGCAGGGAATTTAAATGCACTAGTGATCAACAAAATATACATTTTAAAAAATTGTAAAAGAACATCAGATTAGCAAAGACTAAAGTCTAGTGTCACCAATTATTGGTGGGAATGTAGATGCATGGCGACACTCATACATTGTTTGAGGAATTTGTACAAATAAATATTTGTACAAATATTTTGGAGAATAACTTGATAATATCTAGCCAATTGTAAGACACATGTAACTGGTCACAAAGAATAAATCCCACTACTAAGTTAATAACCTATAGAATCTTGAATATACACTAAAGAGAAAGATGTTTCAAGAGTTTTATTGGACAATTATTCTACAGTGTATAATTCAAAGCAACTTATGCTTCTCTACACTTCATTTTTTAAAAAATGTATTTATTTATTTTTGGCCATGCTGCATGGTTTGTGGGATCTCAGTTCCCTAACCAGGGATTGAACCCTGGATACGGCAGTGAAAGCCTGGACTCCTAACCACTAGGCCACCAGGGAACTCCCTCTCTATACTTTAATACAAAGAAAAGTTATATCATGCTCTAATACAATAAAATAGTTGAAATGAATGATACAGCAATAAAAGCATCAACCAAAATAAATCTAAAACAGAGACAATGTTGAGTGAAAAAAAGATCAACATGTAAAGAGATATATACAACATTATTCCATGTAATAGCAATATCAACTTATTTCTGTACAACCTATAACTACAAAATTTAGTGGCTTGAAAGAACAAAATGTTTGTATCATTTCTCACAGTTTCTGTGGGTCAGGAACACGGGAGTGACGTTTCTGTGCTGTTCTGGCTCAGGGTCTGAATGAGATTGTAGACAGATACTGGTTCAGGCTACCATCATCTATTGGCTTTTAGTGATAGATCACCCTCTTCCAAGGTGGCTTGCTCACATAGCTAGCAAGGTGCCATTGTTTGTTGGTAGGAGGCCTCAGTTCCTCCTTACATGGGCTTCCCCAAATGGCAATCTGTGTGTCCTCAGGACATGGTAGAAGGTTCACTTGAAAAAGATATATACAAGAGGCCAAGACAGAGCTGTAATGGCTCTATAATCTCACCTCAGGTGTCACAACTGTCACCTCCCCCAGAGTCTACTGCTTACACAGACTAGTCATTACTTACACATTACTATTCAGTAATGGAAGAAACTACTCAAGGGCAGGTTTACTAGTAGGCAAAGATAACTAGAGTCCATCTTTGAGGCTGGCTATCAAATACTGTTATATAAAATGTCATGAAAATTAAAAATACTATATATTTGTTATATATAAACACATATGTAGTCAAGTGAAATAGAAAATTCTGCAGATGATGAACAGCATCTTTGGATAGTGGTTACGTCTGATGGGAACAGATGAAGATGGGATTAGAGATTGGTCTATGGGGTCTTCAGCAATGTCCACTTAATTATGAAAGAGTATGAGGATTTGATAGATCTGGGTGTTAAATATATAGATGCTTATCATCCTTTCTCCTGTAAGTTTCCATAGAGGAAAATTACTTCATAATTAATAAATAAATACATATGAGCAGCTTTTATAATTGCATGAGAGATAAATAAATCACTGTTCTCAGATGTTGTCCCCTTGACAGATGTCATCAAACCAGCAAACACTGGCTGTCCAGCAAGAGAATAGCTCTTGGACACCTAAGACATTGTCTTGTCCTCAAAGTTTACTTTGTTAAGACATCCCATTTAAAGAAGGCCTCAGTTGACACAAATAATCCCTAAAGGGAAAAATCCCATGTGATCCTGGATTTCCAGAAAAGTCTTGATAATGTGAAAGGGGATATTCCACCCACAACTGTCTACATCTTGCAGGGGCATCTCATCAGTCAATTTGACAACATGAGGCATTCTCTACCTTAGGATTTATCTCGAAATCTCAAGTCAGTATTAGCAGCTGACATTTCTATAGTAACTACTATGTGCCAGGCATTAGGCTAAGTCCTTTGCATGTATTATTTCATCCTAAAAACAACATTATGGCATGCCCTGCATATTCTAAAAGGTGCATTTTCTTAAGGCACATGGCAGTTAAGAATCTTGTTATGCAAATTAGTGGCAGATCAAAAATTTTACCTAGGAAATCTGGCTATTATGTTATCATCTTTCTACTGATTCTCGTTACTCTTGTTCTCTGATTACCACCTTAGAATCACCTTTAAAAAACTCTTCATAGATCTGTGTACCCAGATCTCCACTTTAAATACGGCAATAGTGAAGTCATAATCTTTCTAATGAGAGCTTGAAGGGCTATGACTTTCCCCCTCATGTCTAACACTGGGAAGATGGTAAATCCAGACCAACTACAAATTTCTGGAGCTCTGAGTTTGTCAAGACATGGGAATCATGGGAAGGTCACCACCAGCCTCTGTTAGGACCCATGTTAAAGGCCAAGTGGCATAGCAGGGTGCGTATGATTCACCCTGTAATGCCCTTGATTTGGAAACCCACTATGGTGATTGAGTTTCCTGATATTTCACATAGGATCATTTAGTCACTGTCTTAGCCAGCCCAGGATGTCATATGTACACCACAACCTGGGTATCCTAAGCAAGAGAAATTTATTTCTCATAGTTCAGGAGACTATGAAGTCCAAGGTCAGAGTGCCAGCACGATAGGATTCTGGTGAGAACCTTCTTCCTGGCTTACAAATAGCTGCCTTCTTTCCATGTCTTCATGTGGCAGAAAAAGATAGAGAACAAGCTCTCTTGTGTCTCTTCTGATAAGGTCACTAATTCTTTCAAGAAAGCCCCACCCTCATGAGCTCATCTAAATGGAATTAATTCCCAAAGGTCCCATCTCCAAAACCTATCATATTGAGGATTGGGGCTTCAACACATGAGTTTTGGGGGTCATAATTCAGTTGACAGCAGTCACTAAGCCTCATGAATCATCTGGTGCTCGTGGCCGGCCACTCAAGCTCAGCCAGGGAGGGTTGTTCACCTTCACCAACTTTTTATCCAGGAAGGTCTGATCATTGCCATGGAGTTGCTTACACAGGGCTCCCAGAAGCCACCTCTCAGGGATTACAACCACAAATTCAAGGTGATAACATAGGTCAGTTTCTAACACAGTGGAGACATATACTAGGCCTTAAAGTAATCATCTTCCACTACTCTCCTAGTCCACACTCAGAAGGCAGTTTTCTTTTTGGTGACTTAATACCTGTAATTCAGGTATCTGCTCTAACTTGTATTCCTTTGAGGTTAAGATGTGTACCCACATGGACTACATTTTCCCCTCAAGAGTGTCAGATGTTCTGTTCAATTCTTCATTTCAAACAAATCTTAATAGTTTGTGAAATATCCTTCTGATCTGAGGGTAAACAATAGAAATTCATTTTTGAACAGTATTAAATAAGAAGACAATACTACCTTTTATTCTACTCTGTTCATAAGGTTTGACTTTACTACTGAGTTTGAAGCCCCTGGGCTTTATCCTATTGCTAGATCTTGGCCTTTGCTCTATAAATCGGCATATAATTTGGTGGTAGAAAGCCTCTGTCTATCTTGTTTTGTCTTTTAGTAGTTTAGGAGATCTAAAGTGCACAGGACAAAGACTCTGTAGCTGCTAACTCCCTTCTCTGTTACAAAGAGTCATGCAGACTTTCTCCCCACATGCTTCTCATCTTGTTTGACCTGCCTTCTCAGGCTGTCCAAATAATAAGAATCATAGAGCCTCAGATCCAGAGTGCCAGTAGTTTAATATGGATTTTATCTCAAATATGTCCTCTCTTAGCCTAGACTTTGTCATATATTTTGTAGAATGTAAAAGTTTTCCTCTGTGGGTTTCCAGGAGTCACAGAATTGTTGTTACAATTAACCCATTATAACAAGATAATAGTATTCCTGTTGAGTATATACCAACCACGACATGAAAATCCCTTACTACAATATTTTGGGCAATCTAAATAAATCACTAGAAAAGATCTACTTGTAGCTAGCTTGCCTATGTACAGATGGTGTGTTTTGAAAGGACAGGTTTATTGTATTTTAATTTTGCAGGCAGCAAACGATGATAATAAATAATGTTTCTCGGGACTGACTATAGGCCATTTGGCATGTATTGCCTTATTTAATCCTATGAGATAGGTACAATTATTTTCCATATTCTACAACAATGGAAACTTATTCTTATAGTTTAAGGAACTTGCTGAAATTAGATGGTTAGTAAGAGGTGGAACTGGGATTTAAATGCTGATATTCTGACTGCAGAGACCAAACTCTTAATCACTGGCCTCTATTATCTATCTATCAGTAGACCCATGTGGGGTAAAATGTTAAACACACAAATTCTTGATTATGCTCCTTGAATATTGCAGAATTTGATAATCTATAGTTTTAAAAGCTTATCATGTAATTCTGCTGACCACAAGGCATTAAACCTCTGATTTATGAGACTTAAGGGTTTCTGTTGCAGTTCCCTGATAGGCATGTGTTTTCAGGTTAATGAAAGCTCAGTCTCATTAAAACTTACCATTTTTCACCATTCTTAATCATATTTTAATATCATAAATCTATTTCAGATATTACATGAAAACAAGCCCTGTTCCCAAGTAGTGACAGGGACTCTTCTTTTAAAAGCTGATAAATGTTTGTATTAGTGACACATTCATCATCAAAAGGTCACAGATGAGAAGGGTGAGAAGGGGGAGTTAATCTGGGGAGCCTTAGCAGAAATACTGCTCTCTAGTAAATGGATGTAGAGCTGTCACTGTTAGAACAGTCAAAGTGCTGTTATTCTGTGACTCCTGTGGGGACTGTAAATGCTAGAATGGACATTTTCTCACACATAAAACACTTTCTCAAAAAAAAAAAAAAATCAACTTTGGCCTTGAGAATCTAGTAGAAACACACGAGCTAAAGAGATTTAAAATGTAAGCTTGAGAAGGTTGGCATGTTTATTAGGAAACATAAAATGCAGTGGTGGCGCAGCTATCTTTAGGAGTAAGGTGGCAATTACCACATTATGTCCTGAACCTAACACATGGTTAAGTAGAAGAGAGTGACAGTGACGCTGTGATTTCCTGGTGATAAATTTCTGCATCTATTATCTGATGACAAATTTATCTTTTTCCCATTTCTGAATTTATGTTGCAGAAAAAGCATAAAAATAGCAACACTGCATTCCCTCCCTTCCTTTTATCTTTAATTTAAGCATGTTTGAGGGTAAAGTTGAGATTTGGGGATCAGATGTTTCAAAAATCAGGAAGCTCTAAGAAATAACTTGAAGACAATGAGAAGATACCCCTACCTAAAATGTTACAAAGACCTAAATTGTATATATTCCAGAGCTTGACACATAGTAGGAAGGGAAAATAGTTGAGAATAACTGAATTACAATCTCTTTATTTGGAAATAATAATTCTCATTTTCTTATAATTTCACTTCCATTACCCCATTTTCTTTTGTATTTTTTCCTACAAACCCACTTTTCTTTATTTTGAACATACCCCTTACATAAAACTTTCATGGATATGGCGAACTTCAGATTGTAATAAGGTGATCTTTTCATCAAAAGTCCTAGGTAATGTTTTAGCTACTGTGGTGGTAATGACAAATTTTCCTAAGCAGCCTGTAAGCTATTAGTCAATTGTTAATATCAAGGTGGTAAGCAAAATCTTTTAATAGATAGCTGATTCAGACCTAGGACCTTTCAATATCACTTTTGCTTAAGTTTCAGATGCTCTGTACCCCTTCTTGAGTAATAAGGGAGTTATTTTCTAATCCCTTCAATATCTGAAATTTTCTAAGAGTATCTTATTTTTTATTGCTTTTATGCTTTATGAAAATTAAATATTATATCCTCCCTTATCTCTAACTCAACAAATATTTTTGAACCCTACTATATGCATCACTTTCTGTTACTCAGAGGAAATGTACAGATAAATGGACAGAACTTGCCTGTGCTTATTAAGGTAGACAAAATAATGGTCTCTCAAAGATGATTACACCCTAATCTCCAGAACCTGAGAATATGTTACCTCTTGACAAATGAAGTTTTGCAGATGTTATTAATGTTATGAACCTTGAGATGGGAAGATTATCATGGATTATCTAGGTGGGCCCAATTTAAACACTTGAGTCTTCAAAACTAGAGGATCTTTCAGGGCTGTGCCTAGAGAGAGCCAGAGTAAGGTAGTGGGGGAAATAAGAGATATAAATATGCAAAGCCAATATAAGATGCATTATTGTGGGTGACGCTGAGGGCAGTAGGTTCCCAGTTCTGCTAAGGACTCCTGAGAAGCTTATGTAAAGCCACTGCAAGTTGAAGGTTGACAAATTTATCCTTCAGTCCTTGCACCTCACTGAAGGCTTTTTCTGGGGTTGATAACAACTTCCCTGCTTTTATGCTCTGCATGAATGAGGCTGAATGGGCTCCAGCTGTGAGAGGGAGCAGAAAGCAGAAAGAGATGAGAGGTATCCTTGTGAAGTGAGTCTCAAGTTACACAGCCTGTCTGCTGCAGGGCGAGTGTAATCACGGCAAATTAGGGAAAGTGCTCGGGCACCAGTGGCGTCTGCTACAAGAAAGCCATGGCCTAATGGGCTCAGGATATTTATATCTTCCTGGGAGGATAGACCTGGTAGAGAAGTCACAAACGTAATTTTGGAAAGTTTCGTTTTTGGGGTGGGTAAAGAATATATATGTTGTGAAGGCAAATACATAATAAAATTAATAGACTTAATTCTCCCTGTTAAAAATAAAGGAGACACCCCTCCCTTTTCTTAGAGCATTTACTTTAGAAAATGTGTAATTATGTTATCTCTCTCTTTGAAATGTAAGTCAATTATTTTTTAAATTTATTTATTTTATTTTTGGCTGCATTGGGTCTTCGTTGCTGCATGCGGGCTTTCTCTAGTTGTGGGGAGCAGGGGTTACTCTTCGTTGCAGTGCACGGGCTGCTCATTGCGGTGGCTTCTCTTGTTGCGGAGCATGGGCTCTAGGCGTGCGGGCCTCAGTAGCTATGGCACGCGGGCTCAGTAGTTGTGGCTCGCGGGCTCTAGAGCGCAGGCTCAGTAGTTGTGGTCCACAGGTTTAGTCGCGCCACAGTGTGTGGGATCTCCCCGGACCAGGGATGGAACCCGTGTCCCCTGCATTGGCAGGCAGATTCTTAACCACTGCACCACCAAGGAAGTCCCTGAAATGTAAGTCAATTTTTTAAAGAATAAATAAGCCTCTTGACAGCTTAAAAATCCAGGAATGTGTTTCTCAAATCCTTGGAAGCCATTCCTTTGAAATGTAAACATCAAGACATATGTTGCTTCCACCCCCCAGCATCTGAGCATCTGTGGGAGGGGAGGAGTCTAACTCCTGGGGTGCCTAGTTCCAAACTGTAAAACTATGAGAAGTTTATTTTTCCATTAGAGAAAGCCATTAGACACAGATGGTCACCCCAATTAACAAGTGAATGTTAGGTGAATTTTATGCGACAAATAGAGCTGTCAAGTCCTCTCCTCCTCTACTTGAGGATCAGCTGTAGTTTGTATCTTGAGAACATAGACGAGATAGATTTTATCTGCTTCGCCATCTAATAAGGTGAGATTTCTTTCTGAATTTGCAATCTCTTTGGTGGATTGCTTGTGATACACATCACATTCTGGTTTAATGATTATTCACTAATTACATTGTTTCTCTTCTACCTTTGTGGAGAGGTTTTCTAGGTTGGCAGGAAATTTTGTTTTCAGTTATATTTCTGCAACCACATACAATCTGTTATTAAATGCTTAATTGCAAAGTAATTATCCCCGAGGTACTCAGAATCAACACTTTTTTTCCTCTCATGGGTAGATTGATAATCACAATGGAAAGGGGGTACCGGTTAGAGTTTAAACATGTATACAGAGGTCGATCCAGTTAGATCACTTCCACTTTCAGAGAAAAGTCAGGGTTGATGTTGCAAAGTAGCACTAGAAAACCCGTGACACTAAAGCCACTGCATTTTTTGGTGTCTTTAGCCTCCAGGAAATAAATGTGTCTCCAGATTAGTTGTTAATTGCTTATTTTTACATGTTTTGTGGTGTGGTTTCCCCTCCTTATTTGTCAATTGCAAGAAAGTGAAACCAAACTCCTGGGCATAAGAGCCTTTCTTTTCAGCCTCCAAGACCTTCCCTGAGTTCCTAAGGGCAGATTTAAACAGTTGCTAATCAGGGAATGGAGGGAATGCAGAAACAGGGAGGAACAGCCCAGAGACAATGGTGCAGCCTTGGGGCAGGTCCTGGTTCAGCCTCAAGGGATACACATAATGATATCTTTAAGCTCCTTATAGAACCAAAACCCCCAACAAATGGAAGATGTCAGCATTCTTCATTCCAGAGAAGACCACCTGAGGCCAGATTAAAGGAAACAGTGAAGCTCATCAAAAGATTACCTGAGACCAGATTAAAGGAGTGCATGCCCTACACACACCCAAATTCTATCAGCAACTCCACCGTTGAAACATTGCTATAAAACTCCTCACCAAACTCTCCTGGGTTGGGTCACATAGTTTTTTGAAGGGCAGGAGGCTGCTGTGTCCTGCTTTTCCTGGCAAAACAATAAAGCTATTCTTTTCTACTTCATCCAAAACTCTTTCTTCAAGATTCGATTCGGCACCAGTACACAGAAGAAGAGCTTTTGGCATCAAAAGGAGGGTGTAATGAATTGAAACTGAGTCCCCCATCGATGAAAAATTAATCAGTCCATCTAAGAAAGAAATGGAAACTTTTATTCAAGCCAAATTTAAAGATTGTAACATTGCAAGAGCATCTCAAAAAGCTGAGAACTGTTCCACCTGTTGGAAGTCAAGGCACAGTTATATAATTTTTTGAGACAGAGGGCTGTACATTAAATGATATATTATTGACCGTTTAAATAATCCAGATCTAAGTGCCATGTGACACCTTATCTAGAAGGAATGTTATCTGTAAGGAGTTGTCCTGTTAATGCTAGGAGAATGTTGCTCTTTATGGTTGAGCAGGTATTCCTGCCGATGGGAGAGGATTTGGTTGATGCATAAATGCAAGTACACAATGCACAGTGAGGGCTAGAGGGAAGCCAAAGGGCAGAGAAGAATTTTTATGTTTAAATTTTTCTTGTCTTGCCATAAAATATAAATTTTATTTCACACCCTAAAACTGAGTTCCCATGCCGAGTTTATGGTTAATCTCTCTATCCAAAACTTTATTCCCTTTCTTGTCCCACCTTTGTTCCCTTTAAGACTGAGGAGTATCAAAGAAAAGGCGGGAGGGTTGAAACCAACTAGGACCCTACAGAGCCGTCCTGGGTATGGAAGCCCCTCTGTGTCTCCTGTTTCTCGCTTGTAGAAAAAAGGCTTTAGTGTCCTAGGCCTTTGTGGAGTTCTGCAGAGCAGACTCAAACAGTTAATGATTAGAATAGTAGAGTCACAGGACTCCTAGTTCCCCCTGAATTGACATAGATAACAATCTGATGCATATCTTTGAGTTGTTCTGCAGAAACTAAAACCCCTCACCCAGCAGAGGATGGTGACTATATGCTGAACACAAGCACGGAGACCCCAAACTGGTTGGACACAGTAGGTTGATGATTGAGATTCCAGAAACATTACCCTGCTACTTCACCACCAACTAATCAGAAGAAGGTTCACGAGATGATTAGGCTTCCTATGACTCTCTCCCCTAACACTGTCTTTAAAGACCCTTGCCTAAAAGCCTTGGGGATTTCAGGTCTTTTGAGAATGAGCTACCCACTGTTCTTGCTTAGTGCCCTGCAAATAAACTCTATACTTTCCTTCACCACAAACCCAGCGTCAGTAGGTTGGCTTTGCTGTGCGTCTAGCCAGTGAACCAGAGTTTCCTTCAGTAACAGGGTCATCTCCAGGATATGGTGTAGATATTCACAAACATTAAGTTCAGGTTGGAAGAGGAGGCAGGTAGATGCTTTCCATAGTCCTTAGTGGCAGTATTGCCCCCAGCAAGCACTGTTGACCATAAAAAGCCATGAATGGGAGCAGAGCTGATCAGAGTTGGAGAAATGAAGCAGTCAGTGTAATACCATCCTAAGTTGGTAGAAAAATAGTTTTTCATTAGTTTCCTCAGCTTGGCCTGTACAGCAACAAAAAGAGAAAGCAAGATCTGTTTCCATTTTCATTGTACCGTAGGGTTTAATACTTGACTAGATACAGAATTTGTTCCTTAGGCTTTATCAACCAGTAAATGTCTCAATAAAGGGAAAAGAAGAATTTTTCATCTCCCAATATTCTCTCTCCAATAATTTATTTCAATCTTAAAAAATTTTTTGGTAACCCCCAAAATGAACTAGGGGAATATAGAGAATTAAGGAATCAATTCAGTTTGAAAGATGTTAGGGACTCTTTAGAGAGGAGAGGACCGTACACTGGGATAGGGGATGTGCAGATATTTACAATTCATGTTGAAACATTTTTGTGTGGTTTGCATGCCATACTATGATGTCCACTGCACAAATCTTTTTTTTTTTTTTATGTCCAATTCCCACACCCTTTTGAATTACAATGAACGCATATAATGTTGTTGTGGAACACAGAGAACAAAATAGTTAATAAACCGAGAGGTTTTAAAACTGTGGCTGGATTTTTCCTCAGTGATTTTCTTAGCTATGAGAGATAGCTACCTATATTTGGCTCAACTCATTCATTTTTTAAAAATTGCTGGATGTTTTTGTGATTTAAGTTCTACTTTGGATACTTCTCCCCTTTTCGTTTCTTTCATCCCTACTTTTTTCTTAAAATCTTTTTTCTTCATAAGCTTTCCATGAAAATGCAAATGCCTCTGTTTGAGAGTTGTAGTTAAGCTAAAGCAACAACATAATCTCATGTGAAGCTGCACTTACTCAAACAGCTAATGATCACCTTTCTTAGTAAGAAATTAAATATTTTACAAGGGCTGATCCTGATCGTTTCCTCTGTTCTAATTTGTAAACTTAACATGCAGTTTTGCCAATAAATTCTCCTGTCCTGTATTCCTTGAGACATCCTCTCTTTTCAGGGAGCCTAATATTTTTCCTCCCAACTGTGTAATTACTTAAGAAAAAACTGACCAAGATGTCTCTTGTATTTTTTCTCACATTTCCTTTATAGCCCAACAATGCAATTGTGCAATTTTTCCTACACTCATCATTCCTGTCTTTGATATTTTCATTCATCCTGGCACACACAGTAAGTTCTCCCCAGTTGTTTGGTGTTCTGTACATCAGCATCTCGATACTCATAACTCCCAGCTTCCCTAATTCTCACTGTGCTTCCTGAAGCTCTCATTTTATAATGACATCCTTCTTCTATGCTGTGAAACTGTCCAGGCGTTTCCCCTACTTCCACAACTTCATTCTGGATCTCCCACAAAGACATCAATGTCTTTAGTGTGTCTCAGTTTAGCAAATGATGCTGATGCCCTCATTCCTCAGTATTGTTTTTTGTTTTGTTTGTTTGACTTTTCCCATACCATTAGTTCCCACAACGTCTTATAAAAACAGATAAAAATATAAAGAAACAATAGGTACAAGAAGAAAAATTTTGAAGACCTGTAGCATTCCACTACTATCATCACCTTCACCTTTATTTCTGTAATCCCAGGAAATCTGAGTCAATCTTTCCACTTCATAGGAGACTTGGTCCCTCTCTTGAGGTCTTATTTCTACATTCCAAGACATTTCAATATGAGGTTGGTTTTAATGTCAGTGAGAATGGCCCCTCCAACATCTTAGTCCTTTAGGTTCTTCACCACCTCACATTTACTGAGCTTCTCCCACATTAACTTTAACCACTCATACGTGCCATTACATATTTTCCCATTTCATTTCAAGTAACTGTTAGATTAACTGAAGCTTCTTCACTTTAAATCTTCTTCTTCTAATAAGTTGGTTAAACTTCTAAATTTGTTCTTCAGCTTTAATCCAACTTCAAAGTCATTTATACCTCTACTTTCCTCCAAGCTATCAGTCTTTTTGTTCCTTTAGTTACTTGTTTATTTAATTTTTTCATCATTTCAGTAACACTTTATTTGCCCATATTCTGCATCTAACTTCCCTCAAACACAGCAACAACAATAACAACAAAACTCAGGAAGAACAAGACAGGGCATATTTGAACCACCATAAATCCGTGGATGTAAAACCCACAGAGGACTTCAGCATTGTCTGACAGGTCCCTTCCTAATTCAGTCTCTTCAATTTGCTTCCTAGCTGCTTCTCTTCAAGTATCGGGAACCCATAAACCCTCACTGCCCCCCGTGCAC
This sequence comes from Balaenoptera acutorostrata, assembly GCF_949987535.1. NCBI lineage: Eukaryota > Metazoa > Chordata > Mammalia > Artiodactyla > Balaenopteridae > Balaenoptera > Balaenoptera acutorostrata. The sequence goes on along the minus strand of NC_080065.1, from coordinate 21,081,412 downwards.
AGTATATGATATAATCCCCTCTCTGACTCCTTTTTGTAAATATATCTCAGAACCCTGTAATTTGTCACTTCTTCTCTTTTGTAAATGATTAACCTCATCCTCTGGCACGTATACTGATTATTGAAGCCCCCAGTGGAAACCTAAGAGACTATCTCATCTTGGTATATCACTAGATTCATAGAAGATACAAATTATTTTAGTAGAGTTTTTATGGTCAATCAAATATATAACCTTAATGCATAAAGTTTTGTCAGAGGAAAACTACTTGACTTTTAAAAAAGGCTCACTCATTAAAGATAAAATGAACTTTGTGTTCATTTTAGCTGTAACCTTTAAGATATCAATGACTATATACTCACTGTAATCATTCTTTAAAATTAGAATTATTGGAAAGTTTTATGATCACTGATGAATGAAAGAAAGAAATATTGATTTGTGATCAGGAGAGACGGTCTCAGGCAGTAAACAGGTGAATTCCCAGAAGAATTTACTTCACTCTACTGCTTTCTGACACTATTGAATTGGGTCAATTTCAAATAAATTCATCATGTTTTTAAACTTAATCATACATTTCATTATAATGCTTTAGATAGCAATTTAATCTAAGTAACTCCAGGATGAAAAAATGAATTATATCAATTAAGAGACCACTATAGCACAAGTACCCCAAATTGTTAGAGGCATGCGTTTTTCTATATGTCATTTGTAAGTCTTGCTTTTTATATTATACTTCATTGTGTTTTCTTGTTTGTTTTGCTAATAAAACTAATTCATATCATTATGTGTATGTAAATGTGGAGGATAAAACCACTCCTCTACAAGTAACCATCATTTAATAGACATTTTTTTAACTGATAATAATCAGGGTAGACAGGTAAGTGGATCAGGTCATTGGATTAATAGTTCCAATAATTTTAATAATGTTTTAACAGTTATGTGATACCCTGCGGATTGAATAATAAGGAATTATTTCTTATGTAACAAATGATAAAATAATTTAGGAAAGTGAGAACTCATTACTTTTAAATCTGAAAACTTAAAAAATAATAAAAGAGAGACAAAGATTGTACATTGAGAAGATATATCATCTTTAAAAATATTTGTTCTCCATTTCCTAAACTTCTTCTTTATTTTGTTTTATTAATTTTATTTTACTTTATTTGTTAAATCATATGCTTTTCTATAACCTTACTTCTCAGTTTTATTACTTCCTGAAAAGATTTGCATTATAAAGCAGTAAGCAACCAAACCTAATCTGAGTAGAGTATCTCCATATTGCTGTAATCTCTGGTTACTGTTCTTTCTTTCCCATTTCCCCATTCCTGAAGCAGCCCAGCTCCTTGCCTTCTGTCACATTCTACTCTTACTTCTCTCTCTCTCTGATGATTCATTTTCAGTCTCCTTTGTTATCTCATCTCCATACAAGTGTCAATAAATTTGAATTTCCTATGCATTTAATCTTATGTCTTCTTTTCTTCTTATGCCAACTTTCTCCCTAGGAAAATACATTCTCTCCCATGGCTTTAAATCTCATTTATACTTAGAGGCCCCAAAATGTATATCTCCAGAACAGATCTACTTTAGTCATTCCAAACTTACTTTATTGAACCAACTACATTCCCATCTGCTCACAATTATATAACCTAGCTCAGAATGAGGTTCTTTTTTAAACACATTTTTTCCAGAAAGCTGTTTTGGCACTTCACTTCTGTTACTCTGCACATCCAATCTATCATTTAGTCTTGTCAATTTACTCTTATCAATATATAACTGCACCCATTTTATTTTCCCTTATTACAAACAGTAGTTTGAGCCACTGTGATCAATTTCACCTGAATTATTGCAGTATTTTTTTTAATTAGCTGTCTCATTTTGCTTTGGACAGTTCAATCCCTGGTAATTCTACCCAATTCACTCTTGAAATTGTAATGAACAAATTTTCAATAACTCTGATCAGTGAATTCCCATGCTTAACATACATTGAGAACCTTTTCAGTGCATTTAGAATAAAATGCAATACTCTTAACCTGGCCTGTAAATCTTTACATGCCATTCCATATTTATTCTGCTTACTTCCCCTCAATCTCTATATTCTAACCACCAGGACCTTATGTTCAGTTCATCTGAAAGCTAAGCTCTATCTTAGTTTAGGGTCCTTACACATGCCATTTTCTCTACCTAGAACTGTTTTTCCTTGGTCTTTGGATGGTGATTTCAGAGCCATTCATCAGTTCTCAGCTGAATTGCCTTTTCCTCAGGAATATCTTAGAAATACCTTACCTTAAAGCCAAATTACATGACCAACACAAAACATAACATCACACCCTTATGTTTGCTTATATTACTCGTATGGTATTGCATATTTTACTGTTTATAATTGTTATTCATTTGCCTGATGATATTCATAAAAGTTCTCTTACTTAATGACAGTAAACTCTATGAAGTCAGGGATGTTATCTATCTTAGTCATCTATCTTCCATATCTAGCATAGTACAAAGACATTCAAAACATAGTTTTAGAATTAATAAATGAGGAGCAGGCTTGTATTTTTATTCTTCCTTAACTTTATTTCAGAATTAGAAAAGAAAAACAAGGTTTTGAGACAAACGGCACTGTAAATGTAGGTACATTGGGCTTGCAAGTCAATGGGCTTGGCATACATAGAAGCAATCCCTCCTGCCATGTTCTTTATAAAGTGTTTCTGATCTATCTATACCTTATTCCCCAAGACTCTACATCATGGGATACATATTCTCAATGGCAGTACCGTTTGATTCTAGGTGTACTGCTTAAATATAAAGTCAAAATTCCTTTGTATGATGCATAAACATTTTAGACTTTTGATTACTATTTAACTTTGCAATCACATGCTCCTGTTATGCTCACTTAACTGTTACCTAACCAAACTTGGGTCCACTCACCCACGCACAGTAAAGTCAATCTACTGACAATGGGTTGTGGTGAAGGAAAGTGCAGTGTTTATTGTAAGGTGCAATACAAGAAGTCCAGGGCAGCTAATGCTCAAAAAAACTGAACTCTCAATGGGTTTCAGAAGAGCATTTTTAAAGGTCAGGTGAGGGAGGGGCGTTGGAGGGTATATGATCAGCTTGTGCACAATTCTCTGATTGGTTGAAGGTGAGGTAACAGAGGGGTGTCACAAGGGTTAACCTTATCAGTCCTTAGGCTCTAGTAGGTGTGCGGGCTACGTGCTCCTGGTCAAGTAGTTAACTTCCTCCATTTGGTGTGGGTTGTAGCATCTGCCAAACAACACACGAAACATGTATCAGATACCGTCACCTAGGTACTTCAGAGAAAAACCAAAGACTCTGTGACTGCTATATGGCTGATTTACTGCTTAAATTCTTACCAGTTCTCCTGGCCCAACTGCTATTTTTGTCACTACATCCTTTTTTTTTTAAAATTAATTAATTAATTTATTTATTTTTGGCTGTGTTGGGTCTTCGTTGCTGGGCGCAGGCTTTCTCTAGTTGCGGCGAGCGGGAGCTACTCTTTCGTTGCAGTGGGCAGGCTTCTCATTGCGGTGGCTTTTCTTGTTGCGGAGCACGGGCTCTAGGCGTGCGGGCTTCAGTAGTTGTGGCACGCGGGCTCAGTAGTTGTGGCTCATGGGCTTAGTTGCGGCTCACGGGCTTAGTTGTTCCACAGCATGTGGGATCTTCCCGAATCAGGGCTCGAACCCGTGTCCCCTGCATTGGCAGGCGGATTCTCAGCCACTGCGCCACCAGGGAAGAAGCCCTGTCACTACATCCTTTTAATCATGAATTCTTGAGTCAGGCTTTTGTGACTCAGGAGAGGCCTGGGAAACTACAGCTTCTCTACAGAGACAGGCAGAGGACATGGGCAGGGGGGTCTGTCCCAGGAAGGCCCCATAGGGCCCTGATTTGTTCCATAACCACTCTGTGTTCCAGACGAATAAAACTTAGATTATGCTTAAATTTGTGTACTCTTTACACTTCTACTCATAACCTCTGGTAGGGGTGGGATGGGCAGAGAATGTTGACTCTTTACTCCAGTTTTGTTGGCCTAGTGACTTTCTTCAAAACAATTAATTACCACATTTTTCAGGGTTTTGAGAAGGAAAAAGGAACCACAGTGGGTATCTCAAGCAGAAATTACACTGAAACATACACAGAAAAGCTGGAATAGCTGAAGTGTGCTTGTGTCTGAAGGCATGGAGGAAAGTCTGGGGTTACTGAATTTAAAGACACAGAAAAATTCCTACAACCTTGGTTCAGGGAGATGCTCCTATTACCAAAACTTTAAGCTTCTCATGTCCACAGATTGGTGCTTAGACACGAGAACATGATGTCCTGTCACTTCCACCACTTCTAAAACTGCCATCTCTGTGGCTTTAGTTGCTGCCAGAATTAACAATAGCAGGATGGGCTCTGACTTATTATCCTTCTAAGCTGATACACTTGCATACAATGGGAAAGTGGTCTAAGCTGTATCCAGAACACTGGCTCAAAGGGAGTTTCATTGCTTGTTTGGTTTTGCTTTAGCTTTCTAAATGCTTTAACTTTAAGGAGAGAGGAATGAGTGCTGAAAAAAAAAAACCTGTACACACAAACTACCACACATCTTCCATAAATGTTTTTCCAGAAACATCAGCAAAATAATGCAGACTCACTTTGAAACCTAATATCACTTCCCTTACTTCCCATAGTACTACAACTGTGCAACTGTCTTCCCCAACACACTCTGAGATCTCCTGGGCATTATCCATCTATGTAATACTTTCCTCTATGATAAGGTCTTCCAAATATTAGGTTCTCAATAAATATATTTTGAATTATTTAAATACTGAATGAATGAATAATCAACTGTATAGCCCTAACTTCGGATTTGCATGCAGCTAACGTTCCTCCACAAATTTTCTGCCATATATGTAAGCTTAGGCAAATAATATGGCAATTATCACATTTTTCAAAATTCATCTGCTATCACCTCAGTTGCCAGAGAATTCTCCTTCATAACCTTTTGAACATAAGTTACAAAAAATCATTAGCATCAATCTTCATAATTAAACCTTTTTTTTTTTAGAACAGTGTCAATCTCTAGCCAATTTTGCAGTCAGGTTTATGTAGGTACAGAATAAATATTGATAAATATTGAATGAATAAAGGCATGAATGAATGAATCCAAAGACTTGAAAATAAACATCCATCTTTAAAGTTGTAAAATCATCCATCCATATTAGGGCCCTCCTGATTAGGTCGGTCCCATCAAGAATACTCTATTTTTCTTAAAACCAACTGATTCAGAAACTTAATTATTTAATTATTTCTTGTAAAAACTGAAAGCAAAAAAGTAGATAATTTCAGTATTATAGTTGAAATTTCAACACTCTTCTTTCAATAACTGATGCATCAAGCCAACAATAAAATCATTAGTTGACCTGAACAGCACTATCACTGAACTTGATCTCACTAACGTTTATAGAACACTCCATCCAACAACAGCAGAATACCTATTTGTCAAAATCCACAGAGTTTAAAACACGAATAGTAAATCTTTATATATGCAATGAAGAAAATCAATTAGGAGGTTATGAGATCCCAGGATAGAATGTAGAATGTTAAAAACTCCACCTATATTACAAACAAACATATAAAATAACTTCATTGAAGGGAGTGGAGAGAAAGAGTGCTGACCAAGGTGACTTTGAAAATAAATGGAGTCTCTAAGACTAAAAGCAAAAAATCTGTACATATGTATTTTACTTTAATTGATAAAGATGTTTCTCTGTGAGGTACACTTTATCAATTATTTTACCTCTGTACACATATAATGGAATCAAACATTCAAATAATAGATGTCAGATGGTGGAAGTCAGGTTTTTCATTGTTGGAGTGAGAGTTTACAGGTTGGGGGAGAAGGCTAGAGTGATCATGTATCAATAGATTAGAGTTGGAGACATAAGTAAGAACTCATGTAGATCTTAATATAGACACAGATGGTTGCATATAGAACTATTTATAGATATGTATATACATGGGAAAGAATACATACATACATATGTACATATTTTTCTTCGCTTGTCAGATGAGAAGTCCTTAAAGAAATTACACCACCTTAGCTTGATGCACACCTAGCATTTAGATATGGATTTTTTATAGAGAAACCTGAGCTCTTTGGAAAAAAGGCCAATCTAAGAATGGGGAAAAGAAATACACGGGATGAACGTGGAGCACCTTGTAGTGCCAGAAAGTAAGGAAGTGCTCAAAATATTTGAATTTACATATTATTCCAATTTGGGAAGGAGTGCATTGAAAATTAAAGAGTTTTTATGTGTATTCTGTTATTTCTGTTATGGCTCTTCTTCATGCTCTCAGTGGTTTCAGAAATGTATCTTCTAGTATGTAAGGCATCAGTATATAAACTGCAAATGGTACTCTATATGAGAAGCTGAATTATGAAAAAGTGCATCTATTATGAGAGTCTCACACCTAGGTCAGGACACATAGTTTGGCAGTGGCAGAATAGAGAGCAAAGCCTAGTGGCCTTGGATGCCATTGTTTAACTCTTATCTATCTGGGAACTAAAGAATTAGATAAGACTCAACTACATAGTTTAGACATTTAAAGTAATTACATTTATTTAGAAATAAAATCAATTTAGAGATGGAAGATCATGTTGGAAATACTTTGAGAATTTTACATTTATAGATTCAAAAGAAAATCATCTTCTGAATAGTGTTACTAATAAAAGAACTTTGTCTTGATCTACATAGTCTGAGCAGAAAACTTCTAGACTCTCTCTAGCAAGAACTTACAGAATAAGATTTACAAATCTCAATAAGCCAGTTTTTATGTCAGTGTCATCTTAGAATAAATTGACGGCTGCTAAAACTTAATTTAGTTTGAGTCTCTTCTGATCATATTTATAGTTTTACAGACAGCCATGTTCAATTCGATTATATTATATCTTACAAGAAATATGCCAAGTTTAAATTAAGAATCTATTTTAAATGCTCTGATATTCAGGAATTTCTATCAAATTGCACTAAGCTAAGGATTTTAAACAAAACGTTTTACTTAATAAAACATTTGATCCCAATAGTAAATTTGTCGATATTAATCTCCACATTTCATTTTTGCATTTTCTAAAGCACATCTGTCAGAGTAATTATAGACTCCTGCATGTAATCTGATATTAGATGAAAAGTTTAAACTACAAATGACGTAATATTAATATACAGAAGAATGAATTGATTTTTATGTTATTCTTGAAAAGAGAGTCCATCTTTTATAAAGTAAATTAAATTTACAAGTAAAAATTGAAAGTGGTATTTTGAATCATTTTAGACAGTGAACTTTCAGTTTCTGATGTTAATCATTTGTTGAATAACTTTTAAGTGATCAAATAATGAGATAATTAGGGGGTTCAGTAACTAGAGGAAGGAAAGGAAGAAATATTATTATGATATCACATACATGATATGTTATGTCACTATATCATAGACTTTAATTTTGTCAATTACTTTATTTAGGGACATTAGGACAACTTGACCTAGGCTACTTTATTTATTTATTTACTTTTGCAATAATATTTTATTTGTTCTGTTTGGTCCATTGTTAGTGTAAAATTATTTAGAGTTACACTGACTAAAATTAATATTGTAGTTTCTAGCTGTTCACAGGATTTGTTTTGCCTTAATTTACTAACTAATCTCTTGGCAGAGCTAAAACAATAAAGCTATTAAAGATATGTAGGTAAGTGCCAATGAGGAAAGAGACAAGTGTATTTACATGTCACTTTCCATTACGAGCAATGGGAAAAAGTAAGACAAAATTAATTATTTTTTAATTAGTTGTATTCCTTAAAATATAATATAGTGAATATTTCTACCCTCAAAATTATCCACTGGAGTTATAGAACTTTTTGATTATTTTGTGAGTGTCAATTACATAGCTATCTCTAAAAATCAATTCAGAAAAAAAGAAAAATTTTTGTAATTTTATATATATATATTTTGCCTAAAGTATGTGGATTAATAGCCTGTAGAATCCACATTAGAATCTAATCTGTACCTTTTACATTTTGTCAACCTAGTATTCAATTTATTTGTGACACCAAGTTTGATAACTGGTACAAATACATATACTCTAAATGTGATTTGGATTAAATAACCTTAATTTTAAAAATCCCCAATACTCTATTTTATTATGGTCTCTATTTCTAATGATGCCTCCATGTTTAAATTAGCTTGAGTACCTAAATCTTCTTGTTATGCTGAAATTTTGGAACATCAGTCTATATCTTAACACAATTAAAGTGACACAACTAGTCATGAAATTGATTATTGCTTCATTAAAAAATATCAGAATATTTTGAGGGTCCTGGAGGTTAAAAGCTAAAATCTGTTCCTGATTTACTGTGAAAAAAGAATGATAAATACACTAAAATCTAAGTCCAAACTTTCAAAGCTAAAATGCTGACCCAAAGCAGATAAGAATTCTCATTCAAAGGAAAAGAAGGGGAGCAGCAAGGGGACCGGAAGCATAGCATCTGGCATTCCATTCAATTCCAAAAGTTCACCCCAAAACAAGTGTGGTTTTCAGAGAAGTGGCAGAGTTGAGACATGAGAAGTAAATCACAGAAAAATACAAACCTGTATGGAAAATTCTCTTCCTACCTGCTATGTTACTCTTAGAAGCATTTAGAGGAATGCTTATGAACTGGTTTGATTGAAAGGAGGAAACTGATATGGACTTTCTCTAATACAAAATGCACATAAGCTTCTAGAAAATTTTCATGGATAGTATATGTCATTCATTATGTAGTAAAAATACCTGCTTTACACATTTTAATCAAAAGATTTCAAGAGGTTGCACTTGGATATCTTGGTTTCTTTAATTTCGTTGTATTATAATTGAAGCCGACATTCATTTCTGAAATTGATGCAATGTCAAGATAGTGAAGTAGACTAGATGGCTTTTGCATGTTGCAATATAAAAACAGAGCTTTGAAACTAGGTTTATTTGTGATCAAGTCCATTTCTGTCAATTTCTCAATATCATACCCCAGTGGATAAGCCTTTTTAAGGATCAGTATTCTTGTATGTATAATATGAAAAATAGTAACTCATTATCAGGTGGTAGGAAGAACAGAGATAATGAAATAATATATCAGAAACACTTAGAACAGTGCCAGATATATAATATGTACAAAAATTATATTACTTTTTACCGCCTGTAACAAATTACATTTCTTCACTATGATTTGTTACAATGTTATATATATATATATGCAACAAATATTTATTTTGTACTTATCAGGCACTATTCTGGGTACTAGAAATGCATCAGAAAAGGTTTTTGCCTTCATGCACTATTCATTCCAAATTGTAAGATACTGTGATTTTCACTTAGAAGCACTGATTTAGTAACAGATTTACATAAGGAGAAAAGGAAAGCTTAAGAAATATTAAAAATGTAAAACAATTTCTTCCCCTAGTTTGAAATAAACATAAGTTCACATATATTTAGTTTCTAGGTTTTCTTTGTTTTTGAATTTAAAGCAAATAAAAATACCTTTTATTGGACAGATTCACAAAAAGTATAGTTTCTTACGTTGGGAAGCTTCCCTCTTGCCCTTTTTGTTCCAGAATGCAAGGCCTCAGTGACTATCAAGTCTATGGAAGAATTTATTCAAATATCAGCTAGAATTTCCACACTTTGCATCTTCCATACAGATAAATCATGCCACATAAGGATCAGGAAATATCATCAGAAACCCTCCCAAGAGAATGGCAATGTCTTTTACGACCATTGTCTTTTAGGTCCAGTTTTATCCATGTACTTTGGCCTTTGCTCATCTAAACTTCCCTCAGATTATATCACACGGCCCAGTAAATGTCTAGTACATTTTCCCTTACCTAGTCTCTCTGTAGTTGGATTTCTGTTACTTACCATCCAATGAGATATGACAACTCTGGTGACACCATATTACTACACTTAAATTAAAACTGCTCACACTTAATGTAAGTGCATTCACTCTTTCACACACTTCTTTAACACATCTTTTAATATAAGATCCCTAAGATCAGGGGTTCTCTATATTGCTTACTACTTAATTTCTACAGCCAAAAGCAGAACTTGGCACATAGCAAAGAATCAATATGTATCTGATGGATGACTGAATATCATGGAACAAGAACCGTGTAAGGATGGAAATATGAGCAAGTTATTTAGTGAATGGAAGTTGAGTGAGGAAATATTTCTACCCTCTGATTGTATCCCTTCCTTCCACCCCCACTTTTTTCCCCCCACAATTATAAGGGGGTGGTTTTTATTCCCTGTTATATCACTTGCTTATGTCAGAATGACCTTAAAGTTTGGTTTGGCAGTTTTGTACTAAAGAATGTATTGCATTACAGGAGAAAAGAGAAAAATAGAAATTTAGTAGAAATTAAGTTAGTTAATATTTATAATTTTAAAATGCATATAAATCAATGGGATCTTGTGGAGAAATAGACAAAAGAGGATAGAGGAAATTACAAAATATTTGCTTTCATGCCACCAAGAAATTTAAGTGAGTGAGACTCTGGGGTTAATCACATGGAGTAGAAGGGTTACCAGAGAATAAGCAGAACTTGATGAAACTTTGGTTAGGTTGATAATGGTGGTCCCATTTTATGGTCATGATGCAATATGAAAAATGACAAATTTAAATGAAATAAATAGTATATAGAGACAGAAGTGCATTTGGCCTAAATATATCACCTGGAAGAATGCTGGGAGTAATTTTAGAGGAATTGATGCAGCTGTCTGAACTTGAGATGATTAAGGAAGTATTTACATAAAATTTATAGGTAGGTGGATAGATAGATAGATAGATAGATAGATGATAGATAGATAGATAGATGAGAGAGAAGGGGAGAAAATAGCTTCTTGATACACAATGTAACTTTTCTCACTGGTTGAATCAAAAGTAGAGCCAACAGATCAAGTTCTTGCACAACTACTTTGCCTCCTCTGTACCTCATGGTCATTGCCTGGACAGAACTTTGGACTGAAAATGACATTCACTATCCTATTTTATTTATGTAAGGAGGCTGCTGTTTGTACTTAGAGGATTTACCACCCAAGGAAAAAAGCAGAAGCAGAAGCAGGAATGAAAAATTTGCCTTTATCATGTGCGGGCAATTATTTTCAAGTATTTTGAAAGTTTATGATAACTTCAAATAAAAATATTGTTGCCACACCTAGGGATTCATGGCAATGCTGTGAAATGTTTAAACCCCTACACTAGGCATGCAGCATAGTCTTCTTTCATGGGGTCTTTGAAGATATCTATGATGATGATAAGACAATAACTTGATTCAAGATGAATCAGAACCAGCACAGGAAACAGAACTTTTCATTTCCCTGAATATCGTCTCTAGCATTGGTGTTTAGAATCATTTTCCTCAGCCCTTGAGAAATGCTGTATTGATGAGCATGAAATCAGGAAAGTCAAGAACAATGACAAGCTCCTTTGTGAAAGCTCTCCTCTGCTTTTAATTGCCAAGTCCTGCCAGTAATTTCAACACTAAACTATGAAAGGATTTTGAAATCCAGCATGATTAGATGAGAGTGAAGCACTATCTCTCAATATTAAAATCTAAGGAAACCACAGTATTGAAATACCAGATTTGAGACTATCTTTCGGAATGATTTTAGCCTTTGAAATCAGTGTTTCAGCCAATTTAGATAAACACTACACTTTTCTCTTCATGGTCCTTCAGTTGTATTTTTATCATGAAAAGCAAAAGCACTTCCTTGAAATAGCCCACATCGTCTGAAAGATGCCACGTGTAACATTGATTGGCAGGCATTTGAGAATGGTAGACAGCCAATAAATCATTTAGAACTGTGTGTCCTTCAGTTCAACTTTAAACATTTACCTTTTCTCCCTTTAAAAAGCGCATTTCAATATCAAATATATATATTTTTCTATTTAAACTTATGCATCAACCTGAATATTGGGACACGCAGTGAAACTAACTGATTTGGCAATAATCCCTTAGAGCATAACTATAAACTAAATGCAATTTACATTTACGCGACAGATTTGGTTCCCAGACCAGACAATTTGTTAGTTATCAAAGGCATGTTTTAGTCCTGATTTCTGTACAGAGGAATTTATGAAATTGCATAAATAGAAACATTATTTTTTTAATTCCTGGATTTATGATATCTTGGTATTGAGGATTTATAAGGAAGCATTTAAAAAAACTATAAAGCAAACAATTTAGGTTTCACAAGAACTAAAAGGCAAGAACTGTGATTGGACACACTTACCTCTTCAAGGATGGATTTGCCCCAGCTGCTGGGAGCAATATAATAGGAAAGACTTCAGCTGCCAGCTCCTTCAAGGACTGCCTCAGCTGCAAGGGTTATCTGACCCAACACTCAGTCCTTCCTGGAGCACATGGTATCCAAACACTGATGGAGACAGTGGTATAAAAGCCTGAGCATTTTGACCCAACCTGGGATGACCCTGACAGTTCCTTCCAGCTCCAGAGAAACCCATGGCTCACATTCTTCCTCTTCCACTCCTGCGTCTACAGATGGGGTTCCCATGGGTGATACTTAATAAAACTGCCAAATATCAGATTCTCTCTCAGAGTCCATAACACACACTTTATTTTCCTAAATTTTTATTGGGATACAGTTGATTTACAATGTTGTGTTAGTTTCAAGTGTATAGCAAAGTGAATCAGTTATACATATACATATATCCATTCTTTTTTAGAATCTTTTCCCATATAAGCCATTACAGACCATCGAGTAGAGTCCCCTGTGCTGTACAGTAGGTCCTTATTAGTTATCTATTTTATATATAGTAGTATGTATATGTCAGTCCCAATCTCCCAATTTATCCCTCCCCCTTACCCCCTGGTAACCATAAGTTTTCTAAGTCTGTGAGTCTGTTTCTGTTTTGTAAATAAGTTCATTTGTATCCCTTTTTTTTAGATTCCACATATAAGTGATATCATAGGATACTTCTCTTTCTCTGTCTGACTTACTTCACTCAGCATGACAGTCTCTAGGTCCATCCACATTGCTGTAAATGGCAGTATTTCATTCTTCTTTATGGCTGAGTAATATTCCATTGTATATATGTACCTGGAGAAAACCATAATTTGAAAAGATACATGCACCCCAATGTTCATTGCAGCACTATTTACAATAGCCAGGACATGGAAGCAAATTAAATGTCCATCAACAGAGGAATGAGTAAAGAAGGTGTGGTACATTTAACACACACGTTAAATACAGAGGTAGCCATGTAAATCCTGTTTCTGGGAATTATTTCAAAAATTCATAAAAAACATATAATTATTGGTTGTTTAGGTAAGTATTTGAGGGGAGGGAAACAATGATGGAAAGTAAAAGGAAGTATAAGCTTCTGTTAAATAATGTCTTCCCATATTTAGCAAATATACAAATTGCATGTACACTACACTCCTTCCTTTGAGCCCAGTATTTCAATATTATATGTTTGTGTGTGTGTGTGTGTGTGTTTATTGAAATCATTGTAGATTTTACTGGGTCTCAATATAAGGAGATTCTGAAGAGTATGTCTGGAATTGGGTTGAATAGTGGAGGACTCATATGGACACATGAAGCCTGTTACTTTGGCGTTTCATTAGTTTTATTATTGTAACAGACATCTCCATGATCTAAATATATTTTTACAGTTGCTACCTTTTTTAAGTTATTTATATGAAATTAATAACTCTATTTATTACCTTAAAACAGTTTATAATGATTTATTAATATGGATTTATTGTCAGTAATACATTTTGACTTATTGTATCTTTGTGGAGCCATTTAAAAAATTAAATTGTAATAGAAGGGAATAAATGCATATTATAAGCTGCTTGCTTTGTGTAATGGATCTGTTTAACTACAGGACTATTTTTGCTTTGAAAGAAGGTAAGACCAAATTTTTCTAGTAAACTGAACTGGAGGTGACATTTGTCATTAATCCCCTTTTCTCAAGCCCTTACCAGTCTTTAGTTCACCTTAGCAAACACTTGTAACTAATACACTATGTACTTATATTTTTTGCCTTCTGTTTATCCAAATAGAATTTAAGTTCCATGAGGGGAAGTTTTCTTGTCAGTTAGTTCATTCTTATTAGTACATCCCCTGTGTCTAGTATATATCAAGTACTTAAACATTATTTGTTGAATGAATGGCTCTTATTTTAAAAAGAAGCCAAAATTTTAGCCTTAGTGGAGGGAATCCATGCCCACATCTGGCCCTGGATATTATATTGTTTGTATGACTCTTCTACCAAAATAACTGTTTAATAATAGAGAAAATCATTCAAAGTAACTTTGTGTCTGAAGAATTTTTTCCCTTATATGTGGAATTAAAATATAGTGGTATTAGTTCTGACTTTTATATTAATTAAATGTTGACAAAGTTTTCTTATCACAGTATACTATGCACTTGAAAAGTGCTTGTTTATGTGAGTGCTGGCATTAATGAATGTGTAGCTTTCAGGGGTGAGAAGAGGGATAATGAAGAGCTGGCCTCTATATATCTCCTTCCCTGTAATGTCATTTACTATATTGATTTTCCATTCTCTACTCCCCAAATAAAATTTTGCAGTGGGCATTTGGGAAACTCCAGATATAAGGAAGAGAATTTAATATCCTAACTGAGACAAGAGGTGACTTCATTTTGATTTTCCATTTAGAGTTTATAGTCTAATTAAAGAAAATGCACATATATCTAGAGATAATCATGGATAATAAACACATACAATTACCATTATAAGTGGATATTATAACAGCTGAAGCACAAAAAGAAATGAAAAAGTATTATCAGCATTATGCAAATGCATATTCTCTTCAAGAATTCCAGTTACAGTGAAAGTATTAAAATAATTCAACACATTCAGAGCCCATATGTGTTGTGATCGTTTTTAAAAGTATTCAAAATTTTCTGTGCATAAAACATTTTTATAAAGATCTTGTTTAAACG